>NC_132995.1:21016141-21341426 GCF_048564905.1 Vicugna pacos | reverse complement strand
GTGAAAGCTGTCCTTCAAAAGCTTATTTGGACCACATAGTCTCTATTAAGATGGAAACTCCACTACTTACATATATATGGGAACTATTGGCTCCAACTCGGTTTTACAGTGAAAGATGCAAGGATTTATAACCGGCACAAGGAAACAGACTGGAAATCCAGAGGAAGGGTTTCTTCTGCAACCCGTTCCCTTAGTGCAAGATGAACGTATGTCTCTCCGTATGCACAGTTCTGGGAGATATTTGTTTGTGAAAGACATCCTTCAGCTAGCTTGTTTTGAACACAAAGTTTCTTGCCAGTTTCTAAAACCACTACATATATATGTATGGGGAGGTTCTAGCCCCAAAACTAATTTACAGTTAAAACGTCAGAAAATTCATACTGGCAGTAGGAAACTAACTGGGAAGCCAGAGTATGGGTTACTCAAGCAAGCCATACCCTCTGTGCTAGATGAACTAATGTATCTCCACATGCTCAGTTCTGACAGATAAGTGTGTGTGAAAGCCTTCCTTCACTTAGCTTGATAGGAATACAAAGTTGCTTTTTATTAGGAAAAACCAGTAAATAAATATATATGTGGAGGTACTGGCTCCAAATCCATTTTACAGTGAAAAGAGCAGGAACTTCGATCCGGCACTAGGAAACACTGAAATACCAGAGTGTGTGTTTCTCCAGCAACCAATTCCCTTTGTGCTAGATGAACGTATGTCTCTCCGTATGCACAGTTCTGGGAGATATTTGTTTGCGAAAGACATCCTTCAGCTAGCTTGTTTTGAACACAAAGTTTCTTGCCAGTGTCTAAAATCACTGCATACATATGTATGGGGATGTTCTAGCCCCAAAACTAATTCACAGTTAAAACTTCAGTAAATTCATACTGGCAGTAGGAAACTAACTGGGAAACCAGAGTAAGGGTTACTCAAGCAATCCGTAACCTCTGTGCTAGATGAACTAATGTCTCTCCACATGCTCAGTTCTGAGAGATAAGTGTGTGTGAAAGCCTTCCTTCACTTAGCTTGATAGGAACACAAAGTTACTTTTTATTAGGAAAAACCAGTAAATAAATATATATGTGGAGGCACTGGCTCCAAATCCATTTTACAGTGAAAAGAGCAGGAACTTCGATCCGGCACTGAGAAACAGACTGAGATACCAGAGTGTGTGTTTCTCCAGCAACCAATTCCCTTTGTGCTACATGAACGAACGTCTCTCCACATGATCAATTCTGTGAGATAATAGTGTGTGAAAGCCGTTCTTCAACTCTCTTGTTGGAAACAAGTAGCTCTTTTCAGTTAGAAACTCCACTAAATACATATATATGCGGAGATACACACCCCAACTCAGTTTTACAGTGAAAACACCAGGAACTTCAAACAGGCACTAGGAAATAGACTGAGAAATAAGAGTAATTGTTTCTCTTGCAACCATTTCCCTTTGTGGTAGGTGAAAGCACAACTGTCCACATGCTCAGTTCTGAGAGATAACTGTGTGTGAAAGCCGTCCTTCAACTTCCTTGTTGGGAACAGAAAATTTCTTTTCAGTTGGAAAATCCACTACATACATATATATGGGTAGGTACTGACTCCAACTCGTTTTACAGTGAAAATTGATGGAACTTAAATACGGCACTAGGAAAAGGACAGAGAATGCAAAGAAAGTGTTTCTCCTGCAACATGTTCCTTTGTGCTAGATGAACAATCGTCTTAGCACATGCTCAGTTCTGAGAGATAATTGTGTGTGAAAGTCTTTCTTCACCTTGCTTGTTGGGAACACAAATTTTCTTCTCAGTTTCATACATCACTACATACATATATAACGGGAATTTCTAACCCCAACTCGGTTTTGCTGTGTAAAATTCAGGAACTTCAAACTGGCACAAGGAAACAGACGGAGAAACAACAGTAAGGGTTTCTCCTGCAAATGGTTCCTTTGTGCTAAGTGACCGAAAGTCTCTCCACATGCTGAGTTCTGAGAGATAAGTGTGTGTGAAAGTCATCCTTCAAGTACCTTGTTGGGAAAAAAAAAACTTATTTTCAGTTGGAAACTCCTCAACAAACATACATATTGGGAGTTAATGTCTCCAACACATATTTACAGTGAAAACTGCAGGAACTTCATACAGGCTCTAGGAAATAGGCTGAGAAACCAGAGTAGGATTTTCACATGAAAACCTTTCCCTTTGTGCTACCTTAACATACGTCTGTCCACATGCTCAATTCTGAGATTTAAGTGTGTGTGAAAGCAATCTTCCACTACCTTGTAGGGAACACAAAATTTCTTTCCAGTTGGGAACTCCACAACATACATTTATAGGCAGAGGTACACACCCCAAAAGGGATTTACAGTGAAAATAGCAGGAACATCCTATAGGTACTTGGAAACAAGCTGAGAAACCAGAGAAATTGTTTTCCTTGCAACCCGTTCTGATTGTGCTAGAAGAACGAACGTCTCTCCACATGTTAAGTTTTGAGAGATAAGTGTGTGTGAAAGCCGCCCTTCAACTAGCTTGTGGGGAACACATAATTTCTTTCCAGTTGGAAACTCCACTGCATACACAAATATGCAGAGGTACACACACCAAATATGTTTTACAGTGAAAAGAGCAGGAAAATCAAACTGGCACTATGAAAAAGCCTGAGAAACCAGAGGAAATGTTTCTACTGCAAACCACTCCCTTTGTGATAGATGAACTAACGTCTCCCCACATGCTCAGTTCTGAGAGATATGTGTGTGTGAAAGCCGTCCTTCCCAAAGCTTGTTGGGAACACAAAGATTCTTTTTAGTTTCAAACTCCATTTTATATATATATATATATATATATATATATATATATATATATATGGGAAGGTACTATCTCAAATTCGGTTTTACAGTGAAAAATGCAGGATCTTCATACCGGCACTAGGAAACAGACAAAGAACAAAGAGTAACTGTTTTGCCTGTCACACGTTCCCTATGTTCTAGACGAATGAACGTCTCTCCACATGTTTAGTTCTGAGGGATAAGTGTTTGTTTAAGCTGTACTTCACATAACTTGTTTGGAATAAACAGGTTTTTTCAGCTGTAAATACCACTAGATACATACATATGGTTAGGTACTAGCTCCAACACGGTTTTACAGTGAAAACTGCAGGAACTTCAAACAGGCACTTGGAAACACACTGAGAAACCAGAGTAAGTGTTTTTCATGAAGCCCATTCCCTTTGTGCTAGATGAACGAACGTCTCTCCAAATACTCAGTTCTGAGAGATAAGTGTGTGTGAAAGCAGTCCTTCACCTAGCTAATTGGGAACACAAAGATTCCTTTAAGTTTCAAATTCCTCTGCATACATGTATATGGGGTGGTACTATCTCCAACACCGTTTTACAGTGAAAAATGCTGGAATTTCAAACTGACACTAAGAAACAGATTGAGAAACCAAAGTAATTGTTTCTCCAGCAATCTGTTCCCCTTGTGCTAGATGAACGAACATCTCTCCACATGCTCAGTTCTGAGAGATAAATGTGTGAAATCGGACCTTCACCAATCTTGTTGGGAACGCAAAGTTTCTTTTCAGTTGTAAACTCCACTACATGCATATATATGGGGAGGTACTGTCTCCGACTTGGTTTTACAGTGAAAATAGCAGTAAGTCCAAACCGGCACTATGAAACAGACTGAGAATGCAGAGTATGTGTTTCTCCTGCAACCCGTTCTCTATGTGCAGGATGAACGAATGTCTCTCCACATGCTCAGTTCTGAGAGATAAGTGTGTGTGAAAGCCATCCTTCACATAGCTTGTTGGGAACACAAAGTTTCTTTTGAGATGGTAACTCCACTACATAGATATATATGCGGAGGTACACAACCAAACTCGATTTTACAGTGAAAATAGCAGGAACATCCAACAGGCACTAGGAAACAGACTGAGAAACCAGAGTAACTACTTCTCCTGCAACCCATTCTCTTTGTGCTTGATGAATGAATGTCTCTCCACATGCTAAGATTTGAGATATAAGTGTATGTGAAAGCCGTCCTTCAACTTTCTTGTTGGGAACACAACATTTCTATTCTATTTGGAAAATCCAATACATACATATATCTGGGATTTTACTGGACCTAAATTGGTTTTACGGTTAAAACTGCAGATACTTCAAACCGGCAGTTGGAAACAGACTGAGAATCTAGACAAATTATTTATCTTCAATCATGTTCCCTTTGTGCTAGATGAATGAACGTCTCCACACATCTACAGTTCTGAGAGAAAAGTGTGTGTGAAACCGTCCTTTACATTGCTGGTTGTGAACACAAACTTTCTTTTCAGTTGGAAACTCCAATACATACATATATATGGGGAGGTACTGGCTCTGACTCAGTTTTACAGTGAAAAGTGCAGGAACTTCAACCCGGCAGTAGGAATCAGACTGAGAAACCAGAGTAAGTGTTTCCCTGCAACAAATTCCCATTGTGCTAGATGAACGAACGTCTCTCCACAAGCTAATTTCTGACAGATGAGTGTTTCTGAAAGCCGTCCTTCACCTACCTTGTTGGGAACACAAAGTTTGTTTTCAGTAGAATACTCATTTTCATAAATATATATGGGGAGGTACTGACCCCAACATGGGCTTACAGTGAAAAGAGCATGAACTTCAAACCGGCACTAGGAAACAGACTGAGAAACTAGAGTAAGTGATTCTCCTGCAGTCAGTTCCATTTGTGCTAGATGAACGATCGTCTCTCCACATGCTCAGTTCTGAGAGATAAGTGTGAGTGAAAGCCATTCTTCACCTAGCCTATTGGGAGCACAAAGTTCCTTTTCAGTTGGAAATTCCACTACATACATTTGTATTTCTATGCACTGGCTCCAACTCGGTTTTACACTGAAAAATGCAGGATCTTCAAACCGGCAAAAGGAAACACACTGATAAACTAGAGTAAGTGTATCTCCTGCAACCTTTTCCTTTGTGCTAGGTGAATGAACGTCTCTCCACATGCACAGTTCTGAGATGTAAGTGTGTGTTAGTGCCATCCTTCACCTAGCTTGCTGGGACACAATGTTTCTTTTCATTTTGAAAACCCACTGCATACATATATTTGTGGAGGTACAATCTCCAACACGATTTTACAGTGAAAACTGTAGGAACTTCAAAACGGCATAAGGAAACAGACTCAGAAACCAAGAGTAAGTGATTGCCTTGCAACCCGTTCTACTGTGCGAGATGAACGAATGTCTCTCCACATGCTCAGTTCTGAGAAATAAGTGTGTGTGGAAATGTCCTTCAAATTGCTTTTTGTGAACACAAAGATTCTTTTCAGATGGAAACTCCTCTACATACATATATCTGGGGAGGTACTGGCTCCAATTCGTGTTTGCAGTGAAAACTACAAGAGCTTCAAACCGGCACTAAGAAACAGACTGAGAAACCAGAGAAAAAGTTTTTCCTGCAAACCATTCACGTTTTGCTAGATGAGCGAACGTCTCTCCACATGCTCATGTCTGAGAGATTATTGTTTGTGGAAGCCATCTTTCACCTACCATATTGGGAACACAAAGTTTCTATTCAGTTGGAAATTCCTCTACATAAATATATATGTAGAGGTAATGGCTCCAACTCAGGTTTACAGTGAAAATTGCCAAAACTTCATATAGGAACTAGGAAACATACTGAGAAACCAGAGTTGATTTTCTCCTGTAAACCGATCCTTTGTGCTTGATGAACGAATGTCTCTCCATATGCTAGGTTCTGATAGATAAGTGTGTGTGAAAGCCGTCCTTCACTTAGATTGTTGTGAACACAAAAATTCTTTTCAGTTGGAAACTGCACTACATACAAACATATGGGGAGTTACTGGCTCCAACTCGGTTTTACAATGAAAACTGCAGGAACTTCATACTGGCACTAGGAAATAGATTGAGATACCAGAGTAATTATTTCTCCTGTAACTCATTTATTTAATGCTAGATGAACGAAAGTCTCTCCACATGCTCTGTTCTGAGAGATAAGTAGATGTGAATGTCATCCTTCAACTAGCTTGTTGGGTACACAAAGATTCTTTACAGTTTCAAACTCCACTTTGTGTATATATATATGGGGATGCACAAACACCAACTCAGATTTACAGTGATCACTGCCAGAACTTCAAACAGTCACAAGAAACAGTCTAAGAATCCAGAATAATTGTTTCTCCAGCAACCCATTCCCTTAGTACTAGATGAATGAACGGTTCTCTACATGCTCAGTTCTGATAGATAATTGTGTGTGAAAGCCGTCCTTCAATTATCTTGTTCGGAACACAAACTTTCTTTTCATTTGGAATCTCCAATATGAAAATATATATTTGTAGGTAATGGCTACAACTCGGTTTTACAGTTAAAAATGCAGAAACTTCAAAGCGGCAATAGGAAAGTCACTGAGAATCCAGAGTAAGTGTTTCTCCTGCAACCCATTCCGATTGTGCTAGATGAACGAATATCTCTCCACAAGTTCAGTTCTGAGAGATAAGTGTGTGTAAAAACCTTTCTTCATCTAGCTTGTTGGAAACACAAACTTCCTTTTCAGTTGCAAACTAGAATACATATATATATATTTATATGTATGTGGAGATACTGGATCCACTCGGTTTTACAGTGAAAACCACAGGAATTTCAATCTAGCAATAGGAAACAGACTGGGAAACCAAAGTAAGTGTTTCTCCAGCAACCTGTTCCTTCTGTGCTAGATGAATGAACGCCTCTCCACATGCTCAGTTCTGAGAGACACATGTGTGTGAAATCCGTCGTTCAACTAGCTTGTTGCGAACACAAATTTCTTTTCAGTTGGAAACCCCAATACATGCATATATATGTGTAGGTAAAGGCTCCAACTCATTTTCACAGTGAAAACAGAAGGAACTTCAAACCGGCACTAGGAAACAGACTGAGAAACAAGAGTTGGTT
This sequence comes from Vicugna pacos, assembly GCF_048564905.1. Lineage (NCBI taxonomy): Eukaryota > Metazoa > Chordata > Mammalia > Artiodactyla > Camelidae > Vicugna > Vicugna pacos. Next base: position 21,334,510 of record NC_132995.1, on the reverse strand, counting down.
TTCTCCTTCAACCCCTTCCTTTGAGCTAGATGAAGAATACTCTCTCCACATGCTCTGTTCTGAGAGATAAGTGCGTGTGAAAGTCGTCCTTAAACTAGCTTGTGGGGAACACAAAGTTTGTTTTCAATTTCAAACTCACTATGTAGATATATATGGGGATGCACTAGCTCCAACTCAGATTTACAGTGAAAACTGCTGGAACTTCAAACTGGCACTAGGAAACAGACCTAGAATCCAGAGTGTGTGTTTCAAAAGCAACCAGTTCCCTTTGTGCTAGATGAATGAAACACTCTCCACATGCTCATTTCTGAGAATTTAGTGTTTTTTGATAGTCGTCCTTCAATTATAATGTTGGGAACATAAAGTTTCTTTTCATTTCGTATCTCCACTACATACATATATATTTGTATTTTATGGCTACAACTCTGTCTTACAGTTAAAACTGCGGGAACTTCAAACCGGCCAAAGTACACAGACTGAGACACCAGAGTAAGTGTCTCCTGCCACATGTGCCTTTGTGCTAGATGAAAGAACGTCTGTCCACATGCTCAAATCTGAGATATAAGTGTGCGTGAAACCGTCCTTCAAATTGCTTGTTGGGAACACTAAGTTTCTTTTCAGCTGGAAACACCACTACATACATATGTATGATGAGTTACAGGCTCCAACAACGTTTACAGTGAAAACTGCAGGAACTTCAAACCGGCACTTTGAAACAGACTGAGAAACCAGAGCAAGTGATTCTCCTGCAACCCATTCCCTTTAGGCTACATAAACGAACATGTCTCAAGATGCTCATTTCTGAGAGATATTTGTGTGTGAAAGCCGTCCTTCAACTAGCTTGATGGGAACAGAAATTTTCTTTTCAGTTGAGTATTCCAGTATATACATATATGGGGAGTTTCAGTCTCTGACGCGGTTTTACAGTGAAAACTGCAGGAACTTCAAACAGGCACTAGGAAATAGTCTGAGAACCCAGAGTAAGTGTTTCTCCAGCAACCCGTTCCGTTTTTGCTAGATGAACGGATGTCTCTCCACGTGCTCAGTTCTGAGAGATAAGTGTGTGTGAAAGCCGTCCTTCAGCTATCTTGTTGGCAACACAAAATTTTTTTTCTTTTGGGAACTCCACTACATACTTATATATGTGGAGATACTGGCTGCGACTCGGTTTTACTCAGAAAACTGCAGGAAATTGAAACCAGCACTAGGAAACAGACTGAGAATCCAGAGTAAGTGTTTCTCCTGCAACCCGTTCCCATTGTGCTAGATGAAGGATAGTCTCTCCACATGCTCATTTCTGAGGGAAAACTGTGTGTGAAATCCGTCCTTCAACTTAGCTTGTTGGGACATAGTGTTTGTTTTCAGTTGGGTATTCGACTACCTATATATATATATATGTGGACGTACCTTCTCCAAAATGGTTTCAGAGTGAAAATTGTAGGAATTTCAATCCGGAACTAGGAATCAGACTGAGAATCCAGAGTATGTATTTCCCCAGCAACCTGTTCCCTTTGTGCTAGATGAATGAACAACTCTCCACATGCTCAGTTCTGAGAGATAATTGTGTGTGAAAGCCGTCCTTCAATTATCTTGTTGGGAACACAAAGTTTCTTTTCATTTGGAATCTCCACTACATACATAATATTTGTAGGTGATGGGTACAACACGGTTATACAGTTAAAATTGCAGGGAACTCAAACTGGCAAAAGTAAACAGCCTGAGAAACCAGAGTAAGTGTTCCTTCTTCCACCCGTGCCTTTGTGCTAGATGAAAGAGCGTCTCTCCACATGCTCAATTCTGAGATATAAGTGTGTGTGAAACCGTCCTTCAACTTGCTTTTTGGGAACACAAAGATCCTTTTCAGCTGGAATCTCCAATATATATATATATATATATATATATGGGGAGGTACTGACTCCAACACGGTTTTACAGTCAAAACTGCAGGAATTTCAAACAGACAGTTCTAAATATTCTGAGAAACCAGATTAAGTGATTCTCCTGCAACCCTTTCCCTTTAAGCTCGATGAAGATACGTCTCCTGTTCTGAGAGGTAAGTGTGTGTGAAAGGCGTCCTCACCTAGCTTGATGGGAAAACAAAATTTGTTCTCAGTTCCAAACACCACTGCATACATATACATGTGGAAATACTGGCTGTGACTCGGTTTTACAGTGAAAACTGCAGGAAATTCAAACCGGCAATAGGAAAAAGACTGAGAAACCACAGTAAGTGTTTCTCCAAAAACTCGTTTTCTTTGTGCTAGATGAAAGAACATCTCTTCACATGATCATTTATGAGAGATACGTGTGTGTGAAAGCCATCATTCATCTAGCTTGTTGCGAACACAATATTACTTTTCAGTTGAAATATTCACTATATGCGTATATGTGGGTAGGTACAGGCTCCAACTCGGCTTCACATGAAAACTGCTGGAACTTCAAACCAGCACTAGGAAACAGACTGAGAAACCAGTCTAAGTATTTTTCCAGCAACCCGTTCCCATTCTGCTAGGTGAAAGAACGTCTCACCACTTGCTCACTTCTGAGAGATTAGTGTGAGTGAAAGCCGTCCTTCACCTAGCTTGTAGGGAACGCAAAATTTCTTTTAATTTGGAAATTCCTCTTCATATATATATATGAGAAGATAATGTCTCCAGCAAGGCTTTATAGTGAAAACTTCAGAAATTTCCAACCGGCACTTGGAAACAGACTGGGAAAGCAGAGTTGATTATCCCCTGCAACCCGTTTTTTTTGTGCTAGATGAACAAAAGTCTCTCCACATGCTCTGTTCTGATAAATAAGTGTGTGTGAAAGCCGTCCTTCACTTAGCTTGATGTGAACACAAAAATTCTTTTCAGTTGGAAACTGCACTACATACAAACATATGGGGAGTTACTGGCTCCAACTCGGTTTTACAGTGATAACTGCAGGAACTTCAAACTGGCAGTGGAAACAGATTGAGATACCAGAGTAATTATTTCTCCTGTAACCCATTTATTTTGTGCTAGATGAGCGAAATTCTCACCACACACTCGGTTCTGATAGATAAGTGTGTTTGAAAGCCGTCCTTCACCTAGCTTCTTGGGAACTCAAAGTTTCTTTTCTGTTGGAAACTCTAATACATATATGTATATGGGGAAGTACTGGATCCAACACGGTTTTACAGTGAAAACTGCAGGAACTTCAAGCAGGCACTAGGAAATAGACTGAGAAACCACAATAAGTGCTTCTCATGCAACCCTTTCCATTTGTGCTAGGTGAACTTATGTCTCTCCACATGCTCAGTTCTGAGAGATAAGTGTGTGTGAAAGCTGTCCTTCAAAAGCTTATTTGGACCACATAGTCTCTATTAAGATGGAAACTCCACTACTTACATATATATGGGAACTATTGGCTCCAACTCGGTTTTACAGTGAAAGATGCAAGGATTTATAACCGGCACAAGGAAACAGACTGGAAATCCAGAGGAAGGGTTTCTTCTGCAACCCGTTCCCTTAGTGCAAGATGAACGTATGTCTCTCCGTATGCACAGTTCTGGGAGATATTTGTTTGTGAAAGACATCCTTCAGCTAGCTTGTTTTGAACACAAAGTTTCTTGCCAGTTTCTAAAACCACTACATATATATGTATGGGGAGGTTCTAGCCCCAAAACTAATTTACAGTTAAAACGTCAGAAAATTCATACTGGCAGTAGGAAACTAACTGGGAAGCCAGAGTATGGGTTACTCAAGCAAGCCATACCCTCTGTGCTAGATGAACTAATGTATCTCCACATGCTCAGTTCTGACAGATAAGTGTGTGTGAAAGCCTTCCTTCACTTAGCTTGATAGGAATACAAAGTTGCTTTTTATTAGGAAAAACCAGTAAATAAATATATATGTGGAGGTACTGGCTCCAAATCCATTTTACAGTGAAAAGAGCAGGAACTTCGATCCGGCACTAGGAAACACTGAAATACCAGAGTGTGTGTTTCTCCAGCAACCAATTCCCTTTGTGCTAGATGAACGTATGTCTCTCCGTATGCACAGTTCTGGGAGATATTTGTTTGCGAAAGACATCCTTCAGCTAGCTTGTTTTGAACACAAAGTTTCTTGCCAGTGTCTAAAATCACTGCATACATATGTATGGGGATGTTCTAGCCCCAAAACTAATTCACAGTTAAAACTTCAGTAAATTCATACTGGCAGTAGGAAACTAACTGGGAAACCAGAGTAAGGGTTACTCAAGCAATCCGTAACCTCTGTGCTAGATGAACTAATGTCTCTCCACATGCTCAGTTCTGAGAGATAAGTGTGTGTGAAAGCCTTCCTTCACTTAGCTTGATAGGAACACAAAGTTACTTTTTATTAGGAAAAACCAGTAAATAAATATATATGTGGAGGCACTGGCTCCAAATCCATTTTACAGTGAAAAGAGCAGGAACTTCGATCCGGCACTGAGAAACAGACTGAGATACCAGAGTGTGTGTTTCTCCAGCAACCAATTCCCTTTGTGCTACATGAACGAACGTCTCTCCACATGATCAATTCTGTGAGATAATAGTGTGTGAAAGCCGTTCTTCAACTCTCTTGTTGGAAACAAGTAGCTCTTTTCAGTTAGAAACTCCACTAAATACATATATATGCGGAGATACACACCCCAACTCAGTTTTACAGTGAAAACACCAGGAACTTCAAACAGGCACTAGGAAATAGACTGAGAAATAAGAGTAATTGTTTCTCTTGCAACCATTTCCCTTTGTGGTAGGTGAAAGCACAACTGTCCACATGCTCAGTTCTGAGAGATAACTGTGTGTGAAAGCCGTCCTTCAACTTCCTTGTTGGGAACAGAAAATTTCTTTTCAGTTGGAAAATCCACTACATACATATATATGGGTAGGTACTGACTCCAACTCGTTTTACAGTGAAAATTGATGGAACTTAAATACGGCACTAGGAAAAGGACAGAGAATGCAAAGAAAGTGTTTCTCCTGCAACATGTTCCTTTGTGCTAGATGAACAATCGTCTTAGCACATGCTCAGTTCTGAGAGATAATTGTGTGTGAAAGTCTTTCTTCACCTTGCTTGTTGGGAACACAAATTTTCTTCTCAGTTTCATACATCACTACATACATATATAACGGGAATTTCTAACCCCAACTCGGTTTTGCTGTGTAAAATTCAGGAACTTCAAACTGGCACAAGGAAACAGACGGAGAAACAACAGTAAGGGTTTCTCCTGCAAATGGTTCCTTTGTGCTAAGTGACCGAAAGTCTCTCCACATGCTGAGTTCTGAGAGATAAGTGTGTGTGAAAGTCATCCTTCAAGTACCTTGTTGGGAAAAAAAAAACTTATTTTCAGTTGGAAACTCCTCAACAAACATACATATTGGGAGTTAATGTCTCCAACACATATTTACAGTGAAAACTGCAGGAACTTCATACAGGCTCTAGGAAATAGGCTGAGAAACCAGAGTAGGATTTTCACATGAAAACCTTTCCCTTTGTGCTACCTTAACATACGTCTGTCCACATGCTCAATTCTGAGATTTAAGTGTGTGTGAAAGCAATCTTCCACTACCTTGTAGGGAACACAAAATTTCTTTCCAGTTGGGAACTCCACAACATACATTTATAGGCAGAGGTACACACCCCAAAAGGGATTTACAGTGAAAATAGCAGGAACATCCTATAGGTACTTGGAAACAAGCTGAGAAACCAGAGAAATTGTTTTCCTTGCAACCCGTTCTGATTGTGCTAGAAGAACGAACGTCTCTCCACATGTTAAGTTTTGAGAGATAAGTGTGTGTGAAAGCCGCCCTTCAACTAGCTTGTGGGGAACACATAATTTCTTTCCAGTTGGAAACTCCACTGCATACACAAATATGCAGAGGTACACACACCAAATATGTTTTACAGTGAAAAGAGCAGGAAAATCAAACTGGCACTATGAAAAAGCCTGAGAAACCAGAGGAAATGTTTCTACTGCAAACCACTCCCTTTGTGATAGATGAACTAACGTCTCCCCACATGCTCAGTTCTGAGAGATATGTGTGTGTGAAAGCCGTCCTTCCCAAAGCTTGTTGGGAACACAAAGATTCTTTTTAGTTTCAAACTCCATTTTATATATATATATATATATATATATATATATATATATATGGGAAGGTACTATCTCAAATTCGGTTTTACAGTGAAAAATGCAGGATCTTCATACCGGCACTAGGAAACAGACAAAGAACAAAGAGTAACTGTTTTGCCTGTCACACGTTCCCTATGTTCTAGACGAATGAACGTCTCTCCACATGTTTAGTTCTGAGGGATAAGTGTTTGTTTAAGCTGTACTTCACATAACTTGTTTGGAATAAACAGTTTTTTTCAGCTGTAAATACCACTAGATACATACATATGGTTAGGTACTAGCTCCAACACGGTTTTACAGTGAAAACTGCAGGAACTTCAAACAGGCACTTGGAAACACACTGAGAAACCAGAGTAAGTGTTTTTCATGAAGCCCATTCCCTTTGTGCTAGATGAACGAACGTCTCTCCAAATACTCAGTTCTGAGAGATAAGTGTGTGTGAAAGCAGTCCTTCACCTAGCTAATTGGGAACACAAAGATTCCTTTAAGTTTCAAATTCCTCTGCATACATGTATATGGGGTGGTACTATCTCCAACACCGTTTTACAGTGAAAAATGCTGGAATTTCAAACTGACACTAAGAAACAGATTGAGAAACCAAAGTAATTGTTTCTCCAGCAATCTGTTCCCCTTGTGCTAGATGAACGAACATCTCTCCACATGCTCAGTTCTGAGAGATAAATGTGTGAAATCGGACCTTCACCAATCTTGTTGGGAACGCAAAGTTTCTTTTCAGTTGTAAACTCCACTACATGCATATATATGGGGAGGTACTGTCTCCGACTTGGTTTTACAGTGAAAATAGCAGTAAGTCCAAACCGGCACTATGAAACAGACTGAGAATGCAGAGTATGTGTTTCTCCTGCAACCCGTTCTCTATGTGCAGGATGAACGAATGTCTCTCCACATGCTCAGTTCTGAGAGATAAGTGTGTGTGAAAGCCATCCTTCACATAGCTTGTTGGGAACACAAAGTTTCTTTTGAGATGGTAACTCCACTACATAGATATATATGCGGAGGTACACAACCAAACTCGATTTTACAGTGAAAATAGCAGGAACATCCAACAGGCACTAGGAAACAGACTGAGAAACCAGAGTAACTACTTCTCCTGCAACCCATTCTCTTTGTGCTTGATGAATGAATGTCTCTCCACATGCTAAGATTTGAGATATAAGTGTATGTGAAAGCCGTCCTTCAACTTTCTTGTTGGGAACACAACATTTCTATTCTATTTGGAAAATCCAATACATACATATATCTGGGATTTTACTGGACCTAAATTGGTTTTACGGTTAAAACTGCAGATACTTCAAACCGGCAGTTGGAAACAGACTGAGAATCTAGACAAATTATTTATCTTCAATCATGTTCCCTTTGTGCTAGATGAATGAACGTCTCCACACATCTACAGTTCTGAGAGAAAAGTGTGTGTGAAACCGTCCTTTACATTGCTGGTTGTGAACACAAACTTTCTTTTCAGTTGGAAACTCCAATACATACATATATATGGGGAGGTACTGGCTCTGACTCAGTTTTACAGTGAAAAGTGCAGGAACTTCAACCCGGCAGTAGGAATCAGACTGAGAAACCAGAGTAAGTGTTTCCCTGCAACAAATTCCCATTGTGCTAGATGAACGAACGTCTCTCCACAAGCTAATTTCTGACAGATGAGTGTTTCTGAAAGCCGTCCTTCACCTACCTTGTTGGGAACACAAAGTTTGTTTTCAGTAGAATACTCATTTTCATAAATATATATGGGGAGGTACTGACCCCAACATGGGCTTACAGTGAAAAGAGCACGAACTTCAAACCGGCACTAGGAAACAGACTGAGAAACTAGAGTAAGTGATTCTCCTGCAGTCAGTTCCATTTGTGCTAGATGAACGATCGTCTCTCCACATGCTCAGTTCTGAGAGATAAGTGTGAGTGAAAGCCATTCTTCACCTAGCCTATTGGGAGCACAAAGTTCCTTTTCAGTTGGAAATTCCACTACATACATTTGTATTTCTATGCACTGGCTCCAACTCGGTTTTACACTGAAAAATGCAGGATCTTCAAACCGGCAAAAGGAAACACACTGATAAACTAGAGTAAGTGTATCTCCTGCAACCTTTTCCTTTGTGCTAGGTGAATGAACGTCTCTCCACATGCACAGTTCTGAGATGTAAGTGTGTGTTAGTGCCATCCTTCACCTAGCTTGCTGGGACACAATGTTTCTTTTCATTTTGAAAACCCACTGCATACATATATTTGTGGAGGTACAATCTCCAACACGATTTTACAGTGAAAACTGTAGGAACTTCAAAACGGCATAAGGAAACAGACTCAGAAACCAAGAGTAAGTGATTGCCTTGCAACCCGTTCTACTGTGCGAGATGAACGAATGTCTCTCCACATGCTCAGTTCTGAGAAATAAGTGTGTGTGGAAATGTCCTTCAAATTGCTTTTTGTGAACACAAAGATTCTTTTCAGATGGAAACTCCTCTACATACATATATCTGGGGAGGTACTGGCTCCAATTCGTGTTTGCAGTGAAAACTACAAGAGCTTCAAACCGGCACTAAGAAACAGACTGAGAAACCAGAGAAAAAGTTTTTCCTGCAAACCATTCACGTTTTGCTAGATGAGCGAACGTCTCTCCACATGCTCATGTCTGAGAGATTATTGTTTGTGGAAGCCATCTTTCACCTACCATATTGGGAACACAAAGTTTCTATTCAGTTGGAAATTCCTCTACATAAATATATATGTAGAGGTAATGGCTCCAACTCAGGTTTACAGTGAAAATTGCCAAAACTTCATATAGGAACTAGGAAACATACTGAGAAACCAGAGTTGATTTTCTCCTGTAAACCGATCCTTTGTGCTTGATGAACGAATGTCTCTCCATATGCTAGGTTCTGATAGATAAGTGTGTGTGAAAGCCGTCCTTCACTTAGATTGTTGTGAACACAAAAATTCTTTTCAGTTGGAAACTGCACTACATACAAACATATGGGGAGTTACTGGCTCCAACTCGGTTTTACAATGAAAACTGCAGGAACTTCATACTGGCACTAGGAAATAGATTGAGATACCAGAGTAATTATTTCTCCTGTAACTCATTTATTTAATGCTAGATGAACGAAAGTCTCTCCACATGCTCTGTTCTGAGAGATAAGTAGATGTGAATGTCATCCTTCAACTAGCTTGTTGGGTACACAAAGATTCTTTACAGTTTCAAACTCCACTTTGTGTATATATATATGGGGATGCACAAACACCAACTCAGATTTACAGTGATCACTGCCAGAACTTCAAACAGTCACAAGAAACAGTCTAAGAATCCAGAATAATTGTTTCTCCAGCAACCCATTCCCTTAGTACTAGATGAATGAACGGTTCTCTACATGCTCAGTTCTGATAGATAATTGTGTGTGAAAGCCGTCCTTCAATTATCTTGTTCGGAACACAAACTTTCTTTTCATTTGGAATCTCCAATATGAAAATATATATTTGTAGGTAATGGCTACAACTCGGTTTTACAGTTAAAAATGCAGAAACTTCAAAGCGGCAATAGGAAAGTCACTGAGAATCCAGAGTAAGTGTTTCTCCTGCAACCCATTCCGATTGTGCTAGATGAACGAATATCTCTCCACAAGTTCAGTTCTGAGAGATAAGTGTGTGTAAAAACCTTTCTTCATCTAGCTTGTTGGAAACACAAACTTCCTTTTCAGTTGCAAACTAGAATACATATATATATATTTATATGTATGTGGAGATACTGGATCCACTCGGTTTTACAGTGAAAACCACAGGAATTTCAATCTAGCAATAGGAAACAGACTGGGAAACCAAAGTAAGTGTTTCTCCAGCAACCTGTTCCTTCTGTGCTAGATGAATGAACGCCTCTCCACATGCTCAGTTCTGAGAGACACATGTGTGTGAAATCCGTCGTTCAACTAGCTTGTTGCGAACACAAATTTCTTTTCAGTTGGAAACCCCAATACATGCATATATATGTGTAGGTAAAGGCTCCAACTCATTTTCACAGTGAAAACAGAAGGAACTTCAAACCGGCACTAGGAAACAGACTGAGAAACAAGAGTTGGTTTTCTCCTTCAACCCCTTCCTTTGAGCTAGATGAAGAATACTCTCTCCACATGCTCTGTTCTGAGAGATAAGTGCGTGTGAAAGTCGTCCTTAAACTAGCTTGTGGGGAACACAAAGTTTGTTTTCAATTTCAAACTCACTATGTAGATATATATGGGGATGCACTAGCTCCAACTCAGATTTACAGTGAAAACTGCTGGAACTTCAAACTGGCACTAGGAAACAGACCTAGAATCCAGAGTGTGTGTTTCAAAAGCAACCAGTTCCCTTTGTGCTAGATGAATGAAACACTCTCCACATGCTCAGTTCTGAGAATTTAGTGTTTTTTGATAGTCGTCCTTCAATTATAATGTTGGGAACATAAAGTTTCTTTTCATTTCGTATCTCCACTACATACATATATATTTGTATTTTATGGCTACAACTCTGTCTTACAGTTAAAACTGCGGGAACTTCAAACCGGCCAAAGTACACAGACTGAGACACCAGAGTAAGTGTCTCCTGCCACATGTGCCTTTGTGCTAGATGAAAGAACGTCTGTCCACATGCTCAAATCTGAGATATAAGTGTGCGTGAAACCGTCCTTCAAATTGCTTGTTGGGAACACTAAGTTTCTTTTCAGCTGGAAACACCACTACATACATATGTATGATGAGTTACAGGCTCCAACAACGTTTACAGTGAAAACTGCAGGAACTTCAAACCGGCACTTTGAAACAGACTGAGAAACCAGAGCAAGTGATTCTCCTGCAACCCATTCCCTTTAGGCTACATAAACGAACATGTCTCAAGATGCTCATTTCTGAGAGATATTTGTGTGTGAAAGCCGTCCTTCAACTAGCTTGATGGGAACAGAAATTTTCTTTTCAGTTGAGTATTCCAGTATATACATATATGGGGAGTTTCAGTCTCTGACTCGGTTTTACAGTGAAAACTGCAGGAACTTCAAACAGGCACTAGGAAATAGTCTGAGAACCCAGAGTAAGTGTTTCTCCAGCAACCCGTTCCGTTTTTGCTAGATGAACGGATGTCTCTCCACGTGCTCAGTTCTGAGAGATAAGTGTGTGTGAAAGCCGTCCTTCAGCTATCTTGTTGGCAACACAAAATTTTTTTTCTTTTGGGAACTCCACTACATACTTATATATGTGGAGATACTGGCTGCGACTCGGTTTTACTCAGAAAACTGCAGGAAATTGAAACCAGCACTAGGAAACAGACTGAGAATCCAGAGTAAGTGTTTCTCCTGCAACCCGTTCCCATTGTGCTAGATGAAGGATAGTCTCTCCACATGCTCATTTCTGAGAGAAAACTGTGTGTGAAATCCGTCCTTCAACTTAGCTTGTTGGGACATAGTGTTTGTTTTCAGTTGGGTATTCGACTACCTATATATATATATATGTGGACGTACCTTCTCCAAAATGGTTTCAGAGTGAAAATTGTAGGAATTTCAATCCGGAACTAGGAATCAGACTGAGAATCCAGAGTATGTATTTCCCCAGCAACCTGTTCCCTTTGTGCTAGATGAATGAACAACTCTCCACATGCTCAGTTCTGAGAGATAATTGTGTGTGAAAGCCGTCCTTCAATTATCTTGTTGGGAACACAAAGTTTCTTTTCATTTGGAATCTCCACTACATACATAATATTTGTAGGTGATGGGTACAACACGGTTATACAGTTAAAATTGCAGGGAACTCAAACTGGCAAAAGTAAACAGCCTGAGAAACCAGAGTAAGTGTTCCTTCTTCCACCCGTGCCTTTGTGCTAGATGAAAGAGCGTCTCTCCACATGCTCAATTCTGAGATATAAGTGTGTGTGAAACCGTCCTTCAACTTGCTTTTTGGGAACACAAAGATCCTTTTCAGCTGGAATCTCCACTATATATATATATATATATATGGGGAGGTACTGACTCCAACACGGTTTTACAGTCAAAACTGCAGGAATTTCAAACAGACAGTTCTAAATATTCTGAGAAACCAGATTAAGTGATTCTCCTGCAACCCTTTCCCTTTAAGCTCGATGAAGATACGTCTCCTGTTCTGAGAGGTAAGTGTGTGTGAAAGGCGTCCTCACCTAGCTTGATGGGAAAACAAAATTTGTTCTCAGTTCCAAACACCACTGCATACATATACATGTGGAAATACTGGCTGTGACTCGGTTTTACAGTGAAAACTGCAGGAAATTCAAACCGGCAATAGGAAAAAGACTGAGAAACCACAGTAAGTGTTTCTCCAAAAACTCGTTTTCTTTGTGCTAGATGAAAGAACATCTCTTCACATGATCATTTATGAGAGATACGTGTGTGTGAAAGCCATCATTCATCTAGCTTGTTGCGAACACAATATTACTTTTCAGTTGAAATATTCACTATATGCGTATATGTGGGTAGGTACAGGCTCCAACTCGGCTTCACATGAAAACTGCTGGAACTTCAAACCAGCACTAGGAAACAGACTGAGAAACCAGTCTAAGTATTTTTCCAGCAACCCGTTCCCATTCTGCTAGGTGAAAGAACGTCTCACCACTTGCTCACTTCTGAGAGATTAGTGTGAGTGAAAGCCGTCCTTCACCTAGCTTGTAGGGAACGCAAAATTTCTTTTAATTTGGAAATTCCTCTTCATATATATATATGAGAAGATAATGTCTCCAGCAAGGCTTTATAGTGAAAACTTCAGAAATTTCCAACCGGCACTTGGAAACAGACTGGGAAAGCAGAGTTGATTATCCCCTGCAACCCGTTTTTTTTGTGCTAGATGAACAAAAGTCTCTCCACATGCTCTGTTCTGATAAATAAGTGTGTGTGAAAGCCGTCCTTCACTTAGCTTGATGTGAACACAAAAATTCTTTTCAGTTGGAAACTGCACTACATACAAACATATGGGGAGTTACTGGCTCCAACTCGGTTTTACAGTGATAACTGCAGGAACTTCAAACTGGCAGTGGAAACAGATTGAGATACCAGAGTAATTATTTCTCCTGTAACCCATTTATTTTGTGCTAGATGAGCGAAATTCTCACCACACACTCGGTTCTGATAGATAAGTGTGTTTGAAAGCCGTCCTTCACCTAGCTTCTTGGGAACTCAAAGTTTCTTTTCTGTTGGAAACTCTAATACATATATGTATATGGGGAAGTACTGGATCCAACACGGTTTTACAGTGAAAACTGCAGGAACTTCAAGCAGGCACTAGGAAATAGACTGAGAAACCACAATAAGTGCTTCTCATGCAACCCTTTCCATTTGTGCTAGGTGAACTTATGTCTCTCCACATGCTCAGTTCTGAGAGATAAGTGTGTGTGAAAGCTGTCCTTCAAAAGCTTATTTGGACCACATAGTCTCTATTAAGATGGAAACTCCACTACTTACATATATATGGGAACTATTGGCTCCAACTCGGTTTTACAGTGAAAGATGCAAGGATTTATAACCGGCACAAGGAAACAGACTGGAAATCCAGAGGAAGGGTTTCTTCTGCAACCCGTTCCCTTAGTGCAAGATGAACGTATGTCTCTCCGTATGCACAGTTCTGGGAGATATTTGTTTGTGAAAGACATCCTTCAGCTAGCTTGTTTTGAACACAAAGTTTCTTGCCAGTTTCTAAAACCACTACATATATATGTATGGGGAGGTTCTAGCCCCAAAACTAATTTACAGTTAAAACGTCAGAAAATTCATACTGGCAGTAGGAAACTAACTGGGAAGCCAGAGTATGGGTTACTCAAGCAAGCCATACCCTCTGTGCTAGATGAACTAATGTATCTCCACATGCTCAGTTCTGACAGATAAGTGTGTGTGAAAGCCTTCCTTCACTTAGCTTGATAGGAATACAAAGTTGCTTTTTATTAGGAAAAACCAGTAAATAAATATATATGTGGAGGTACTGGCTCCAAATCCATTTTACAGTGAAAAGAGCAGGAACTTCGATCCGGCACTAGGAAACACTGAAATACCAGAGTGTGTGTTTCTCCAGCAACCAATTCCCTTTGTGCTAGATGAACGTATGTCTCTCCGTATGCACAGTTCTGGGAGATATTTGTTTGCGAAAGACATCCTTCAGCTAGCTTGTTTTGAACACAAAGTTTCTTGCCAGTGTCTAAAATCACTGCATACATATGTATGGGGATGTTCTAGCCCCAAAACTAATTCACAGTTAAAACTTCAGTAAATTCATACTGGCAGTAGGAAACTAACTGGGAAACCAGAGTAAGGGTTACTCAAGCAATCCGTAACCTCTGTGCTAGATGAACTAATGTCTCTCCACATGCTCAGTTCTGAGAGATAAGTGTGTGTGAAAGCCTTCCTTCACTTAGCTTGATAGGAACACAAAGTTACTTTTTATTAGGAAAAACCAGTAAATAAATATATATGTGGAGGCACTGGCTCCAAATCCATTTTACAGTGAAAAGAGCAGGAACTTCGATCCGGCACTGAGAAACAGACTGAGATACCAGAGTGTGTGTTTCTCCAGCAACCAATTCCCTTTGTGCTACATGAACGAACGTCTCTCCACATGATCAATTCTGTGAGATAATAGTGTGTGAAAGCCGTTCTTCAACTCTCTTGTTGGAAACAAGTAGCTCTTTTCAGTTAGAAACTCCACTAAATACATATATATGCGGAGATACACACCCCAACTCAGTTTTACAGTGAAAACACCAGGAACTTCAAACAGGCACTAGGAAATAGACTGAGAAATAAGAGTAATTGTTTCTCTTGCAACCATTTCCCTTTGTGGTAGGTGAAAGCACAACTGTCCACATGCTCAGTTCTGAGAGATAACTGTGTGTGAAAGCCGTCCTTCAACTTCCTTGTTGGGAACAGAAAATTTCTTTTCAGTTGGAAAATCCACTACATACATATATATGGGTAGGTACTGACTCCAACTCGTTTTACAGTGAAAATTGATGGAACTTAAATACGGCACTAGGAAAAGGACAGAGAATGCAAAGAAAGTGTTTCTCCTGCAACATGTTCCTTTGTGCTAGATGAACAATCGTCTTAGCACATGCTCAGTTCTGAGAGATAATTGTGTGTGAAAGTCTTTCTTCACCTTGCTTGTTGGGAACACAAATTTTCTTCTCAGTTTCATACATCACTACATACATATATAACGGGAATTTCTAACCCCAACTCGGTTTTGCTGTGTAAAATTCAGGAACTTCAAACTGGCACAAGGAAACAGACGGAGAAACAACAGTAAGGGTTTCTCCTCCAAATGGTTCCTTTGTGCTAAGTGACCGAAAGTCTCTCCACATGCTGAGTTCTGAGAGATAAGTGTGTGTGAAAGTCATCCTTCAAGTACCTTGTTGGGAAAAAAAAAAACTTATTTTCAGTTGGAAACTCCTCAACAAACATACATATTGGGAGTTAATGTCTCCAACACATATTTACAGTGAAAACTGCAGGAACTTCATACAGGCTCTAGGAAATAGGCTGAGAAACCAGAGTAGGATTTTCACATGAAAACCTTTCCCTTTGTGCTACCTTAACATACGTCTGTCCACATGCTCAATTCTGAGATTTAAGTGTGTGTGAAAGCAATCTTCCACTACCTTGTAGGGAACACAAAATTTCTTTCCAGTTGGGAACTCCACAACATACATTTATAGGCAGAGGTACACACCCCAAAAGGGATTTACAGTGAAAATAGCAGGAACATCCTATAGGTACTTGGAAACAAGCTGAGAAACCAGAGAAATTGTTTTCCTTGCAACCCGTTCTGATTGTGCTAGAAGAACGAACGTCTCTCCACATGTTAAGTTTTGAGAGATAAGTGTGTGTGAAAGCCGCCCTTCAACTAGCTTGTGGGGAACACATAATTTCTTTCCAGTTGGAAACTCCACTGCATACACAAATATGCAGAGGTACACACACCAAATATGTTTTACAGTGAAAAGAGCAGGAAAATCAAACTGGCACTATGAAAAAGCCTGAGAAACCAGAGGAAATGTTTCTACTGCAAACCACTCCCTTTGTGATAGATGAACTAACGTCTCCCCACATGCTCAGTTCTGAGAGATATGTGTGTGTGAAAGCCGTCCTTCCCAAAGCTTGTTGGGAACACAAAGATTCTTTTTAGTTTCAAACTCCATTTTATATATATATATATATATATATATATATATATATATATATATATGGGAAGGTACTATCTCAAATTCGGTTTTACAGTGAAAAATGCAGGATCTTCATACCGGCACTAGGAAACAGACAAAGAACAAAGAGTAACTGTTTTGCCTGTCACACGTTCCCTATGTTCTAGACGAATGAACGTCTCTCCACATGTTTAGTTCTGAGGGATAAGTGTTTGTTTAAGCTGTACTTCACATAACTTGTTTGGAATAAACAGTTTTTTTCAGCTGTAAATACCACTAGATACATACATATGGTTAGGTACTAGCTCCAACACGGTTTTACAGTGAAAACTGCAGGAACTTCAAACAGGCACTTGGAAACACACTGAGAAACCAGAGTAAGTGTTTTTCATGAAGCCCATTCCCTTTGTGCTAGATGAACGAACGTCTCTCCAAATACTCAGTTCTGAGAGATAAGTGTGTGTGAAAGCAGTCCTTCACCTAGCTAATTGGGAACACAAAGATTCCTTTAAGTTTCAAATTCCTCTGCATACATGTATATGGGGTGGTACTATCTCCAACACCGTTTTACAGTGAAAAATGCTGGAATTTCAAACTGACACTAAGAAACAGATTGAGAAACCAAAGTAATTGTTTCTCCAGCAATCTGTTCCCCTTGTGCTAGATGAACGAACATCTCTCCACATGCTCAGTTCTGAGAGATAAATGTGTGAAATCGGACCTTCACCAATCTTGTTGGGAACGCAAAGTTTCTTTTCAGTTGTAAACTCCACTACATGCATATATATGGGGAGGTACTGTCTCCGACTTGGTTTTACAGTGAAAATAGCAGTAAGTCCAAACCGGCACTATGAAACAGACTGAGAATGCAGAGTATGTGTTTCTCCTGCAACCCGTTCTCTATGTGCAGGATGAACGAATGTCTCTCCACATGCTCAGTTCTGAGAGATAAGTGTGTGTGAAAGCCATCCTTCACATAGCTTGTTGGGAACACAAAGTTTCTTTTGAGATGGTAACTCCACTACATAGATATATATGCGGAGGTACACAACCAAACTCGATTTTACAGTGAAAATAGCAGGAACATCCAACAGGCACTAGGAAACAGACTGAGAAACCAGAGTAACTACTTCTCCTGCAACCCATTCTCTTTGTGCTTGATGAATGAATGTCTCTCCACATGCTAAGATTTGAGATATAAGTGTATGTGAAAGCCGTCCTTCAACTTTCTTGTTGGGAACACAACATTTCTATTCTATTTGGAAAATCCAATACATACATATATCTGGGATTTTACTGGACCTAAATTGGTTTTACGGTTAAAACTGCAGATACTTCAAACCGGCAGTTGGAAACAGACTGAGAATCTAGACAAATTATTTATCTTCAATCATGTTCCCTTTGTGCTAGATGAATGAACGTCTCCACACATCTACAGTTCTGAGAGAAAAGTGTGTGTGAAACCGTCCTTTACATTGCTGGTTGTGAACACAAACTTTCTTTTCAGTTGGAAACTCCAATACATACATATATATGGGGAGGTACTGGCTCTGACTCAGTTTTACAGTGAAAAGTGCAGGAACTTCAACCCGGCAGTAGGAATCAGACTGAGAAACCAGAGTAAGTGTTTCCCTGCAACAAATTCCCATTGTGCTAGATGAACGAACGTCTCTCCACAAGCTAATTTCTGACAGATGAGTGTTTCTGAAAGCCGTCCTTCACCTACCTTGTTGGGAACACAAAGTTTGTTTTCAGTAGAATACTCATTTTCATAAATATATATGGGGAGGTACTGACCCCAACATGGGCTTACAGTGAAAAGAGCACGAACTTCAAACCGGCACTAGGAAACAGACTGAGAAACTAGAGTAAGTGATTCTCCTGCAGTCAGTTCCATTTGTGCTAGATGAACGATCGTCTCTCCACATGCTCAGTTCTGAGAGATAAGTGTGAGTGAAAGCCATTCTTCACCTAGCCTATTGGGAGCACAAAGTTCCTTTTCAGTTGGAAATTCCACTACATACATTTGTATTTCTATGCACTGGCTCCAACTCGGTTTTACACTGAAAAATGCAGGATCTTCAAACCGGCAAAAGGAAACACACTGATAAACTAGAGTAAGTGTATCTCCTGCAACCTTTTCCTTTGTGCTAGGTGAATGAACGTCTCTCCACATGCACAGTTCTGAGATGTAAGTGTGTGTTAGTGCCATCCTTCACCTAGCTTGCTGGGACACAATGTTTCTTTTCATTTTGAAAACCCACTGCATACATATATTTGTGGAGGTACAATCTCCAACACGATTTTACAGTGAAAACTGTAGGAACTTCAAAACGGCATAAGGAAACAGACTCAGAAACCAAGAGTAAGTGATTGCCTTGCAACCCGTTCTACTGTGCGAGATGAACGAATGTCTCTCCACATGCTCAGTTCTGAGAAATAAGTGTGTGTGGAAATGTCCTTCAAATTGCTTTTTGTGAACACAAAGATTCTTTTCAGATGGAAACTCCTCTACATACATATATCTGGGGAGGTACTGGCTCCAATTCGTGTTTGCAGTGAAAACTACAAGAGCTTCAAACCGGCACTAAGAAACAGACTGAGAAACCAGAGAAAAAGTTTTTCCTGCAAACCATTCACGTTTTGCTAGATGAGCGAACGTCTCTCCACATGCTCATGTCTGAGAGATTATTGTTTGTGGAAGCCATCTTTCACCTACCATATTGGGAACACAAAGTTTCTATTCAGTTGGAAATTCCTCTACATAAATATATATGTAGAGGTAATGGCTCCAACTCAGGTTTACAGTGAAAATTGCCAAAACTTCATATAGGAACTAGGAAACATACTGAGAAACCAGAGTTGATTTTCTCCTGTAAACCGATCCTTTGTGCTTGATGAACGAATGTCTCTCCATATGCTAGGTTCTGATAGATAAGTGTGTGTGAAAGCCGTCCTTCACTTAGATTGTTGTGAACACAAAAATTCTTTTCAGTTGGAAACTGCACTACATACAAACATATGGGGAGTTACTGGCTCCAACTCGGTTTTACAATGAAAACTGCAGGAACTTCATACTGGCACTAGGAAATAGATTGAGATACCAGAGTAATTATTTCTCCTGTAACTCATTTATTTAATGCTAGATGAACGAAAGTCTCTCCACATGCTCTGTTCTGAGAGATAAGTAGATGTGAATGTCATCCTTCAACTAGCTTGTTGGGTACACAAAGATTCTTTACAGTTTCAAACTCCACTTTGTGTATATATATATGGGGATGCACAAACACCAACTCAGATTTACAGTGATCACTGCCAGAACTTCAAACAGTCACAAGAAACAGTCTAAGAATCCAGAATAATTGTTTCTCCAGCAACCCATTCCCTTAGTACTAGATGAATGAACGGTTCTCTACATGCTCAGTTCTGATAGATAATTGTGTGTGAAAGCCGTCCTTCAATTATCTTGTTCGGAACACAAACTTTCTTTTCATTTGGAATCTCCAATATGAAAATATATATTTGTAGGTAATGGCTACAACTCGGTTTTACAGTTAAAAATGCAGAAACTTCAAAGCGGCAATAGGAAAGTCACTGAGAATCCAGAGTAAGTGTTTCTCCTGCAACCCATTCCGATTGTGCTAGATGAACGAATATCTCTCCACAAGTTCAGTTCTGAGAGATAAGTGTGTGTAAAAACCTTTCTTCATCTAGCTTGTTGGAAACACAAACTTCCTTTTCAGTTGCAAACTAGAATACATATATATATATTTATATGTATGTGGAGATACTGGATCCACTCGGTTTTACAGTGAAAACCACAGGAATTTCAATCTAGCAATAGGAAACAGACTGGGAAACCAAAGTAAGTGTTTCTCCAGCAACCTGTTCCTTCTGTGCTAGATGAATGAACGCCTCTCCACATGCTCAGTTCTGAGAGACACATGTGTGTGAAATCCGTCGTTCAACTAGCTTGTTGCGAACACAAATTTCTTTTCAGTTGGAAACCCCAATACATGCATATATATGTGTAGGTAAAGGCTCCAACTCATTTTCACAGTGAAAACAGAAGGAACTTCAAACCGGCACTAGGAAACAGACTGAGAAACAAGAGTTGGTTTTCTCCTTCAACCCCTTCCTTTGAGCTAGATGAAGAATACTCTCTCCACATGCTCTGTTCTGAGAGATAAGTGCGTGTGAAAGTCGTCCTTAAACTAGCTTGTGGGGAACACAAAGTTTGTTTTCAATTTCAAACTCACTATGTAGATATATATGGGGATGCACTAGCTCCAACTCAGATTTACAGTGAAAACTGCTGGAACTTCAAACTGGCACTAGGAAACAGACCTAGAATCCAGAGTGTGTGTTTCAAAAGCAACCAGTTCCCTTTGTGCTAGATGAATGAAACACTCTCCACATGCTCAGTTCTGAGAATTTAGTGTTTTTTGATAGTCGTCCTTCAATTATAATGTTGGGAACATAAAGTTTCTTTTCATTTCGTATCTCCACTACATACATATATATTTGTATTTTATGGCTACAACTCTGTCTTACAGTTAAAACTGCGGGAACTTCAAACCGGCCAAAGTACACAGACTGAGACACCAGAGTAAGTGTCTCCTGCCACATGTGCCTTTGTGCTAGATGAAAGAACGTCTGTCCACATGCTCAAATCTGAGATATAAGTGTGCGTGAAACCGTCCTTCAAATTGCTTGTTGGGAACACTAAGTTTCTTTTCAGCTGGAAACACCACTACATACATATGTATGATGAGTTACAGGCTCCAACAACGTTTACAGTGAAAACTGCAGGAACTTCAAACCGGCACTTTGAAACAGACTGAGAAACCAGAGCAAGTGATTCTCCTGCAACCCATTCCCTTTAGGCTACATAAACGAACATGTCTCAAGATGCTCATTTCTGAGAGATATTTGTGTGTGAAAGCCGTCCTTCAACTAGCTTGATGGGAACAGAAATTTTCTTTTCAGTTGAGTATTCCAGTATATACATATATGGGGAGTTTCAGTCTCTGACGCGGTTTTACAGTGAAAACTGCAGGAACTTCAAACAGGCACTAGGAAATAGTCTGAGAACCCAGAGTAAGTGTTTCTCCAGCAACCCGTTCCGTTTTTGCTAGATGAACGGATGTCTCTCCACGTGCTCAGTTCTGAGAGATAAGTGTGTGTGAAAGCCGTCCTTCAGCTATCTTGTTGGCAACACAAAATTTTTTTTCTTTTGGGAACTCCACTACATACTTATATATGTGGAGATACTGGCTGCGACTCGGTTTTACTCAGAAAACTGCAGGAAATTGAAACCAGCACTAGGAAACAGACTGAGAATCCAGAGTAAGTGTTTCTCCTGCAAACCATTCCCATTGTGCTAGATGAAGGATAGTCTCTCCACATGCTCATTTCTGAGGGAAAACTGTGTGTGAAATCCGTCCTTCAACTTAGCTTGTTGGGACATAATGTTTGTTTTCAGTTGGGTATTCGACTACCTATATATATATATATGTGGACGTACCTTCTCCAAAATGGTTTCAGAGTGAAAATTGTAGGAATTTCAATCCGGAACTAGGAATCAGACTGAGAATCCAGAGTATGTATTTCCCCAGCAACCTGTTCCCTTTGTGCTAGATGAATGAACAACTCTCCACATGCTCAGTTCTGAGAGATAATTGTGTGTGAAAGCCGTCCTTCAATTATCTTGTTGGGAACACAAAGTTTCTTTTCATTTGGAATCTCCACTACATACATAATATTTGTAGGTGATGGGTACAACACGGTTATACAGTTAAAATTGCAGGGAACTCAAACTGGCAAAAGTAAACAGCCTGAGAAACCAGAGTAAGTGTTCCTTCTTCCACCCGTGCCTTTGTGCTAGATGAAAGAGCGTCTCTCCACATGCTCAATTCTGAGATATAAGTGTGTGTGAAACCGTCCTTCAACTTGCTTTTTGGGAACACAAAGATCCTTTTCAGCTGGAATCTCCACTATATATATATATATATATATATGGGGAGGTACTGACTCCAACACGGTTTTACAGTCAAAACTGCAGGAATTTCAAACAGACAGTTCTAAATATTCTGAGAAACCAGATTAAGTGATTCTCCTGCAACCCTTTCCCTTTAAGCTCGATGAAGATACGTCTCCTGTTCTGAGAGGTAAGTGTGTGTGAAAGGCGTCCTCACCTAGCTTGATGGGAAAACAAAATTTGTTCTCAGTTCCAAACACCACTGCATACATATACATGTGGAAATACTGGCTGCGACTCGGTTTTACAGTGAAAACTGCAGGAAATTCAAACCGGCAATAGGAAAAAGACTGAGAAACCACAGTAAGTGTTTCTCCAAAAACTCGTTTTCTTTGTGCTAGATGAAAGAACATCTCTTCACATGATCATTTATGAGAGATACGTGTGTGTGAAAGCCATCATTCATCTAGCTTGTTGCGAACACAATATTACTTTTCAGTTGAAATATTCACTATATGCGTATATGTGGGTAGGTACAGGCTCCAACTCGGCTTCACATGAAAACTGCTGGAACTTCAAACCAGCACTAGGAAACAGACTGAGAAACCAGTCTAAGTATTTTTCCAGCAACCCGTTCCCATTCTGCTAGGTGAAAGAACGTCTCACCACTTGCTCACTTCTGAGAGATTAGTGTGAGTGAAAGCCGTCCTTCACCTAGCTTGTAGGGAACGCAAAATTTCTTTTAATTTGGAAATTCCTCTTCATATATATATATGAGAAGATAATGTCTCCAGCAAGGCTTTATAGTGAAAACTTCAGAAATTTCCAACCGGCACTTGGAAACAGACTGGGAAAGCAGAGTTGATTATCCCCTGCAACCCGTTTTTTTTGTGCTAGATGAACAAAAGTCTCTCCACATGCTCTGTTCTGATAAATAAGTGTGTGTGAAAGCCGTCCTTCACTTAGCTTGATGTGAACACAAAAATTCTTTTCAGTTGGAAACTGCACTACATACAAACATATGGGGAGTTACTGGCTCCAACTCGGTTTTACAGTGATAACTGCAGGAACTTCAAACTGGCAGTGGAAACAGATTGAGATACCAGAGTAATTATTTCTCCTGTAACCCATTTATTTTGTGCTAGATGAGCGAAATTCTCACCACACACTCGGTTCTGATAGATAAGTGTGTTTGAAAGCCGTCCTTCACCTAGCTTCTTGGGAACTCAAAGTTTCTTTTCTGTTGGAAACTCTAATACATATATGTATATGGGGAAGTACTGGATCCAACACGGTTTTACAGTGAAAACTGCAGGAACTTCAAGCAGGCACTAGGAAATAGACTGAGAAACCACAATAAGTGCTTCTCATGCAACCCTTTCCATTTGTGCTAGGTGAACTTATGTCTCTCCACATGCTCAGTTCTGAGAGATAAGTGTGTGTGAAAGCTGTCCTTCAAAAGCTTATTTGGACCACATAGTCTCTATTAAGATGGAAACTCCACTACTTACATATATATGGGAACTATTGGCTCCAACTCGGTTTTACAGTGAAAGATGCAAGGATTTATAACCGGCACAAGGAAACAGACTGGAAATCCAGAGGAAGGGTTTCTTCTGCAACCCGTTCCCTTAGTGCAAGATGAACGTATGTCTCTCCGTATGCACAGTTCTGGGAGATATTTGTTTGTGAAAGACATCCTTCAGCTAGCTTGTTTTGAACACAAAGTTTCTTGCCAGTTTCTAAAACCACTACATATATATGTATGGGGAGGTTCTAGCCCCAAAACTAATTTACAGTTAAAACGTCAGAAAATTCATACTGGCAGTAGGAAACTAACTGGGAAGCCAGAGTATGGGTTACTCAAGCAAGCCATACCCTCTGTGCTAGATGAACTAATGTATCTCCACATGCTCAGTTCTGACAGATAAGTGTGTGTGAAAGCCTTCCTTCACTTAGCTTGATAGGAATACAAAGTTGCTTTTTATTAGGAAAAACCAGTAAATAAATATATATGTGGAGGTACTGGCTCCAAATCCATTTTACAGTGAAAAGAGCAGGAACTTCGATCCGGCACTAGGAAACACTGAAATACCAGAGTGTGTGTTTCTCCAGCAACCAATTCCCTTTGTGCTAGATGAACGTATGTCTCTCCGTATGCACAGTTCTGGGAGATATTTGTTTGCGAAAGACATCCTTCAGCTAGCTTGTTTTGAACACAAAGTTTCTTGCCAGTGTCTAAAATCACTGCATACATATGTATGGGGATGTTCTAGCCCCAAAACTAATTCACAGTTAAAACTTCAGTAAATTCATACTGGCAGTAGGAAACTAACTGGGAAACCAGAGTAAGGGTTACTCAAGCAATCCGTAACCTCTGTGCTAGATGAACTAATGTCTCTCCACATGCTCAGTTCTGAGAGATAAGTGTGTGTGAAAGCCTTCCTTCACTTAGCTTGATAGGAACACAAAGTTACTTTTTATTAGGAAAAACCAGTAAATAAATATATATGTGGAGGCACTGGCTCCAAATCCATTTTACAGTGAAAAGAGCAGGAACTTCGATCCGGCACTGAGAAACAGACTGAGATACCAGAGTGTGTGTTTCTCCAGCAACCAATTCCCTTTGTGCTACATGAACGAACGTCTCTCCACATGATCAATTCTGTGAGATAATAGTGTGTGAAAGCCGTTCTTCAACTCTCTTGTTGGAAACAAGTAGCTCTTTTCAGTTAGAAACTCCACTAAATACATATATATGCGGAGATACACACCCCAACTCAGTTTTACAGTGAAAACACCAGGAACTTCAAACAGGCACTAGGAAATAGACTGAGAAATAAGAGTAATTGTTTCTCTTGCAACCATTTCCCTTTGTGGTAGGTGAAAGCACAACTGTCCACATGCTCAGTTCTGAGAGATAACTGTGTGTGAAAGCCGTCCTTCAACTTCCTTGTTGGGAACAGAAAATTTCTTTTCAGTTGGAAAATCCACTACATACATATATATGGGTAGGTACTGACTCCAACTCGTTTTACAGTGAAAATTGATGGAACTTAAATACGGCACTAGGAAAAGGACAGAGAATGCAAAGAAAGTGTTTCTCCTGCAACATGTTCCTTTGTGCTAGATGAACAATCGTCTTAGCACATGCTCAGTTCTGAGAGATAATTGTGTGTGAAAGTCTTTCTTCACCTTGCTTGTTGGGAACACAAATTTTCTTCTCAGTTTCATACATCACTACATACATATATAACGGGAATTTCTAACCCCAACTCGGTTTTGCTGTGTAAAATTCAGGAACTTCAAACTGGCACAAGGAAACAGACGGAGAAACAACAGTAAGGGTTTCTCCTGCAAATGGTTCCTTTGTGCTAAGTGACCGAAAGTCTCTCCACATGCTGAGTTCTGAGAGATAAGTGTGTGTGAAAGTCATCCTTCAAGTACCTTGTTGGGAAAAAAAAAACTTATTTTCAGTTGGAAACTCCTCAACAAACATACATATTGGGAGTTAATGTCTCCAACACATATTTACAGTGAAAACTGCAGGAACTTCATACAGGCTCTAGGAAATAGGCTGAGAAACCAGAGTAGGATTTTCACATGAAAACCTTTCCCTTTGTGCTACCTTAACATACGTCTGTCCACATGCTCAATTCTGAGATTTAAGTGTGTGTGAAAGCAATCTTCCACTACCTTGTAGGGAACACAAAATTTCTTTCCAGTTGGGAACTCCACAACATACATTTATAGGCAGAGGTACACACCCCAAAAGGGATTTACAGTGAAAATAGCAGGAACATCCTATAGGTACTTGGAAACAAGCTGAGAAACCAGAGAAATTGTTTTCCTTGCAACCCGTTCTGATTGTGCTAGAAGAACGAACGTCTCTCCACATGTTAAGTTTTGAGAGATAAGTGTGTGTGAAAGCCGCCCTTCAACTAGCTTGTGGGGAACACATAATTTCTTTCCAGTTGGAAACTCCACTGCATACACAAATATGCAGAGGTACACACACCAAATATGTTTTACAGTGAAAAGAGCAGGAAAATCAAACTGGCACTATGAAAAAGCCTGAGAAACCAGAGGAAATGTTTCTACTGCAAACCACTCCCTTTGTGATAGATGAACTAACGTCTCCCCACATGCTCAGTTCTGAGAGATATGTGTGTGTGAAAGCCGTCCTTCCCAAAGCTTGTTGGGAACACAAAGATTCTTTTTAGTTTCAAACTCCATTTTATATATATATATATATATATATATATATGGGAAGGTACTATCTCAAATTCGGTTTTACAGTGAAAAATGCAGGATCTTCATACCGGCACTAGGAAACAGACAAAGAACAAAGAGTAACTGTTTTGCCTGTCACACGTTCCCTATGTTCTAGACGAATGAACGTCTCTCCACATGTTTAGTTCTGAGGGATAAGTGTTTGTTTAAGCTGTACTTCACATAACTTGTTTGGAATAAACAGTTTTTTTCAGCTGTAAATACCACTAGATACATACATATGGTTAGGTACTAGCTCCAACACGGTTTTACAGTGAAAACTGCAGGAACTTCAAACAGGCACTTGGAAACACACTGAGAAACCAGAGTAAGTGTTTTTCATGAAGCCCATTCCCTTTGTGCTAGATGAACGAACGTCTCTCCAAATACTCAGTTCTGAGAGATAAGTGTGTGTGAAAGCAGTCCTTCACCTAGCTAATTGGGAACACAAAGATTCCTTTAAGTTTCAAATTCCTCTGCATACATGTATATGGGGTGGTACTATCTCCAACACCGTTTTACAGTGAAAAATGCTGGAATTTCAAACTGACACTAAGAAACAGATTGAGAAACCAAAGTAATTGTTTCTCCAGCAATCTGTTCCCCTTGTGCTAGATGAACGAACATCTCTCCACATGCTCAGTTCTGAGAGATAAATGTGTGAAATCGGACCTTCACCAATCTTGTTGGGAACGCAAAGTTTCTTTTCAGTTGTAAACTCCACTACATGCATATATATGGGGAGGTACTGTCTCCGACTTGGTTTTACAGTGAAAATAGCAGTAAGTCCAAACCGGCACTATGAAACAGACTGAGAATGCAGAGTATGTGTTTCTCCTGCAACCCGTTCTCTATGTGCAGGATGAACGAATGTCTCTCCACATGCTCAGTTCTGAGAGATAAGTGTGTGTGAAAGCCATCCTTCACATAGCTTGTTGGGAACACAAAGTTTCTTTTGAGATGGTAACTCCACTACATAGATATATATGCGGAGGTACACAACCAAACTCGATTTTACAGTGAAAATAGCAGGAACATCCAACAGGCACTAGGAAACAGACTGAGAAACCAGAGTAACTACTTCTCCTGCAACCCATTCTCTTTGTGCTTGATGAATGAATGTCTCTCCACATGCTAAGATTTGAGATATAAGTGTATGTGAAAGCCGTCCTTCAACTTTCTTGTTGGGAACACAACATTTCTATTCTATTTGGAAAATCCAATACATACATATATCTGGGATTTTACTGGACCTAAATTGGTTTTACGGTTAAAACTGCAGATACTTCAAACCGGCAGTTGGAAACAGACTGAGAATCTAGACAAATTATTTATCTTCAATCATGTTCCCTTTGTGCTAGATGAATGAACGTCTCCACACATCTACAGTTCTGAGAGAAAAGTGTGTGTGAAACCGTCCTTTACATTGCTGGTTGTGAACACAAACTTTCTTTTCAGTTGGAAACTCCAATACATACATATATATGGGGAGGTACTGGCTCTGACTCAGTTTTACAGTGAAAAGTGCAGGAACTTCAACCCGGCAGTAGGAATCAGACTGAGAAACCAGAGTAAGTGTTTCCCTGCAACAAATTCCCATTGTGCTAGATGAACGAACGTCTCTCCACAAGCTAATTTCTGACAGATGAGTGTTTCTGAAAGCCGTCCTTCACCTACCTTGTTGGGAACACAAAGTTTGTTTTCAGTAGAATACTCATTTTCATAAATATATATGGGGAGGTACTGACCCCAACATGGGCTTACAGTGAAAAGAGCATGAACTTCAAACCGGCACTAGGAAACAGACTGAGAAACTAGAGTAAGTGATTCTCCTGCAGTCAGTTCCATTTGTGCTAGATGAACGATCGTCTCTCCACATGCTCAGTTCTGAGAGATAAGTGTGAGTGAAAGCCATTCTTCACCTAGCCTATTGGGAGCACAAAGTTCCTTTTCAGTTGGAAATTCCACTACATACATTTGTATTTCTATGCACTGGCTCCAACTCGGTTTTACACTGAAAAATGCAGGATCTTCAAACCGGCAAAAGGAAACACACTGATAAACTAGAGTAAGTGTATCTCCTGCAACCTTTTCCTTTGTGCTAGGTGAATGAACGTCTCTCCACATGCACAGTTCTGAGATGTAAGTGTGTGTTAGTGCCATCCTTCACCTAGCTTGCTGGGACACAATGTTTCTTTTCATTTTGAAAACCCACTGCATACATATATTTGTGGAGGTACAATCTCCAACACGATTTTACAGTGAAAACTGTAGGAACTTCAAAACGGCATAAGGAAACAGACTCAGAAACCAAGAGTAAGTGATTGCCTTGCAACCCGTTCTACTGTGCGAGATGAACGAATGTCTCTCCACATGCTCAGTTCTGAGAAATAAGTGTGTGTGGAAATGTCCTTCAAATTGCTTTTTGTGAACACAAAGATTCTTTTCAGATGGAAACTCCTCTACATACATATATCTGGGGAGGTACTGGCTCCAATTCGTGTTTGCAGTGAAAACTACAAGAGCTTCAAACCGGCACTAAGAAACAGACTGAGAAACCAGAGAAAAAGTTTTTCCTGCAAACCATTCACGTTTTGCTAGATGAGCGAACGTCTCTCCACATGCTCATGTCTGAGAGATTATTGTTTGTGGAAGCCATCTTTCACCTACCATATTGGGAACACAAAGTTTCTATTCAGTTGGAAATTCCTCTACATAAATATATATGTAGAGGTAATGGCTCCAACTCAGGTTTACAGTGAAAATTGCCAAAACTTCATATAGGAACTAGGAAACATACTGAGAAACCAGAGTTGATTTTCTCCTGTAAACCGATCCTTTGTGCTTGATGAACGAATGTCTCTCCATATGCTAGGTTCTGATAGATAAGTGTGTGTGAAAGCCGTCCTTCACTTAGATTGTTGTGAACACAAAAATTCTTTTCAGTTGGAAACTGCACTACATACAAACATATGGGGAGTTACTGGCTCCAACTCGGTTTTACAATGAAAACTGCAGGAACTTCATACTGGCACTAGGAAATAGATTGAGATACCAGAGTAATTATTTCTCCTGTAACTCATTTATTTAATGCTAGATGAACGAAAGTCTCTCCACATGCTCTGTTCTGAGAGATAAGTAGATGTGAATGTCATCCTTCAACTAGCTTGTTGGGTACACAAAGATTCTTTACAGTTTCAAACTCCACTTTGTGTATATATATATGGGGATGCACAAACACCAACTCAGATTTACAGTGATCACTGCCAGAACTTCAAACAGTCACAAGAAACAGTCTAAGAATCCAGAATAATTGTTTCTCCAGCAACCCATTCCCTTAGTACTAGATGAATGAACGGTTCTCTACATGCTCAGTTCTGATAGATAATTGTGTGTGAAAGCCGTCCTTCAATTATCTTGTTCGGAACACAAACTTTCTTTTCATTTGGAATCTCCAATATGAAAATATATATTTGTAGGTAATGGCTACAACTCGGTTTTACAGTTAAAAATGCAGAAACTTCAAAGCGGCAATAGGAAAGTCACTGAGAATCCAGAGTAAGTGTTTCTCCTGCAACCCATTCCGATTGTGCTAGATGAACGAATATCTCTCCACAAGTTCAGTTCTGAGAGATAAGTGTGTGTAAAAACCTTTCTTCATCTAGCTTGTTGGAAACACAAACTTCCTTTTCAGTTGCAAACTAGAATACATATATATATATTTATATGTATGTGGAGATACTGGATCCACTCGGTTTTACAGTGAAAACCACAGGAATTTCAATCTAGCAATAGGAAACAGACTGGGAAACCAAAGTAAGTGTTTCTCCAGCAACCTGTTCCTTCTGTGCTAGATGAATGAACGCCTCTCCACATGCTCAGTTCTGAGAGACACATGTGTGTGAAATCCGTCGTTCAACTAGCTTGTTGCGAACACAAATTTCTTTTCAGTTGGAAACCCCAATACATGCATATATATGTGTAGGTAAAGGCTCCAACTCATTTTCACAGTGAAAACAGAAGGAACTTCAAACCGGCACTAGGAAACAGACTGAGAAACAAGAGTTGGTTTTCTCCTTCAACCCCTTCCTTTGAGCTAGATGAAGAATACTCTCTCCACATGCTCTGTTCTGAGAGATAAGTGCGTGTGAAAGTCGTCCTTAAACTAGCTTGTGGGGAACACAAAGTTTGTTTTCAATTTCAAACTCACTATGTAGATATATATGGGGATGCACTAGCTCCAACTCAGATTTACAGTGAAAACTGCTGGAACTTCAAAGTGGCACTAGGAAACAGACCTAGAATCCAGAGTGTGTGTTTCAAAAGCAACCAGTTCCCTTTGTGCTAGATGAATGAAACACTCTCCACATGCTCAGTTCTGAGAATTTAGTGTTTTTTGATAGTCGTCCTTCAATTATAATGTTGGGAACATAAAGTTTCTTTTCATTTCGTATCTCCACTACATACATATATATTTGTATTTTATGGCTACAACTCTGTCTTACAGTTAAAACTGCGGGAACTTCAAACCGGCCAAAGTACACAGACTGAGACACCAGAGTAAGTGTCTCCTGCCACATGTGCCTTTGTGCTAGATGAAAGAACGTCTGTCCACATGCTCAAATCTGAGATATAAGTGTGCGTGAAACCGTCCTTCAAATTGCTTGTTGGGAACACTAAGTTTCTTTTCAGCTGGAAACACCACTACATACATATGTATGATGAGTTACAGGCTCCAACAACGTTTACAGTGAAAACTGCAGGAACTTCAAACCGGCACTTTGAAACAGACTGAGAAACCAGAGCAAGTGATTCTCCTGCAACCCATTCCCTTTAGGCTACATAAACGAACATGTCTCAAGATGCTCATTTCTGAGAGATATTTGTGTGTGAAAGCCGTCCTTCAACTAGCTTGATGGGAACAGAAATTTTCTTTTCAGTTGAGTATTCCAGTATATACATATATGGGGAGTTTCAGTCTCTGACGCGGTTTTACAGTGAAAACTGCAGGAACTTCAAACAGGCACTAGGAAATAGTCTGAGAACCCAGAGTAAGTGTTTCTCCAGCAACCCGTTCCGTTTTTGCTAGATGAACGGATGTCTCTCCACGTGCTCAGTTCTGAGAGATAAGTGTGTGTGAAAGCCGTCCTTCAGCTATCTTGTTGGCAACACAAAATTTTTTTTCTTTTGGGAACTCCACTACATACTTATATATGTGGAGATACTGGCTGCGACTCGGTTTTACTCAGAAAACTGCAGGAAATTGAAACCAGCACTAGGAAACAGACTGAGAATCCAGAGTAAGTGTTTCTCCTGCAACCCGTTCCCATTGTGCTAGATGAAGGATAGTCTCTCCACATGCTCATTTCTGAGGGAAAACTGTGTGTGAAATCCGTCCTTCAACTTAGCTTGTTGGGACATAGTGTTTGTTTTCAGTTGGGTATTCGACTACCTATATATATATATATGTGGACGTACCTTCTCCAAAATGGTTTCAGAGTGAAAATTGTAGGAATTTCAATCCGGAACTAGGAATCAGACTGAGAATCCAGAGTATGTATTTCCCCAGCAACCTGTTCCCTTTGTGCTAGATGAATGAACAACTCTCCACATGCTCAGTTCTGAGAGATAATTGTGTGTGAAAGCCGTCCTTCAATTATCTTGTTGGGAACACAAAGTTTCTTTTCATTTGGAATCTCCACTACATACATAATATTTGTAGGTGATGGGTACAACACGGTTATACAGTTAAAATTGCAGGGAACTCAAACTGGCAAAAGTAAACAGCCTGAGAAACCAGAGTAAGTGTTCCTTCTTCCACCCGTGCCTTTGTGCTAGATGAAAGAGCATCTCTCCACATGCTCAATTCTGAGATATAAGTGTGTGTGAAACCGTCCTTCAACTTGCTTTTTGGGAACACAAAGATCCTTTTCAGCTGGAATCTCCACTATATATATATATATATATATATGGGGAGGTACTGACTCCAACACGGTTTTACAGTCAAAACTGCAGGAATTTCAAACAGACAGTTCTAAATATTCTGAGAAACCAGATTAAGTGATTCTCCTGCAACCCTTTCCCTTTAAGCTCGATGAAGATACGTCTCCTGTTCTGAGAGGTAAGTGTGTGTGAAAGGCGTCCTCACCTAGCTTGATGGGAAAACAAAATTTGTTCTCAGTTCCAAACACCACTGCATACATATACATGTGGAAATACTGGCTGTGACTCGGTTTTACAGTGAAAACTGCAGGAAATTCAAACCGGCAATAGGAAAAAGACTGAGAAACCACAGTAAGTGTTTCTCCAAAAACTCGTTTTCTTTGTGCTAGATGAAAGAACATCTCTTCACATGATCATTTATGAGAGATACGTGTGTGTGAAAGCCATCATTCATCTAGCTTGTTGCGAACACAATATTACTTTTCAGTTGAAATATTCACTATATGCGTATATGTGGGTAGGTACAGGCTCCAACTCGGCTTCACATGAAAACTGCTGGAACTTCAAACCAGCACTAGGAAACAGACTGAGAAACCAGTCTAAGTATTTTTCCAGCAACCCGTTCCCATTCTGCTAGGTGAAAGAACGTCTCACCACTTGCTCACTTCTGAGAGATTAGTGTGAGTGAAAGCCGTCCTTCACCTAGCTTGTAGGGAACGCAAAATTTCTTTTAATTTGGAAATTCCTCTTCATATATATATATGAGAAGATAATGTCTCCAGCAAGGCTTTATAGTGAAAACTTCAGAAATTTCCAACCGGCACTTGGAAACAGACTGGGAAAGCAGAGTTGATTATCCCCTGCAACCCGTTTTTTTTGTGCTAGATGAACAAAAGTCTCTCCACATGCTCTGTTCTGATAAATAAGTGTGTGTGAAAGCCGTCCTTCACTTAGCTTGATGTGAACACAAAAATTCTTTTCAGTTGGAAACTGCACTACATACAAACATATGGGGAGTTACTGGCTCCAACTCGGTTTTACAGTGATAACTGCAGGAACTTCAAACTGGCAGTGGAAACAGATTGAGATACCAGAGTAATTATTTCTCCTGTAACCCATTTATTTTGTGCTAGATGAGCGAAATTCTCACCACACACTCGGTTCTGATAGATAAGTGTGTTTGAAAGCCGTCCTTCACCTAGCTTCTTGGGAACTCAAAGTTTCTTTTCTGTTGGAAACTCTAATACATATATGTATATGGGGAAGTACTGGATCCAACACGGTTTTACAGTGAAAACTGCAGGAACTTCAAGCAGGCACTAGGAAATAGACTGAGAAACCACAATAAGTGCTTCTCATGCAACCCTTTCCATTTGTGCTAGGTGAACTTATGTCTCTCCACATGCTCAGTTCTGAGAGATAAGTGTGTGTGAAAGCTGTCCTTCAAAAGCTTATTTGGACCACATAGTCTCTATTAAGATGGAAACTCCACTACTTACATATATATGGGAACTATTGGCTCCAACTCGGTTTTACAGTGAAAGATGCAAGGATTTATAACCGGCACAAGGAAACAGACTGGAAATCCAGAGGAAGGGTTTCTTCTGCAACCCGTTCCCTTAGTGCAAGATGAACGTATGTCTCTCCGTATGCACAGTTCTGGGAGATATTTGTTTGTGAAAGACATCCTTCAGCTAGCTTGTTTTGAACACAAAGTTTCTTGCCAGTTTCTAAAACCACTACATATATATGTATGGGGAGGTTCTAGCCCCAAAACTAATTTACAGTTAAAACGTCAGAAAATTCATACTGGCAGTAGGAAACTAACTGGGAAGCCAGAGTATGGGTTACTCAAGCAAGCCATACCCTCTGTGCTAGATGAACTAATGTATCTCCACATGCTCAGTTCTGACAGATAAGTGTGTGTGAAAGCCTTCCTTCACTTAGCTTGATAGGAATACAAAGTTGCTTTTTATTAGGAAAAACCAGTAAATAAATATATATGTGGAGGTACTGGCTCCAAATCCATTTTACAGTGAAAAGAGCAGGAACTTCGATCCGGCACTAGGAAACACTGAAATACCAGAGTGTGTGTTTCTCCAGCAACCAATTCCCTTTGTGCTAGATGAACGTATGTCTCTCCGTATGCACAGTTCTGGGAGATATTTGTTTGCGAAAGACATCCTTCAGCTAGCTTGTTTTGAACACAAAGTTTCTTGCCAGTGTCTAAAATCACTGCATACATATGTATGGGGATGTTCTAGCCCCAAAACTAATTCACAGTTAAAACTTCAGTAAATTCATACTGGCAGTAGGAAACTAACTGGGAAACCAGAGTAAGGGTTACTCAAGCAATCCGTAACCTCTGTGCTAGATGAACTAATGTCTCTCCACATGCTCAGTTCTGAGAGATAAGTGTGTGTGAAAGCCTTCCTTCACTTAGCTTGATAGGAACACAAAGTTACTTTTTATTAGGAAAAACCAGTAAATAAATATATATGTGGAGGCACTGGCTCCAAATCCATTTTACAGTGAAAAGAGCAGGAACTTCGATCCGGCACTGAGAAACAGACTGAGATACCAGAGTGTGTGTTTCTCCAGCAACCAATTCCCTTTGTGCTACATGAACGAACGTCTCTCCACATGATCAATTCTGTGAGATAATAGTGTGTGAAAGCCGTTCTTCAACTCTCTTGTTGGAAACAAGTAGCTCTTTT
The DNA here is from genome assembly GCF_048564905.1 of Vicugna pacos. Taxonomy (NCBI): domain Eukaryota; kingdom Metazoa; phylum Chordata; class Mammalia; order Artiodactyla; family Camelidae; genus Vicugna; species Vicugna pacos. Next base: position 21,299,285 of record NC_132995.1, on the reverse strand, counting down.
CAGTTAGAAACTCCACTAAATACATATATATGCGGAGATACACACCCCAACTCAGTTTTACAGTGAAAACACCAGGAACTTCAAACAGGCACTAGGAAATAGACTGAGAAATAAGAGTAATTGTTTCTCTTGCAACCATTTCCCTTTGTGGTAGGTGAAAGCACAACTGTCCACATGCTCAGTTCTGAGAGATAACTGTGTGTGAAAGCCGTCCTTCAACTTCCTTGTTGGGAACAGAAAATTTCTTTTCAGTTGGAAAATCCACTACATACATATATATGGGTAGGTACTGACTCCAACTCGTTTTACAGTGAAAATTGATGGAACTTAAATACGGCACTAGGAAAAGGACAGAGAATGCAAAGAAAGTGTTTCTCCTGCAACATGTTCCTTTGTGCTAGATGAACAATCGTCTTAGCACATGCTCAGTTCTGAGAGATAATTGTGTGTGAAAGTCTTTCTTCACCTTGCTTGTTGGGAACACAAATTTTCTTCTCAGTTTCATACATCACTACATACATATATAACGGGAATTTCTAACCCCAACTCGGTTTTGCTGTGTAAAATTCAGGAACTTCAAACTGGCACAAGGAAACAGACGGAGAAACAACAGTAAGGGTTTCTCCTGCAAATGGTTCCTTTGTGCTAAGTGACCGAAAGTCTCTCCACATGCTGAGTTCTGAGAGATAAGTGTGTGTGAAAGTCATCCTTCAAGTACCTTGTTGGGAAAAAAAAAACTTATTTTCAGTTGGAAACTCCTCAACAAACATACATATTGGGAGTTAATGTCTCCAACACATATTTACAGTGAAAACTGCAGGAACTTCATACAGGCTCTAGGAAATAGGCTGAGAAACCAGAGTAGGATTTTCACATGAAAACCTTTCCCTTTGTGCTACCTTAACATACGTCTGTCCACATGCTCAATTCTGAGATTTAAGTGTGTGTGAAAGCAATCTTCCACTACCTTGTAGGGAACACAAAATTTCTTTCCAGTTGGGAACTCCACAACATACATTTATAGGCAGAGGTACACACCCCAAAAGGGATTTACAGTGAAAATAGCAGGAACATCCTATAGGTACTTGGAAACAAGCTGAGAAACCAGAGAAATTGTTTTCCTTGCAACCCGTTCTGATTGTGCTAGAAGAACGAACGTCTCTCCACATGTTAAGTTTTGAGAGATAAGTGTGTGTGAAAGCCGCCCTTCAACTAGCTTGTGGGGAACACATAATTTCTTTCCAGTTGGAAACTCCACTGCATACACAAATATGCAGAGGTACACACACCAAATATGTTTTACAGTGAAAAGAGCAGGAAAATCAAACTGGCACTATGAAAAAGCCTGAGAAACCAGAGGAAATGTTTCTACTGCAAACCACTCCCTTTGTGATAGATGAACTAACGTCTCCCCACATGCTCAGTTCTGAGAGATATGTGTGTGTGAAAGCCGTCCTTCCCAAAGCTTGTTGGGAACACAAAGATTCTTTTTAGTTTCAAACTCCATTTTATATATATATATATATATATATATATATATATATATGGGAAGGTACTATCTCAAATTCGGTTTTACAGTGAAAAATGCAGGATCTTCATACCGGCACTAGGAAACAGACAAAGAACAAAGAGTAACTGTTTTGCCTGTCACACGTTCCCTATGTTCTAGACGAATGAACGTCTCTCCACATGTTTAGTTCTGAGGGATAAGTGTTTGTTTAAGCTGTACTTCACATAACTTGTTTGGAATAAACAGGTTTTTTCAGCTGTAAATACCACTAGATACATACATATGGTTAGGTACTAGCTCCAACACGGTTTTACAGTGAAAACTGCAGGAACTTCAAACAGGCACTTGGAAACACACTGAGAAACCAGAGTAAGTGTTTTTCATGAAGCCCATTCCCTTTGTGCTAGATGAACGAACGTCTCTCCAAATACTCAGTTCTGAGAGATAAGTGTGTGTGAAAGCAGTCCTTCACCTAGCTAATTGGGAACACAAAGATTCCTTTAAGTTTCAAATTCCTCTGCATACATGTATATGGGGTGGTACTATCTCCAACACCGTTTTACAGTGAAAAATGCTGGAATTTCAAACTGACACTAAGAAACAGATTGAGAAACCAAAGTAATTGTTTCTCCAGCAATCTGTTCCCCTTGTGCTAGATGAACGAACATCTCTCCACATGCTCAGTTCTGAGAGATAAATGTGTGAAATCGGACCTTCACCAATCTTGTTGGGAACGCAAAGTTTCTTTTCAGTTGTAAACTCCACTACATGCATATATATGGGGAGGTACTGTCTCCGACTTGGTTTTACAGTGAAAATAGCAGTAAGTCCAAACCGGCACTATGAAACAGACTGAGAATGCAGAGTATGTGTTTCTCCTGCAACCCGTTCTCTATGTGCAGGATGAACGAATGTCTCTCCACATGCTCAGTTCTGAGAGATAAGTGTGTGTGAAAGCCATCCTTCACATAGCTTGTTGGGAACACAAAGTTTCTTTTGAGATGGTAACTCCACTACATAGATATATATGCGGAGGTACACAACCAAACTCGATTTTACAGTGAAAATAGCAGGAACATCCAACAGGCACTAGGAAACAGACTGAGAAACCAGAGTAACTACTTCTCCTGCAACCCATTCTCTTTGTGCTTGATGAATGAATGTCTCTCCACATGCTAAGATTTGAGATATAAGTGTATGTGAAAGCCGTCCTTCAACTTTCTTGTTGGGAACACAACATTTCTATTCTATTTGGAAAATCCAATACATACATATATCTGGGATTTTACTGGACCTAAATTGGTTTTACGGTTAAAACTGCAGATACTTCAAACCGGCAGTTGGAAACAGACTGAGAATCTAGACAAATTATTTATCTTCAATCATGTTCCCTTTGTGCTAGATGAATGAACGTCTCCACACATCTACAGTTCTGAGAGAAAAGTGTGTGTGAAACCGTCCTTTACATTGCTGGTTGTGAACACAAACTTTCTTTTCAGTTGGAAACTCCAATACATACATATATATGGGGAGGTACTGGCTCTGACTCAGTTTTACAGTGAAAAGTGCAGGAACTTCAACCCGGCAGTAGGAATCAGACTGAGAAACCAGAGTAAGTGTTTCCCTGCAACAAATTCCCATTGTGCTAGATGAACGAACGTCTCTCCACAAGCTAATTTCTGACAGATGAGTGTTTCTGAAAGCCGTCCTTCACCTACCTTGTTGGGAACACAAAGTTTGTTTTCAGTAGAATACTCATTTTCATAAATATATATGGGGAGGTACTGACCCCAACATGGGCTTACAGTGAAAAGAGCATGAACTTCAAACCGGCACTAGGAAACAGACTGAGAAACTAGAGTAAGTGATTCTCCTGCAGTCAGTTCCATTTGTGCTAGATGAACGATCGTCTCTCCACATGCTCAGTTCTGAGAGATAAGTGTGAGTGAAAGCCATTCTTCACCTAGCCTATTGGGAGCACAAAGTTCCTTTTCAGTTGGAAATTCCACTACATACATTTGTATTTCTATGCACTGGCTCCAACTCGGTTTTACACTGAAAAATGCAGGATCTTCAAACCGGCAAAAGGAAACACACTGATAAACTAGAGTAAGTGTATCTCCTGCAACCTTTTCCTTTGTGCTAGGTGAATGAACGTCTCTCCACGTGCACAGTTCTAAGATGTAAGTATGTGTTAATGCCATCCTTCACCTAGCTTGCTGGGACACAATGTTTCTTTTCATTTTGAAAACCCACTGCATACATATATTTGTGGAGGTACAATCTCCAACACGATTTTACAGTGAAAACTGTAGGAACTTCAAAACGGCATAAGGAAACAGACTCAGAAACCAAGAGTAAGTGATTGCCTTGCAACCCGTTCTACTGTGCGAGATGAACGAATGTCTCTCCACATGCTCAGTTCTGAGAAATAAGTGTGTGTGGAAATGTCCTTCAAATTGCTTTTTGTGAACACAAAGATTCTTTTCAGATGGAAACTCCTCTACATACATATATCTGGGGAGGTACTGGCTCCAATTCGTGTTTGCAGTGAAAACTACAAGAGCTTCAAACCGGCACTAAGAAACAGACTGAGAAACCAGAGAAAAAGTTTTTCCTGCAAACCATTCACGTTCTGCTAGATGAGCGAACGTCTCACCACATGCTCATGTCTGAGAGATTATTGTTTGTGGAAGCCATCTTTCACCTACCATATTGGGAACACAAAGTTTCTATTCAGTTGGAAATTCCTCTACATAAATATATATGTAGAGGTAATGGCTCCAACTCAGGTTTACAGTGAAAATTGCCAAAACTTCATATAGGAACTAGGAAACATACTGAGAAACCAGAGTTGATTTTCTCCTGTAAACCGATCCTTTGTGCTTGATGAACGAATGTCTCTCCATATGCTAGGTTCTGATAGATAAGTGTGTGTGAAAGCCGTCCTTCACTTAGATTGTTGTGAACACAAAAATTCTTTTCAGTTGGAAACTGCACTACATACAAACATATGGGGAGTTACTGGCTCCAACTCGGTTTTACAATGAAAACTGCAGGAACTTCATACTGGCACTAGGAAATAGATTGAGATACCAGAGTAATTATTTCTCCTGTAACTCATTTATTTAATGCTAGATGAACGAAAGTCTCTCCACATGCTCTGTTCTGAGAGATAAGTAGATGTGAATGTCATCCTTCAACTAGCTTGTTGGGTACACAAAGATTCTTTACAGTTTCAAACTCCACTTTGTGTATATATATATGGGGATGCACAAACACCAACTCAGATTTACAGTGATCACTGCCAGAACTTCAAACAGTCACAAGAAACAGTCTAAGAATCCAGAATAATTGTTTCCCCAGCAACCCATTCCCTTAGTACTAGATGAATGAACGGTTCTCTACATGCTCAGTTCTGATAGATAATTGTGTGTGAAAGCCGTCCTTCAATTATCTTGTTCGGAACACAAACTTTCTTTTCATTTGGAATCTCCAATATGAAAATATATATTTGTAGGTAATGGCTACAACTCGGTTTTACAGTTAAAAATGCAGAAACTTCAAAGCGGCAATAGGAAAGTCACTGAGAATCCAGAGTAAGTGTTTCTCCTGCAACCCATTCCGATTGTGCTAGATGAACGAACATCTCTCCACAAGTTCAGTTCTGAGAGATAAGTGTGTGTAAAAACCTTTCTTCATCTAGCTTGTTGGAAACACAAACTTCCTTTTCAGTTGCAAACTAGAATACATATTTATATATAAGTATGTATGTGGAGATACTGGATCCACTCGGTTTTACAGTGAAAACCACAGGAATTTCAATCTAGCAATAGGAAACAGACTGGGAAACCAAAGTAAGTGTTTCTCCAGCAACCTGTTCCTTCTGTGCTAGATGAATGAACGCCTCTCCACATGCTCAGTTCTGAGAGACACATGTGTGTGAAATCCGTCGTTCAACTAGCTTGTTGCGAACACAAATTTCTTTTCAGTTGGAAACCCCAATACATGCATATATATGTGTAGGTAAAGGCTCCAACTCATTTTCACAGTGAAAACAGAAGGAACTTCAAACCGGCACTAGGAAGCAGACTGAGAAACAAGAGTTGGTTTTCTCCTTCAACCCCTTCCTTTGAGCTAGATGAAGAATACTCTCTCCACATGCTCTGTTCTGAGAGATAAGTGCGTGTGAAAGTCGTCCTTAAACTAGCTTGTGGGGAACACAAAGTTTGTTTTCAATTTCAAACTCACTATGTAGATATATATGGGGATGCACTAGCTCCAACTCAGATTTACAGTGAAAACTGCTGGAACTTCAAACTGGCACTAGGAAACAGACCTAGAATCCAGAGTGTGTGTTTCAAAAGCAACCAGTTCCCTTTGTGCTAGATGAATGAAACACTCTCCACATGCTCAGTTCTGAGAATTTAGTGTTTTTTGATAGTCGTCCTTCAATTATAATGTTGGGAACATAAAGTTTCTTTTCATTTCGTATCTCCACTACATACATATATATTTGTATTTTATGGCTACAACTCTGTCTTACAGTTAAAACTGCGGGAACTTCAAACCGGCCAAAGTACACAGACTGAGACACCAGAGTAAGTGTCTCCTGCCACATGTGCCTTTGTGCTAGATGAAAGAACGTCTGTCCACATGCTCAAATCTGAGATATAAGTGTGCGTGAAACCGTCCTTCAAATTGCTTGTTGGGAACACTAAGTTTCTTTTCAGCTGGAAACACCACTACATACATATGTATGATGAGTTACAGGCTCCAACAACGTTTACAGTGAAAACTGCAGGAACTTCAAACCGGCACTTTGAAACAGACTGAGAAACCAGAGCAAGTGATTCTCCTGCAACCCATTCCCTTTAGGCTACATAAACGAACATGTCTCAAGATGCTCATTTCTGAGAGATATTTGTGTGTGAAAGCCGTCCTTCAACTAGCTTGATGGGAACAGAAATTTTCTTTTCAGTTGAGTATTCCAGTATATACATATATGGGGAGTTTCAGTCTCTGACTCGGTTTTACAGTGAAAACTGCAGGAACTTCAAACAGGCACTAGGAAATAGTCTGAGAACCCAGAGTAAGTGTTTCTCCAGCAACCCGTTCCGTTTTTGCTAGATGAACGGATGTCTCTCCACGTGCTCAGTTCTGAGAGATAAGTGTGTGTGAAAGCCGTCCTTCAGCTATCTTGTTGGCAACACAAAATTTTTTTTCTTTTGGGAACTCCACTACATACTTATATATGTGGAGATACTGGCTGCGACTCGGTTTTACTCAGAAAACTGCAGGAAATTGAAACCAGCACTAGGAAACAGACTGAGAATCCAGAGTAAGTGTTTCTCCTGCAACCCGTTCCCATTGTGCTAGATGAAGGATAGTCTCTCCACATGCTCATTTCTGAGGGAAAACTGTGTGTGAAATCCGTCCTTCAACTTAGCTTGTTGGGACATAATGTTTGTTTTCAGTTGGTTATTCGACTACCTATATATATATATATGTGGACGTACCTTCTCCAAAATGGTTTCAGAGTGAAAATTGTAGGAATTTCAATCCGGAACTAGGAATCAGACTGAGAATCCAGAGTATGTATTTCCCCAGCAACCTGTTCCCTTTGTGCTAGATGAATGAACAACTCTCCACATGCTCAGTTCTGAGAGATAATTGTGTGTGAAAGCCGTCCTTCAATTATCTTGTTGGGAACACAAAGTTTCTTTTCATTTGGAATCTCCACTACATACATAATATTTGTAGGTGATGGGTACAACACGGTTATACAGTTAAAATTGCAGGGAACTCAAACTGGCAAAAGTAAACAGCCTGAGAAACCAGAGTAAGTGTTCCTTCTTCCACCCGTGCCTTTGTGCTAGATGAAAGAGCGTCTCTCCACATGCTCAATTCTGAGATATAAGTGTGTGTGAAACCGTCCTTCAACTTGCTTTTTGGGAACACAAAGATCCTTTTCAGCTGGAATCTCCACTATATATATATATATATATATATGGGGAGGTACTGACTCCAACACGGTTTTACAGTCAAAACTGCAGGAATTTCAAACAGACAGTTCTAAATATTCTGAGAAACCAGATTAAGTGATTCTCCTGCAACCCTTTCCCTTTAAGCTCGATGAAGATACGTCTCCTGTTCTGAGAGGTAAGTGTGTGTGAAAGGCGTCCTCACCTAGCTTGATGGGAAAACAAAATTTGTTCTCAGTTCCAAACACCACTGCATACATATACATGTGGAAATACTGGCTGCGACTCGGTTTTACAGTGAAAACTGCAGGAAATTCAAACCGGCAATAGGAAAAAGACTGAGAAACCACAGTAAGTGTTTCTCCAAAAACTCGTTTTCTTTGTGCTAGATGAAAGAACATCTCTTCACATGATCATTTATGAGAGATACGTGTGTGTGAAAGCCATCATTCATCTAGCTTGTTGCGAACACAATATTACTTTTCAGTTGAAATATTCACTATATGCGTATATGTGGGTAGGTACAGGCTCCAACTCGGCTTCACATGAAAACTGCTGGAACTTCAAACCAGCACTAGGAAACAGACTGAGAAACCAGTCTAAGTATTTTTCCAGCAACCCGTTCCCATTCTGCTAGGTGAAAGAACGTCTCACCACTTGCTCACTTCTGAGAGATTAGTGTGAGTGAAAGCCGTCCTTCACCTAGCTTGTAGGGAACGCAAAATTTCTTTTAATTTGGAAATTCCTCTTCATATATATATATGAGAAGATAATGTCTCCAGCAAGGCTTTATAGTGAAATCTTCAGAAATTTCCAACCGGCACTTGGAAACAGACTGGGAAAGCAGAGTTGATTATCCCCTGCAACCCGTTTTTTTTGTGCTAGATGAACAAAAGTCTCTCCACATGCTCTGTTCTGATAAATAAGTGTGTGTGAAAGCCGTCCTTCACTTAGCTTGATGTGAACACAAAAATTCTTTTCAGTTGGAAACTGCACTACATACAAACATATGGGGAGTTACTGGCTCCAACTCGGTTTTACAGTGATAACTGCAGGAACTTCAAACTGGCAGTGGAAACAGATTGAGATACCAGAGTAATTATTTCTCCTGTAACCCATTTATTTTGTGCTAGATGAGCGAAATTCTCACCACACACTCGGTTCTGATAGATAAGTGTGTTTGAAAGCCGTCCTTCACCTAGCTTCTTGGGAACTCAAAGTTTCTTTTCTGTTGGAAACTCTAATACATATATGTATATGGGGAAGTACTGGATCCAACACGGTTTTACAGTGAAAACTGCAGGAACTTCAAGCAGGCACTAGGAAATAGACTGAGAAACCACAATAAGTGCTTCTCATGCAACCCTTTCCATTTGTGCTAGGTGAACTTATGTCTCTCCACATGCTCAGTTCTGAGAGATAAGTGTGTGTGAAAGCTGTCCTTCAAAAGCTTATTTGGACCACATAGTCTCTATTAAGATGGAAACTCCACTACTTACATATATATGGGAACTATTGGCTCCAACTCGGTTTTACAGTGAAAGATGCAAGGATTTATAACCGGCACAAGGAAACAGACTGGAAATCCAGAGGAAGGGTTTCTTCTGCAACCCGTTCCCTTAGTGCAAGATGAACGTATGTCTCTCCGTATGCACAGTTCTGGGAGATATTTGTTTGTGAAAGACATCCTTCAGCTAGCTTGTTTTGAACACAAAGTTTCTTGCCAGTTTCTAAAACCACTACATATATATGTATGGGGAGGTTCTAGCCCCAAAACTAATTTACAGTTAAAACGTCAGAAAATTCATACTGGCAGTAGGAAACTAACTGGGAAGCCAGAGTATGGGTTACTCAAGCAAGCCATACCCTCTGTGCTAGATGAACTAATGTATCTCCACATGCTCAGTTCTGACAGATAAGTGTGTGTGAAAGCCTTCCTTCACTTAGCTTGATAGGAATACAAAGTTGCTTTTTATTAGGAAAAACCAGTAAATAAATATATATGTGGAGGTACTGGCTCCAAATCCATTTTACAGTGAAAAGAGCAGGAACTTCGATCCGGCACTAGGAAACACTGAAATACCAGAGTGTGTGTTTCTCCAGCAACCAATTCCCTTTGTGCTAGATGAACGTATGTCTCTCCGTATGCACAGTTCTGGGAGATATTTGTTTGCGAAAGACATCCTTCAGCTAGCTTGTTTTGAACACAAAGTTTCTTGCCAGTGTCTAAAATCACTGCATACATATGTATGGGGATGTTCTAGCCCCAAAACTAATTCACAGTTAAAACTTCAGTAAATTCATACTGGCAGTAGGAAACTAACTGGGAAACCAGAGTAAGGGTTACTCAAGCAATCCGTAACCTCTGTGCTAGATGAACTAATGTCTCTCCACATGCTCAGTTCTGAGAGATAAGTGTGTGTGAAAGCCTTCCTTCACTTAGCTTGATAGGAACACAAAGTTACTTTTTATTAGGAAAAACCAGTAAATAAATATATATGTGGAGGCACTGGCTCCAAATCCATTTTACAGTGAAAAGAGCAGGAACTTCGATCCGGCACTGAGAAACAGACTGAGATACCAGAGTGTGTGTTTCTCCAGCAACCAATTCCCTTTGTGCTACATGAACGAACGTCTCTCCACATGATCAATTCTGTGAGATAATAGTGTGTGAAAGCCGTTCTTCAACTCTCTTGTTGGAAACAAGTAGCTCTTTTCAGTTAGAAACTCCACTAAATACATATATATGCGGAGATACACACCCCAACTCAGTTTTACAGTGAAAACACCAGGAACTTCAAACAGGCACTAGGAAATAGACTGAGAAATAAGAGTAATTGTTTCTCTTGCAACCATTTCCCTTTGTGGTAGGTGAAAGCACAACTGTCCACATGCTCAGTTCTGAGAGATAACTGTGTGTGAAAGCCGTCCTTCAACTTCCTTGTTGGGAACAGAAAATTTCTTTTCAGTTGGAAAATCCACTACATACATATATATGGGTAGGTACTGACTCCAACTCGTTTTACAGTGAAAATTGATGGAACTTAAATACGGCACTAGGAAAAGGACAGAGAATGCAAAGAAAGTGTTTCTCCTGCAACATGTTCCTTTGTGCTAGATGAACAATCGTCTTAGCACATGCTCAGTTCTGAGAGATAATTGTGTGTGAAAGTCTTTCTTCACCTTGCTTGTTGGGAACACAAATTTTCTTCTCAGTTTCATACATCACTACATACATATATAACGGGAATTTCTAACCCCAACTCGGTTTTGCTGTGTAAAATTCAGGAACTTCAAACTGGCACAAGGAAACAGACGGAGAAACAACAGTAAGGGTTTCTCCTGCAAATGGTTCCTTTGTGCTAAGTGACCGAAAGTCTCTCCACATGCTGAGTTCTGAGAGATAAGTGTGTGTGAAAGTCATCCTTCAAGTACCTTGTTGGGAAAAAAAAAACTTATTTTCAGTTGGAAACTCCTCAACAAACATACATATTGGGAGTTAATGTCTCCAACACATATTTACAGTGAAAACTGCAGGAACTTCATACAGGCTCTAGGAAATAGGCTGAGAAACCAGAGTAGGATTTTCACATGAAAACCTTTCCCTTTGTGCTACCTTAACATACGTCTGTCCACATGCTCAATTCTGAGATTTAAGTGTGTGTGAAAGCAATCTTCCACTACCTTGTAGGGAACACAAAATTTCTTTCCAGTTGGGAACTCCACAACATACATTTATAGGCAGAGGTACACACCCCAAAAGGGATTTACAGTGAAAATAGCAGGAACATCCTATAGGTACTTGGAAACAAGCTGAGAAACCAGAGAAATTGTTTTCCTTGCAACCCGTTCTGATTGTGCTAGAAGAACGAACGTCTCTCCACATGTTAAGTTTTGAGAGATAAGTGTGTGTGAAAGCCGCCCTTCAACTAGCTTGTGGGGAACACATAATTTCTTTCCAGTTGGAAACTCCACTGCATACACAAATATGCAGAGGTACACACACCAAATATGTTTTACAGTGAAAAGAGCAGGAAAATCAAACTGGCACTATGAAAAAGCCTGAGAAACCAGAGGAAATGTTTCTACTGCAAACCACTCCCTTTGTGATAGATGAACTAACGTCTCCCCACATGCTCAGTTCTGAGAGATATGTGTGTGTGAAAGCCGTCCTTCCCAAAGCTTGTTGGGAACACAAAGATTCTTTTTAGTTTCAAACTCCATTTTATATATATATATATATATATATATATATGGGAAGGTACTATCTCAAATTCGGTTTTACAGTGAAAAATGCAGGATCTTCATACCGGCACTAGGAAACAGACAAAGAACAAAGAGTAACTGTTTTGCCTGTCACACGTTCCCTATGTTCTAGACGAATGAACGTCTCTCCACATGTTTAGTTCTGAGGGATAAGTGTTTGTTTAAGCTGTACTTCACATAACTTGTTTGGAATAAACAGGTTTTTTCAGCTGTAAATACCACTAGATACATACATATGGTTAGGTACTAGCTCCAACACGGTTTTACAGTGAAAACTGCAGGAACTTCAAACAGGCACTTGGAAACACACTGAGAAACCAGAGTAAGTGTTTTTCATGAAGCCCATTCCCTTTGTGCTAGATGAACGAACGTCTCTCCAAATACTCAGTTCTGAGAGATAAGTGTGTGTGAAAGCAGTCCTTCACCTAGCTAATTGGGAACACAAAGATTCCTTTAAGTTTCAAATTCCTCTGCATACATGTATATGGGGTGGTACTATCTCCAACACCGTTTTACAGTGAAAAATGCTGGAATTTCAAACTGACACTAAGAAACAGATTGAGAAACCAAAGTAATTGTTTCTCCAGCAATCTGTTCCCCTTGTGCTAGATGAACGAACATCTCTCCACATGCTCAGTTCTGAGAGATAAATGTGTGAAATCGGACCTTCACCAATCTTGTTGGGAACGCAAAGTTTCTTTTCAGTTGTAAACTCCACTACATGCATATATATGGGGAGGTACTGTCTCCGACTTGGTTTTACAGTGAAAATAGCAGTAAGTCCAAACCGGCACTATGAAACAGACTGAGAATGCAGAGTATGTGTTTCTCCTGCAACCCGTTCTCTATGTGCAGGATGAACGAATGTCTCTCCACATGCTCAGTTCTGAGAGATAAGTGTGTGTGAAAGCCATCCTTCACATAGCTTGTTGGGAACACAAAGTTTCTTTTGAGATGGTAACTCCACTACATAGATATATATGCGGAGGTACACAACCAAACTCGATTTTACAGTGAAAATAGCAGGAACATCCAACAGGCACTAGGAAACAGACTGAGAAACCAGAGTAACTACTTCTCCTGCAACCCATTCTCTTTGTGCTTGATGAATGAATGTCTCTCCACATGCTAAGATTTGAGATATAAGTGTATGTGAAAGCCGTCCTTCAACTTTCTTGTTGGGAACACAACATTTCTATTCTATTTGGAAAATCCAATACATACATATATCTGGGATTTTACTGGACCTAAATTGGTTTTACGGTTAAAACTGCAGATACTTCAAACCGGCAGTTGGAAACAGACTGAGAATCTAGACAAATTATTTATCTTCAATCATGTTCCCTTTGTGCTAGATGAATGAACGTCTCCACACATCTACAGTTCTGAGAGAAAAGTGTGTGTGAAACCGTCCTTTACATTGCTGGTTGTGAACACAAACTTTCTTTTCAGTTGGAAACTCCAATACATACATATATATGGGGAGGTACTGGCTCTGACTCAGTTTTACAGTGAAAAGTGCAGGAACTTCAACCCGGCAGTAGGAATCAGACTGAGAAACCAGAGTAAGTGTTTCCCTGCAACAAATTCCCATTGTGCTAGATGAACGAACGTCTCTCCACAAGCTAATTTCTGACAGATGAGTGTTTCTGAAAGCCGTCCTTCACCTACCTTGTTGGGAACACAAAGTTTGTTTTCAGTAGAATACTCATTTTCATAAATATATATGGGGAGGTACTGACCCCAACATGGGCTTACAGTGAAAAGAGCATGAACTTCAAACCAGCACTAGGAAACAGACTGAGAAACTAGAGTAAGTGATTCTCCTGCAGTCAGTTCCATTTGTGCTAGATGAACGATCGTCTCTCCACATGCTCAGTTCTGAGAGATAAGTGTGAGTGAAAGCCATTCTTCACCTAGCCTATTGGGAGCACAAAGTTCCTTTTCAGTTGGAAATTCCACTACATACATTTGTATTTCTATGCACTGGCTCCAACTCGGTTTTACACTGAAAAATGCAGGATCTTCAAACCGGCAAAAGGAAACACACTGATAAACTAGAGTAAGTGTATCTCCTGCAACCTTTTCCTTTGTGCTAGGTGAATGAACGTCTCTCCACGTGCACAGTTCTGAGATGTAAGTGTGTGTTAGTGCCATCCTTCACCTAGCTTGCTGGGACACAATGTTTCTTTTCATTTTGAAAACCCACTGCATACATATATTTGTGGAGGTACAATCTCCAACACGATTTTACAGTGAAAACTGTAGGAACTTCAAAACGGCATAAGGAAACAGACTCAGAAACCAAGAGTAAGTGATTGCCTTGCAACCCGTTCTACTGTGCGAGATGAACGAATGTCTCTCCACATGCTCAGTTCTGAGAAATAAGTGTGTGTGGAAATGTCCTTCAAATTGCTTTTTGTGAACACAAAGATTCTTTTCAGATGGAAACTCCTCTACATACATATATCTGGGGAGGTACTGGCTCCAATTCGTGTTTGCAGTGAAAACTACAAGAGCTTCAAACCGGCACTAAGAAACAGACTGAGAAACCAGAGAAAAAGTTTTTCCTGCAAACCATTCACGTTTTGCTAGATGAGCGAACGTCTCTCCACATGCTCATGTCTGAGAGATTATTGTTTGTGGAAGCCATCTTTCACCTACCATATTGGGAACACAAAGTTTCTATTCAGTTGGAAATTCCTCTACATAAATATATATGTAGAGGTAATGGCTCCAACTCAGGTTTACAGTGAAAATTGCCAAAACTTCATATAGGAACTAGGAAACATACTGAGAAACCAGAGTTGATTTTCTCCTGTAAACCGATCCTTTGTGCTTGATGAACGAATGTCTCTCCATATGCTAGGTTCTGATAGATAAGTGTGTGTGAAAGCCGTCCTTCACTTAGATTGTTGTGAACACAAAAATTCTTTTCAGTTGGAAACTGCACTACATACAAACATATGGGGAGTTACTGGCTCCAACTCGGTTTTACAATGAAAACTGCAGGAACTTCATACTGGCACTAGGAAATAGATTGAGATACCAGAGTAATTATTTCTCCTGTAACTCATTTATTTAATGCTAGATGAATGAAAGTCTCTCCACATGCTCTGTTCTGAGAGATAAGTAGATGTGAATGTCATCCTTCAACTAGCTTGTTGGGTACACAAAGATTCTTTACAGTTTCAAACTCCACTTTGTGTATATATATATGGGGATGCACAAACACCAACTCAGATTTACAGTGATCACTGCCAGAACTTCAAACAGTCACAAGAAACAGTCTAAGAATCCAGAATAATTGTTTCTCCAGCAACCCATTCCCTTAGTACTAGATGAATGAACGGTTCTCTACATGCTCAGTTCTGAGAGATAAGTGTGAGTGAAAGCCATTCTTCACCTAGCCTATTGGGAGCACAAAATTCCTTTTCAGTTGGAAATTCCACTACATACATTTGTATTTCTATGCACTGGCTCCAACTCGGTTTTACACTGAAAAATGCAGGATCTTCAAACCGGCAAAAGGAAACACACTGATAAACTAGAGTAAGTGTATCTCCTGCAACCTTTTCCTTTGTGCTTGGTGAATGAACGTCTCTCCACATGCACAGTTCTGAGATGTAAGTGTGTGTTAGTGCCATCCTTCACCTAGCTTGCTGGGACACAATGTTTCTTTTCATTTTGAAAACCCACTGCATACATATATTTGTGGAGGTACAATCTCCAACACGATTTTACAGTGAAAACTGTAGGAACTTCAAAACGGCATAAGGAAACAGACTCAGAAACCAAGAGTAAGTGATTGCCTTGCAACCCGTTCTACTGTGCGAGATGAACGAATGTCTCTCCACATGCTCAGTTCTGAGAAATAAGTGTGTGTGGAAATGTCCTTCAAATTGCTTTTTGTGAACACAAAGATTCTTTTCAGATGGAAACTCCTCTACATACATATATCTGGGGAGGTACTGGCTCCAATTCGTGTTTGCAGTGAAAACTACAAGAGCTTCAAACCGGCACTAAGAAACAGACTGAGAAACCAGAGAAAAAGTTTTTCCTGCAAACCATTCACGTTTTGCTAGATGAGCGAACGTCTCTCCACATGCTCATGTCTGAGAGATTATTGTTTGTGGAAGCCATCTTTCACCTACCATATTGGGAACACAAAGTTTCTATTCAGTTGGAAATTCCTCTACATAAATATATATGTAGAGGTAATGGCTCCAACTCAGGTTTACAGTGAAAATTGCCAAAACTTCATATAGGAACTAGGAAACATACTGAGAAACCAGAGTTGATTTTCTCCTGTAAACCGATCCTTTGTGCTTGATGAACGAATGTCTCTCCATATGCTAGGTTCTGATAGATAAGTGTGTGTGAAAGCCGTCCTTCACTTAGATTGTTGTGAACACAAAAATTCTTTTCAGTTGGAAACTGCACTACATACAAACATATGGGGAGTTACTGGCTCCAACTCGGTTTTACAATGAAAACTGCAGGAACTTCATACTGGCACTAGGAAATAGATTGAGATACCAGAGTAATTATTTCTCCTGTAACTCATTTATTTAATGCTAGATGAACGAAAGTCTCTCCACATGCTCTGTTCTGAGAGATAAGTAGATGTGAATGTCATCCTTCAACTAGCTTGTTGGGTACACAAAGATTCTTTACAGTTTCAAACTCCACTTTGTGTATATATATATGGGGATGCACAAACACCAACTCAGATTTACAGTGATCACTGCCAGAACTTCAAACAGTCACAAGAAACAGTCTAAGAATCCAGAATAATTGTTTCTCCAGCAACCCATTCCCTTAGTACTAGATGAATGAACGGTTCTCTACATGCTCAGTTCTGATAGATAATTGTGTGTGAAAGCCGTCCTTCAATTATCTTGTTCGGAACACAAACTTTCTTTTCATTTGGAATCTCCAATATGAAAATATATATTTGTAGGTAATGGCTACAACTCGGTTTTACAGTTAAAAATGCAGAAACTTCAAAGCGGCAATAGGAAAGTCACTGAGAATCCAGAGTAAGTGTTTCTCCTGCAACCCATTCCGATTGTGCTAGATGAACGAATATCTCTCCCCAAGTTCAGTTCTGAGAGATAAGTGTGTGTAAAAACCTTTCTTCATCTAGCTTGTTGGAAACACAAACTTCCTTTTCAGTTGCAAACTAGAATACATATATATATATTTATATGTATGTGGAGATACTGGATCCACTCGGTTTTACAGTGAAAACCACAGGAATTTCAATCTAGCAATAGGAAACAGACTGGGAAACCAAAGTAAGTGTTTCTCCAGCAACCTGTTCCTTCTGTGCTAGATGAATGAACGCCTCTCCACATGCTCAGTTCTGAGAGACACATGTGTGTGAAATCCGTCGTTCAACTAGCTTGTTGCGAACACAAATTTCTTTTCAGTTGGAAACCCCAATACATGCATATATATGTGTAGGTAAAGGCTCCAACTCATTTTCACAGTGAAAACAGAAGGAACTTCAAACCGGCACTAGGAAACAGACTGAGAAACAAGAGTTGGTTTTCTCCTTCAACCCCTTCCTTTGAGCTAGATGAAGAATACTCTCTCCACATGCTCTGTTCTGAGAGATAAGTGCGTGTGAAAGTCGTCCTTAAACTAGCTTGTGGGGAACACAAAGTTTGTTTTCAATTTCAAACTCACTATGTAGATATATATGGGGATGCACTAGCTCCAACTCAGATTTACAGTGAAAACTGCTGGAACTTCAAACTGGCACTAGGAAACAGACCTAGAATCCAGAGTGTGTGTTTCAAAAGCAACCAGTTCCCTTTGTGCTAGATGAATGAAACACTCTCCACATGCTCAGTTCTGAGAATTTAGTGTTTTTTGATAGTCGTCCTTCAATTATAATGTTGGGAACATAAAGTTTCTTTTCATTTCGTATCTCCACTACATACATATATATTTGTATTTTATGGCTACAACTCTGTCTTACAGTTAAAACTGCGGGAACTTCAAACCGGCCAAAGTACACAGACTGAGACACCAGAGTAAGTGTCTCCTGCCACATGTGCCTTTGTGCTAGATGAAAGAACGTCTGTCCACATGCTCAAATCTGAGATATAAGTGTGCGTGAAACCGTCCTTCAAATTGCTTGTTGGGAACACTAAGTTTCTTTTCAGCTGGAAACACCACTACATACATATGTATGATGAGTTACAGGCTCCAACAACGTTTACAGTGAAAACTGCAGGAACTTCAAACCGGCACTTTGAAACAGACTGAGAAACCAGAGCAAGTGATTCTCCTGCAACCCATTCCCTTTAGGCTACATAAACGAACATGTCTCAAGATGCTCATTTCTGAGAGATATTTGTGTGTGAAAGCCGTCCTTCAACTAGCTTGATGGGAACAGAAATTTTCTTTTCAGTTGAGTATTCCAGTATATACATATATGGGGAGTTTCAGTCTCTGACGCGGTTTTACAGTGAAAACTGCAGGAACTTCAAACAGGCACTAGGAAATAGTCTGAGAACCCAGAGTAAGTGTTTCTCCAGCAACCCGTTCCGTTTTTGCTAGATGAACGGATGTCTCTCCACGTGCTCAGTTCTGAGAGATAAGTGTGTGTGAAAGCCGTCCTTCAGCTATCTTGTTGGCAACACAAAATTTTTTTTCTTTTGGGAACTCCACTACATACTTATATATGTGGAGATACTGGCTGCGACTCGGTTTTACTCAGAAAACTGCAGGAAATTGAAACCAGCACTAGGAAACAGACTGAGAATCCAGAGTAAGTGTTTCTCCTGCAACCCGTTCCCATTGTGCTAGATGAAGGATAGTCTCTCCACATGCTCATTTCTGAGAGAAAACTGTGTGTGAAATCCGTCCTTCAACTTAGCTTGTTGGGACATAGTGTTTGTTTTCAGTTGGGTATTCGACTACCTATATATATATATATGTGGACGTACCTTCTCCAAAATGGTTTCAGAGTGAAAATTGTAGGAATTTCAATCCGGAACTAGGAATCAGACTGAGAATCCAGAGTATGTATTTCCCCAGCAACCTGTTCCCTTTGTGCTAGATGAATGAACAACTCTCCACATGCTCAGTTCTGAGAGATAATTGTGTGTGAAAGCCGTCCTTCAATTATCTTGTTGGGAACACAAAGTTTCTTTTCATTTGGAATCTCCACTACATACATAATATTTGTAGGTGATGGGTACAACACGGTTATACAGTTAAAATTGCAGGGAACTCAAACTGGCAAAAGTAAACAGCCTGAGAAACCAGAGTAAGTGTTCCTTCTTCCACCCGTGCCTTTGTGCTAGATGAAAGAGCGTCTCTCCACATGCTCAATTCTGAGATATAAGTGTGTGTGAAACCGTCCTTCAACTTGCTTTTTGGGAACACAAAGATCCTTTTCAGCTGGAATCTCCACTATATATATATATATATATATGGGGAGGTACTGACTCCAACACGGTTTTACAGTCAAAACTGCAGGAATTTCAAACAGACAGTTCTAAATATTCTGAGAAACCAGATTAAGTGATTCTCCTGCAACCCTTTCCCTTTAAGCGCGATGAAGATACGTCTCCTGTTCTGAGAGGTAAGTGTGTGTGAAAGGCGTCCTCACCTAGCTTGATGGGAAAACAAAATTTGTTCTCAGTTCCAAACACCACTGCATACATATACATGTGGAAATACTGGCTGTGACTCGGTTTTACAGTGAAAACTGCAGGAAATTCAAACCGGCAATAGGAAAAAGACTGAGAAACCACAGTAAGTGTTTCTCCAAAAACTCGTTTTCTTTGTGCTAGATGAAAGAACATCTCTTCACATGATCATTTATGAGAGATACGTGTGTGTGAAAGCCATCATTCATCTAGCTTGTTGCGAACACAATATTACTTTTCAGTTGAAATATTCACTATATGCGTATATGTGGGTAGGTACAGGCTCCAACTCGGCTTCACATGAAAACTGCTGGAACTTCAAACCAGCACTAGGAAACAGACTGAGAAACCAGTCTAAGTATTTTTCCAGCAACCCGTTCCCATTCTGCTAGGTGAAAGAACGTCTCACCACTTGCTCACTTCTGAGAGATTAGTGTGAGTGAAAGCCGTCCTTCACCTAGCTTGTAGGGAACGCAAAATTTCTTTTAATTTGGAAATTCCTCTTCATATATATATATGAGAAGATAATGTCTCCAGCAAGGCTTTATAGTGAAAACTTCAGAAATTTCCAACCGGCACTTGGAAACAGACTGGGAAAGCAGAGTTGATTATCCCCTGCAACCCGTTTTTTTTGTGCTAGATGAACAAAAGTCTCTCCACATGCTCTGTTCTGATAAATAAGTGTGTGTGAAAGCCGTCCTTCACTTAGCTTGATGTGAACACAAAAATTCTTTTCAGTTGGAAACTGCACTACATACAAACATATGGGGAGTTACTGGCTCCAACTCGGTTTTACAGTGATAACTGCAGGAACTTCAAACTGGCAGTGGAAACAGATTGAGATACCAGAGTAATTATTTCTCCTGTAACCCATTTATTTTGTGCTAGATGAGCGAAATTCTCACCACACACTCGGTTCTGATAGATAAGTGTGTTTGAAAGCCGTCCTTCACCTAGCTTCTTGGGAACTCAAAGTTTCTTTTCTGTTGGAAACTCTAATACATATATGTATATGGGGAAGTACTGGATCCAACACGGTTTTACAGTGAAAACTGCAGGAACTTCAAGCAGGCACTAGGAAATAGACTGAGAAACCACAATAAGTGCTTCTCATGCAACCCTTTCCATTTGTGCTAGGTGAACTTATGTCTCTCCACATGCTCAGTTCTGAGAGATAAGTGTGTGTGAAAGCTGTCCTTCAAAAGCTTATTTGGACCACATAGTCTCTATTAAGATGGAAACTCCACTACTTACATATATATGGGAACTATTGGCTCCAACTCGGTTTTACAGTGAAAGATGCAAGGATTTATAACCGGCACAAGGAAACAGACTGGAAATCCAGAGGAAGGGTTTCTTCTGCAACCCGTTCCCTTAGTGCAAGATGAACGTATGTCTCTCCGTATGCACAGTTCTGGGAGATATTTGTTTGTGAAAGACATCCTTCAGCTAGCTTGTTTTGAACACAAAGTTTCTTGCCAGTTTCTAAAACCACTACATATATATGTATGGGGAGGTTCTAGCCCCAAAACTAATTTACAGTTAAAACGTCAGAAAATTCATACTGGCAGTAGGAAACTAACTGGGAAGCCAGAGTATGGGTTACTCAAGCAAGCCATACCCTCTGTGCTAGATGAACTAATGTATCTCCACATGCTCAGTTCTGACAGATAAGTGTGTGTGAAAGCCTTCCTTCACTTAGCTTGATAGGAATACAAAGTTGCTTTTTATTAGGAAAAACCAGTAAATAAATATATATGTGGAGGTACTGGCTCCAAATCCATTTTACAGTGAAAAGAGCAGGAACTTCGATCCGGCACTAGGAAACACTGAAATACCAGAGTGTGTGTTTCTCCAGCAACCAATTCCCTTTGTGCTAGATGAACGTATGTCTCTCCGTATGCACAGTTCTGGGAGATATTTGTTTGCAAAAGACATCCTTCAGCTAGCTTGTTTTGAACACAAAGTTTCTTGCCAGTGTCTAAAATCACTGCATACATATGTATGGGGATGTTCTAGCCCCAAAACTAATTCACAGTTAAAACTTCAGTAAATTCATACTGGCAGTAGGAAACTAACTGGGAAACCAGAGTAAGGGTTACTCAAGCAATCCGTAACCTCTGTGCTAGATGAACTAATGTCTCTCCACATGCTCAGTTCTGAGAGATAAGTGTGTGTGAAAGCCTTCCTTCACTTAGCTTGATAGGAACACAAAGTTACTTTTTATTAGGAAAAACCAGTAAATAAATATATATGTGGAGGCACTGGCTCCAAATCCATTTTACAGTGAAAAGAGCAGGAACTTCGATCCGGCACTGAGAAACAGACTGAGATACCAGAGTGTGTGTTTCTCCAGCAACCAATTCCCTTTGTGCTACATGAACGAACGTCTCTCCACATGATCAATTCTGTGAGATAATAGTGTGTGAAAGCCGTTCTTCAACTCTCTTGTTGGAAACAAGTAGCTCTTTTCAGTTAGAAACTCCACTAAATACATATATATGCGGAGATACACACCCCAACTCAGTTTTACAGTGAAAACACCAGGAACTTCAAACAGGCACTAGGAAATAGACTGAGAAATAAGAGTAATTGTTTCTCTTGCAACCATTTCCCTTTGTGGTAGGTGAAAGCACAACTGTCCACATGCTCAGTTCTGAGAGATAACTGTGTGTGAAAGCCGTCCTTCAACTTCCTTGTTGGGAACAGAAAATTTCTTTTCAGTTGGAAAATCCACTACATACATATATATGGGTAGGTACTGACTCCAACTCGTTTTACAGTGAAAATTGATGGAACTTAAATACGGCACTAGGAAAAGGACAGAGAATGCAAAGAAAGTGTTTCTCCTGCAACATGTTCCTTTGTGCTAGATGAACAATCGTCTTAGCACATGCTCAGTTCTGAGAGATAATTGTGTGTGAAAGTCTTTCTTCACCTTGCTTGTTGGGAACACAAATTTTCTTCTCAGTTTCATACATCACTACATACATATATAACGGGAATTTCTAACCCCAACTCGGTTTTGCTGTGTAAAATTCAGGAACTTCAAACTGGCACAAGGAAACAGACGGAGAAACAACAGTAAGGGTTTCTCCTGCAAATGGTTCCTTTGTGCTAAGTGACCGAAAGTCTCTCCACATGCTGAGTTCTGAGAGATAAGTGTGTGTGAAAGTCATCCTTCAAGTACCTTGTTGGGAAAAAAAAAACTTATTTTCAGTTGGAAACTCCTCAACAAACATACATATTGGGAGTTAATGTCTCCAACACATATTTACAGTGAAAACTGCAGGAACTTCATACAGGCTCTAGGAAATAGGCTGAGAAACCAGAGTAGGATTTTCACATGAAAACCTTTCCCTTTGTGCTACCTTAACATACGTCTGTCCACATGCTCAATTCTGAGATTTAAGTGTGTGTGAAAGCAATCTTCCACTACCTTGTAGGGAACACAAAATTTCTTTCCAGTTGGGAACTCCACAACATACATTTATAGGCAGAGGTACACACCCCAAAAGGGATTTACAGTGAAAATAGCAGGAACATCCTATAGGTACTTGGAAACAAGCTGAGAAACCAGAGAAATTGTTTTCCTTGCAACCCGTTCTGATTGTGCTAGAAGAACGAACGTCTCTCCACATGTTAAGTTTTGAGAGATAAGTGTGTGTGAAAGCCGCCCTTCAACTAGCTTGTGGGGAACACATAATTTCTTTCCAGTTGGAAACTCCACTGCATACACAAATATGCAGAGGTACACACACCAAATATGTTTTACAGTGAAAAGAGCAGGAAAATCAAACTGGCACTATGAAAAAGCCTGAGAAACCAGAGGAAATGTTTCTACTGCAAACCACTCCCTTTGTGATAGATGAACTAACGTCTCCCCACATGCTCAGTTCTGAGAGATATGTGTGTGTGAAAGCCGTCCTTCCCAAAGCTTGTTGGGAACACAAAGATTCTTTTTAGTTTCAAACTCCATTTTATATATATATATATATATATATATATATATGGGAAGGTACTATCTCAAATTCGGTTTTACAGTGAAAAATGCAGGATCTTCATACCGGCACTAGGAAACAGACAAAGAACAAAGAGTA
The DNA here is from genome assembly GCF_048564905.1 of Vicugna pacos. Classification (NCBI taxonomy): domain Eukaryota; kingdom Metazoa; phylum Chordata; class Mammalia; order Artiodactyla; family Camelidae; genus Vicugna; species Vicugna pacos. The sequence continues at coordinate 21,275,755 of NC_132995.1, read as the reverse complement.
ACTGTTTTGCCTGTCACACGTTCCCTATGTTCTAGACGAATGAACGTCTCTCCACATGTTTAGTTCTGAGGGATAAGTGTTTGTTTAAGCTGTACTTCACATAACTTGTTTGGAATAAACAGTTTTTTTCAGCTGTAAATACCACTAGATACATACATATGGTTAGGTACTAGCTCCAACACGGTTTTACAGTGAAAACTGCAGGAACTTCAAACAGGCACTTGGAAACACACTGAGAAACCAGAGTAAGTGTTTTTCATGAAGCCCATTCCCTTTGTGCTAGATGAACGAACGTCTCTCCAAATACTCAGTTCTGAGAGATAAGTGTGTGTGAAAGCAGTCCTTCACCTAGCTAATTGGGAACACAAAGATTCCTTTAAGTTTCAAATTCCTCTGCATACATGTATATGGGGTGGTACTATCTCCAACACCGTTTTACAGTGAAAAATGCTGGAATTTCAAACTGACACTAAGAAACAGATTGAGAAACCAAAGTAATTGTTTCTCCAGCAATCTGTTCCCCTTGTGCTAGATGAACGAACATCTCTCCACATGCTCAGTTCTGAGAGATAAATGTGTGAAATCGGACCTTCACCAATCTTGTTGGGAACGCAAAGTTTCTTTTCAGTTGTAAACTCCACTACATGCATATATATGGGGAGGTACTGTCTCCGACTTGGTTTTACAGTGAAAATAGCAGTAAGTCCAAACCGGCACTATGAAACAGACTGAGAATGCAGAGTATGTGTTTCTCCTGCAACCCGTTCTCTATGTGCAGGATGAACGAATGTCTCTCCACATGCTCAGTTCTGAGAGATAAGTGTGTGTGAAAGCCATCCTTCACATAGCTTGTTGGGAACACAAAGTTTCTTTTGAGATGGTAACTCCACTACATAGATATATATGCGGAGGTACACAACCAAACTCGATTTTACAGTGAAAATAGCAGGAACATCCAACAGGCACTAGGAAACAGACTGAGAAACCAGAGTAACTACTTCTCCTGCAACCCATTCTCTTTGTGCTTGATGAATGAATGTCTCTCCACATGCTAAGATTTGAGATATAAGTGTATGTGAAAGCCGTCCTTCAACTTTCTTGTTGGGAACACAACATTTCTATTCTATTTGGAAAATCCAATACATACATATATCTGGGATTTTACTGGACCTAAATTGGTTTTACGGTTAAAACTGCAGATACTTCAAACCGGCAGTTGGAAACAGACTGAGAATCTAGACAAATTATTTATCTTCAATCATGTTCCCTTTGTGCTAGATGAATGAACGTCTCCACACATCTACAGTTCTGAGAGAAAAGTGTGTGTGAAACCGTCCTTTACATTGCTGGTTGTGAACACAAACTTTCTTTTCAGTTGGAAACTCCAATACATACATATATATGGGGAGGTACTGGCTCTGACTCAGTTTTACAGTGAAAAGTGCAGGAACTTCAACCCGGCAGTAGGAATCAGACTGAGAAACCAGAGTAAGTGTTTCCCTGCAACAAATTCCCATTGTGCTAGATGAACGAACGTCTCTCCACAAGCTAATTTCTGACAGATGAGTGTTTCTGAAAGCCGTCCTTCACCTACCTTGTTGGGAACACAAAGTTTGTTTTCAGTAGAATACTCATTTTCATAAATATATATGGGGAGGTACTGACCCCAACATGGGCTTACAGTGAAAAGAGCATGAACTTCAAACCGGCACTAGGAAACAGACTGAGAAACTAGAGTAAGTGATTCTCCTGCAGTCAGTTCCATTTGTGCTAGATGAACGATCGTCTCTCCACATGCTCAGTTCTGAGAGATAAGTGTGAGTGAAAGCCATTCTTCACCTAGCCTATTGGGAGCACAAAGTTCCTTTTCAGTTGGAAATTCCACTACATACATTTGTATTTCTATGCACTGGCTCCAACTCGGTTTTACACTGAAAAATGCAGGATCTTCAAACCGGCAAAAGGAAACACACTGATAAACTAGAGTAAGTGTATCTCCTGCAACCTTTTCCTTTGTGCTAGGTGAATGAACGTCTCTCCACATGCACAGTTCTGAGATGTAAGTGTGTGTTAGTGCCATCCTTCACCTAGCTTGCTGGGACACAATGTTTCTTTTCATTTTGAAAACCCACTGCATACATATATTTGTGGAGGTACAATCTCCAACACGATTTTACAGTGAAAACTGTAGGAACTTCAAAACGGCATAAGGAAACAGACTCAGAAACCAAGAGTAAGTGATTGCCTTGCAACCCGTTCTACTGTGCGAGATGAACGAATGTCTCTCCACATGCTCAGTTCTGAGAAATAAGTGTGTGTGGAAATGTCCTTCAAATTGCTTTTTGTGAACACAAAGATTCTTTTCAGATGGAAACTCCTCTACATACATATATCTGGGGAGGTACTGGCTCCAATTCGTGTTTGCAGTGAAAACTACAAGAGCTTCAAACCGGCACTAAGAAACAGACTGAGAAACCAGAGAAAAAGTTTTTCCTGCAAACCATTCACGTTTTGCTAGATGAGCGAACGTCTCTCCACATGCTCATGTCTGAGAGATTATTGTTTGTGGAAGCCATCTTTCACCTACCATATTGGGAACACAAAGTTTCTATTCAGTTGGAAATTCCTCTACATAAATATATATGTAGAGGTAATGGCTCCAACTCAGGTTTACAGTGAAAATTGCCAAAACTTCATATAGGAACTAGGAAACATACTGAGAAACCAGAGTTGATTTTCTCCTGTAAACCGATCCTTTGTGCTTGATGAACGAATGTCTCTCCATATGCTAGGTTCTGATAGATAAGTGTGTGTGAAAGCCGTCCTTCACTTAGATTGTTGTGAACACAAAAATTCTTTTCAGTTGGAAACTGCACTACATACAAACATATGGGGAGTTACTGGCTCCAACTCGGTTTTACAATGAAAACTGCAGGAACTTCATACTGGCACTAGGAAATAGATTGAGATACCAGAGTAATTATTTCTCCTGTAACTCATTTATTTAATGCTAGATGAACGAAAGTCTCTCCACATGCTCTGTTCTGAGAGATAAGTAGATGTGAATGTCATCCTTCAACTAGCTTGTTGGGTACACAAAGATTCTTTACAGTTTCAAACTCCACTTTGTGTATATATATATGGGGATGCACAAACACCAACTCAGATTTACAGTGATCACTGCCAGAACTTCAAACAGTCACAAGAAACAGTCTAAGAATCCAGAATAATTGTTTCTCCAGCAACCCATTCCCTTAGTACTAGATGAATGAACGGTTCTCTACATGCTCAGTTCTGATAGATAATTGTGTGTGAAAGCCGTCCTTCAATTATCTTGTTCGGAACACAAACTTTCTTTTCATTTGGAATCTCCAATATGAAAATATATATTTGTAGGTAATGGCTACAACTCGGTTTTACAGTTAAAAATGCAGAAACTTCAAAGCGGCAATAGGAAAGTCACTGAGAATCCAGAGTAAGTGTTTCTCCTGCAACCCATTCCGATTGTGCTAGATGAACGAATATCTCTCCACAAGTTCAGTTCTGAGAGATAAGTGTGTGTAAAAACCTTTCTTCATCTAGCTTGTTGGAAACACAAACTTCCTTTTCAGTTGCAAACTAGAATACATATATATATATTTATATGTATGTGGAGATACTGGATCCACTCGGTTTTACAGTGAAAACCACAGGAATTTCAATCTAGCAATAGGAAACAGACTGGGAAACCAAAGTAAGTGTTTCTCCAGCAACCTGTTCCTTCTGTGCTAGATGAATGAACGCCTCTCCACATGCTCAGTTCTGAGAGACACATGTGTGTGAAATCCGTCGTTCAACTAGCTTGTTGCGAACACAAATTTCTTTTCAGTTGGAAACCCCAATACATGCATATATATGTGTAGGTAAAGGCTCCAACTCATTTTCACAGTGAAAACAGAAGGAACTTCAAACCGGCACTAGGAAACAGACTGAGAAACAAGAGTTGGTTTTCTCCTTCAACCCCTTCCTTTGAGCTAGATGAAGAATACTCTCTCCACATGCTCTGTTCTGAGAGATAAGTGCGTGTGAAAGTCGTCCTTAAACTAGCTTGTGGGGAACACAAAGTTTGTTTTCAATTTCAAACTCACTATGTAGATATATATGGGGATGCACTAGCTCCAACTCAGATTTACAGTGAAAACTGCTGGAACTTCAAACTGGCACTAGGAAACAGACCTAGAATCCAGAGTGTGTGTTTCAAAAGCAACCAGTTCCCTTTGTGCTAGATGAATGAAACACTCTCCACATGCTCAGTTCTGAGAATTTAGTGTTTTTTGATAGTCGTCCTTCAATTATAATGTTGGGAACATAAAGTTTCTTTTCATTTCGTATCTCCACTACATACATATATATTTGTATTTTATGGCTACAACTCTGTCTTACAGTTAAAACTGCGGGAACTTCAAACCGGCCAAAGTACACAGACTGAGACACCAGAGTAAGTGTCTCCTGCCACATGTGCCTTTGTGCTAGATGAAAGAACGTCTGTCCACATGCTCAAATCTGAGATATAAGTGTGCGTGAAACCGTCCTTCAAATTGCTTGTTGGGAACACTAAGTTTCTTTTCAGCTGGAAACACCACTACATACATATGTATGATGAGTTACAGGCTCCAACAACGTTTACAGTGAAAACTGCAGGAACTTCAAACCGGCACTTTGAAACAGACTGAGAAACCAGAGCAAGTGATTCTCCTGCAACCCATTCCCTTTAGGCTACATAAACGAACATGTCTCAAGATGCTCATTTCTGAGAGATATTTGTGTGTGAAAGCCGTCCTTCAACTAGCTTGATGGGAACAGAAATTTTCTTTTCAGTTGAGTATTCCAGTATATACATATATGGGGAGTTTCAGTCTCTGACGCGGTTTTACAGTGAAAACTGCAGGAACTTCAAACAGGCACTAGGAAATAGTCTGAGAACCCAGAGTAAGTGTTTCTCCAGCAACCCGTTCCGTTTTTGCTAGATGAACGGATGTCTCTCCACGTGCTCAGTTCTGAGAGATAAGTGTGTGTGAAAGCCGTCCTTCAGCTATCTTGTTGGCAACACAAAATTTTTTTTCTTTTGGGAACTCCACTACATACTTATATATGTGGAGATACTGGCTGCGACTCGGTTTTACTCAGAAAACTGCAGGAAATTGAAACCAGCACTAGGAAACAGACTGAGAATCCAGAGTAAGTGTTTCTCCTGCAAACCATTCCCATTGTGCTAGATGAAGGATAGTCTCTCCACATGCTCATTTCTGAGGGAAAACTGTGTGTGAAATCCGTCCTTCAACTTAGCTTGTTGGGACATAATGTTTGTTTTCAGTTGGGTATTCGACTACCTATATATATATATATGTGGACGTACCTTCTCCAAAATGGTTTCAGAGTGAAAATTGTAGGAATTTCAATCCGGAACTAGGAATCAGACTGAGAATCCAGAGTATGTATTTCCCCAGCAACCTGTTCCCTTTGTGCTAGATGAATGAACAACTCTCCACATGCTCAGTTCTGAGAGATAATTGTGTGTGAAAGCCGTCCTTCAATTATCTTGTTGGGAACACAAAGTTTCTTTTCATTTGGAATCTCCACTACATACATAATATTTGTAGGTGATGGGTACAACACGGTTATACAGTTAAAATTGCAGGGAACTCAAACTGGCAAAAGTAAACAGCCTGAGAAACCAGAGTAAGTGTTCCTTCTTCCACCCGTGCCTTTGTGCTAGATGAAAGAGCGTCTCTCCACATGCTCAATTCTGAGATATAAGTGTGTGTGAAACCGTCCTTCAACTTGCTTTTTGGGAACACAAAGATCCTTTTCAGCTGGAATCTCCACTATATATATATATATATATATGGGGAGGTACTGACTCCAACACGGTTTTACAGTCAAAACTGCAGGAATTTCAAACAGACAGTTCTAAATATTCTGAGAAACCAGATTAAGTGATTCTCCTGCAACCCTTTCCCTTTAAGCTCGATGAAGATACGTCTCCTGTTCTGAGAGGTAAGTGTGTGTGAAAGGCGTCCTCACCTAGCTTGATGGGAAAACAAAATTTGTTCTCAGTTCCAAACACCACTGCATACATATACATGTGGAAATACTGGCTGCGACTCGGTTTTACAGTGAAAACTGCAGGAAATTCAAACCGGCAATAGGAAAAAGACTGAGAAACCACAGTAAGTGTTTCTCCAAAAACTCGTTTTCTTTGTGCTAGATGAAAGAACATCTCTTCACATGATCATTTATGAGAGATACGTGTGTGTGAAAGCCATCATTCATCTAGCTTGTTGCGAACACAATATTACTTTTCAGTTGAAATATTCACTATATGCGTATATGTGGGTAGGTACAGGCTCCAACTCGGCTTCACATGAAAACTGCTGGAACTTCAAACCAGCACTAGGAAACAGACTGAGAAACCAGTCTAAGTATTTTTCCAGCAACCCGTTCCCATTCTGCTAGGTGAAAGAACGTCTCACCACTTGCTCACTTCTGAGAGATTAGTGTGAGTGAAAGCCGTCCTTCACCTAGCTTGTAGGGAACGCAAAATTTCTTTTAATTTGGAAATTCCTCTTCATATATATATATGAGAAGATAATGTCTCCAGCAAGGCTTTATAGTGAAAACTTCAGAAATTTCCAACCGGCACTTGGAAACAGACTGGGAAAGCAGAGTTGATTATCCCCTGCAACCGGTTTTTTTTGTGCTAGATGAACAAAAGTCTCTCCACATGCTCTGTTCTGATAAATAAGTGTGTGTGAAAGCCGTCCTTCACTTAGCTTGATGTGAACACAAAAATTCTTTTCAGTTGGAAACTGCACTACATACAAACATATGGGGAGTTACTGGCTCCAACTCGGTTTTACAGTGATAACTGCAGGAACTTCAAACTGGCAGTGGAAACAGATTGAGATACCAGAGTAATTATTTCTCCTGTAACCCATTTATTTTGTGCTAGATGAGCGAAATTCTCACCACACACTCGGTTCTGATAGATAAGTGTGTTTGAAAGCCGTCCTTCACCTAGCTTCTTGGGAACTCAAAGTTTCTTTTCTGTTGGAAACTCTAATACATATATGTATATGGGGAAGTACTGGATCCAACACGGTTTTACAGTGAAAACTGCAGGAACTTCAAGCAGGCACTAGGAAATAGACTGAGAAACCACAATAAGTGCTTCTCATGCAACCCTTTCCATTTGTGCTAGGTGAACTTATGTCTCTCCACATGCTCAGTTCTGAGAGATAAGTGTGTGTGAAAGCTGTCCTTCAAAAGCTTATTTGGACCACATAGTCTCTATTAAGATGGAAACTCCACTACTTACATATATATGGGAACTATTGGCTCCAACTCGGTTTTACAGTGAAAGATGCAAGGATTTATAACCGGCACAAGGAAACAGACTGGAAATCCAGAGGAAGGGTTTCTTCTGCAACCCGTTCCCTTAGTGCAAGATGAACGTATGTCTCTCCGTATGCACAGTTCTGGGAGATATTTGTTTGTGAAAGACATCCTTCAGCTAGCTTGTTTTGAACACAAAGTTTCTTGCCAGTTTCTAAAACCACTACATATATATGTATGGGGAGGTTCTAGCCCCAAAACTAATTTACAGTTAAAACGTCAGAAAATTCATACTGGCAGTAGGAAACTAACTGGGAAGCCAGAGTATGGGTTACTCAAGCAAGCCATACCCTCTGTGCTAGATGAACTAATGTATCTCCACATGCTCAGTTCTGACAGATAAGTGTGTGTGAAAGCCTTCCTTCACTTAGCTTGATAGGAATACAAAGTTGCTTTTTATTAGGAAAAACCAGTAAATAAATATATATGTGGAGGTACTGGCTCCAAATCCATTTTACAGTGAAAAGAGCAGGAACTTCGATCCGGCACTAGGAAACACTGAAATACCAGAGTGTGTGTTTCTCCAGCAACCAATTCCCTTTGTGCTAGATGAACGTATGTCTCTCCGTATGCACAGTTCTGGGAGATATTTGTTTGCGAAAGACATCCTTCAGCTAGCTTGTTTTGAACACAAAGTTTCTTGCCAGTGTCTAAAATCACTGCATACATATGTATGGGGATGTTCTAGCCCCAAAACTAATTCACAGTTAAAACTTCAGTAAATTCATACTGGCAGTAGGAAACTAACTGGGAAACCAGAGTAAGGGTTACTCAAGCAATCCGTAACCTCTGTGCTAGATGAACTAATGTCTCTCCACATGCTCAGTTCTGAGAGATAAGTGTGTGTGAAAGCCTTCCTTCACTTAGCTTGATAGGAACACAAAGTTACTTTTTATTAGGAAAAACCAGTAAATAAATATATATGTGGAGGCACTGGCTCCAAATCCATTTTACAGTGAAAAGAGCAGGAACTTCGATCCGGCACTGAGAAACAGACTGAGATACCAGAGTGTGTGTTTCTCCAGCAACCAATTCCCTTTGTGCTACATGAACGAACGTCTCTCCACATGATCAATTCTGTGAGATAATAGTGTGTGAAAGCCGTTCTTCAACTCTCTTGTTGGAAACAAGTAGCTCTTTTCAGTTAGAAACTCCACTAAATACATATATATGCGGAGATACACACCCCAACTCAGTTTTACAGTGAAAACACCAGGAACTTCAAACAGGCACTAGGAAATAGACTGAGAAATAAGAGTAATTGTTTCTCTTGCAACCATTTCCCTTTGTGGTAGGTGAAAGCACAACTGTCCACATGCTCAGTTCTGAGAGATAACTGTGTGTGAAAGCCGTCCTTCAACTTCCTTGTTGGGAACAGAAAATTTCTTTTCAGTTGGAAAATCCACTACATACATATATATGGGTAGGTACTGACTCCAACTCGTTTTACAGTGAAAATTGATGGAACTTAAATACGGCACTAGGAAAAGGACAGAGAATGCAAAGAAAGTGTTTCTCCTGCAACATGTTCCTTTGTGCTAGATGAACAATCGTCTTAGCACATGCTCAGTTCTGAGAGATAATTGTGTGTGAAAGTCTTTCTTCACCTTGCTTGTTGGGAACACAAATTTTCTTCTCAGTTTCATACATCACTACATACATATATAACGGGAATTTCTAACCCCAACTCGGTTTTGCTGTGTAAAATTCAGGAACTTCAAACTGGCACAAGGAAACAGACGGAGAAACAACAGTAAGGGTTTCTCCTGCAAATGGTTCCTTTGTGCTAAGTGACCGAAAGTCTCTCCACATGCTGAGTTCTGAGAGATAAGTGTGTGTGAAAGTCATCCTTCAAGTACCTTGTTGGGAAAAAAAAAACTTATTTTCAGTTGGAAACTCCTCAACAAACATACATATTGGGAGTTAATGTCTCCAACACATATTTACAGTGAAAACTGCAGGAACTTCATACAGGCTCTAGGAAATAGGCTGAGAAACCAGAGTAGGATTTTCACATGAAAACCTTTCCCTTTGTGCTACCTTAACATACGTCTGTCCACATGCTCAATTCTGAGATTTAAGTGTGTGTGAAAGCAATCTTCCACTACCTTGTAGGGAACACAAAATTTCTTTCCAGTTGGGAACTCCACAACATACATTTATAGGCAGAGGTACACACCCCAAAAGGGATTTACAGTGAAAATAGCAGGAACATCCTATAGGTACTTGGAAACAAGCTGAGAAACCAGAGAAATTGTTTTCCTTGCAACCCGTTCTGATTGTGCTAGAAGAACGAACGTCTCTCCACATGTTAAGTTTTGAGAGATAAGTGTGTGTGAAAGCCGCCCTTCAACTAGCTTGTGGGGAACACATAATTTCTTTCCAGTTGGAAACTCCACTGCATACACAAATATGCAGAGGTACACACACCAAATATGTTTTACAGTGAAAAGAGCAGGAAAATCAAACTGGCACTATGAAAAAGCCTGAGAAACCAGAGGAAATGTTTCTACTGCAAACCACTCCCTTTGTGATAGATGAACTAACGTCTCCCCACATGCTCAGTTCTGAGAGATATGTGTGTGTGAAAGCCGTCCTTCCCAAAGCTTGTTGGGAACACAAAGATTCTTTTTAGTTTCAAACTCCATTTTATATATATATATATATATATATATATATATATATATATATATATATATGGGAAGGTACTATCTCAAATTCGGTTTTACAGTGAAAAATGCAGGATCTTCATACCGGCACTAGGAAACAGACAAAGAACAAAGAGTAACTGTTTTGCCTGTCACACGTTCCCTATGTTCTAGACGAATGAACGTCTCTCCACATGTTTAGTTCTGAGGGATAAGTGTTTGTTTAAGCTGTACTTCACATAACTTGTTTGGAATAAACAGTTTTTTTCAGCTGTAAATACCACTAGATACATACATATGGTTAGGTACTAGCTCCAACACGGTTTTACAGTGAAAACTGCAGGAACTTCAAACAGGCACTTGGAAACACACTGAGAAACCAGAGTAAGTGTTTTTCATGAAGCCCATTCCCTTTGTGCTAGATGAACGAACGTCTCTCCAAATACTCAGTTCTGAGAGATAAGTGTGTGTGAAAGCAGTCCTTCACCTAGCTAATTGGGAACACAAAGATTCCTTTAAGTTTCAAATTCCTCTGCATACATGTATATGGGGTGGTACTATCTCCAACACCGTTTTACAGTGAAAAATGCTGGAATTTCAAACTGACACTAAGAAACAGATTGAGAAACCAAAGTAATTGTTTCTCCAGCAATCTGTTCCCCTTGTGCTAGATGAACGAACATCTCTCCACATGCTCAGTTCTGAGAGATAAATGTGTGAAATCGGACCTTCACCAATCTTGTTGGGAACGCAAAGTTTCTTTTCAGTTGTAAACTCCACTACATGCATATATATGGGGAGGTACTGTCTCCGACTTGGTTTTACAGTGAAAATAGCAGTAAGTCCAAACCGGCACTATGAAACAGACTGAGAATGCAGAGTATGTGTTTCTCCTGCAACCCGTTCTCTATGTGTAGGATGAACGAATGTCTCTCCACATGCTCAGTTCTGAGAGATAAGTGTGTGTGAAAGCCATCCTTCACATAGCTTGTTGGGAACACAAAGTTTCTTTTGAGATGGTAACTCCACTACATAGATATATATGCGGAGGTACACAACCAAACTCGATTTTACAGTGAAAATAGCAGGAACATCCAACAGGCACTAGGAAACAGACTGAGAAACCAGAGTAACTACTTCTCCTGCAACCCATTCTCTTTGTGCTTGATGAATGAATGTCTCTCCACATGCTAAGATTTGAGATATAAGTGTATGTGAAAGCCGTCCTTCAACTTTCTTGTTGGGAACACAACATTTCTATTCTATTTGGAAAATCCAATACATACATATATCTGGGATTTTACTGGACCTAAATTGGTTTTACGGTTAAAACTGCAGATACTTCAAACCGGCAGTTGGAAACAGACTGAGAATCTAGACAAATTATTTATCTTCAATCATGTTCCCTTTGTGCTAGATGAATGAACGTCTCCACACATCTACAGTTCTGAGAGAAAAGTGTGTGTGAAACCGTCCTTTACATTGCTGGTTGTGAACACAAACTTTCTTTTCAGTTGGAAACTCCAATACATACATATATATGGGGAGGTACTGGCTCTGACTCAGTTTTACAGTGAAAAGTGCAGGAACTTCAACCCGGCAGTAGGAATCAGACTGAGAAACCAGAGTAAGTGTTTCCCTGCAACAAATTCCCATTGTGCTAGATGAACGAACGTCTCTCCACAAGCTAATTTCTGACAGATGAGTGTTTCTGAAAGCCGTCCTTCACCTACCTTGTTGGGAACACAAAGTTTGTTTTCAGTAGAATACTCATTTTCATAAATATATATGGGGAGGTACTGACCCCAACATGGGCTTACAGTGAAAAGAGCATGAACTTCAAACCGGCACTAGGAAACAGACTGAGAAACTAGAGTAAGTGATTCTCCTGCAGTCAGTTCCATTTGTGCTAGATGAACGATCGTCTCTCCACATGCTCAGTTCTGAGAGATAAGTGTGAGTGAAAGCCATTCTTCACCTAGCCTATTGGGAGCACAAAGTTCCTTTTCAGTTGGAAATTCCACTACATACATTTGTATTTCTATGCACTGGCTCCAACTCGGTTTTACACTGAAAAATGCAGGATCTTCAAACCGGCAAAAGGAAACACACTGATAAACTAGAGTAAGTGTATCTCCTGCAACCTTTTCCTTTGTGCTAGGTGAATGAACGTCTCTCCACATGCACAGTTCTGAGATGTAAGTGTGTGTTAGTGCCATCCTTCACCTAGCTTGCTGGGACACAATGTTTCTTTTCATTTTGAAAACCCACTGCATACATATATTTGTGGAGGTACAATCTCCAACACGATTTTACAGTGAAAACTGTAGGAACTTCAAAACGGCATAAGGAAACAGACTCAGAAACCAAGAGTAAGTGATTGCCTTGCAACCCGTTCTACTGTGCGAGATGAACGAATGTCTCTCCACATGCTCAGTTCTGAGAAATAAGTGTGTGTGGAAATGTCCTTCAAATTGCTTTTTGTGAACACAAAGATTCTTTTCAGATGGAAACTCCTCTACATACATATATCTGGGGAGGTACTGGCTCCAATTCGTGTTTGCAGTGAAAACTACAAGAGCTTCAAACCGGCACTAAGAAACAGACTGAGAAACCAGAGAAAAAGTTTTTCCTGCAAACCATTCACGTTTTGCTAGATGAGCGAACGTCTCTCCACATGCTCATGTCTGAGAGATTATTGTTTGTGGAAGCCATCTTTCACCTACCATATTGGGAACACAAAGTTTCTATTCAGTTGGAAATTCCTCTACATAAATATATATGTAGAGGTAATGGCTCCAACTCAGGTTTACAGTGAAAATTGCCAAAACTTCATATAGGAACTAGGAAACATACTGAGAAACCAGAGTTGATTTTCTCCTGTAAACCGATCCTTTGTGCTTGATGAACGAATGTCTCTCCATATGCTAGGTTCTGATAGATAAGTGTGTGTGAAAGCCGTCCTTCACTTAGATTGTTGTGAACACAAAAATTCTTTTCAGTTGGAAACTGCACTACATACAAACATATGGGGAGTTACTGGCTCCAACTCGGTTTTACAATGAAAACTGCAGGAACTTCATACTGGCACTAGGAAATAGATTGAGATACCAGAGTAATTATTTCTCCTGTAACTCATTTATTTAATGCTAGATGAACGAAAGTCTCTCCACATGCTCTGTTCTGAGAGATAAGTAGATGTGAATGTCATCCTTCAACTAGCTTGTTGGGTACACAAAGATTCTTTACAGTTTCAAACTCCACTTTGTGTATATATATATGGGGATGCACAAACACCAACTCAGATTTACAGTGATCACTGCCAGAACTTCAAACAGTCACAAGAAACAGTCTAAGAATCCAGAATAATTGTTTCTCCAGCAACCCATTCCCTTAGTACTAGATGAATGAACGGTTCTCTACATGCTCAGTTCTGATAGATAATTGTGTGTGAAAGCCGTCCTTCAATTATCTTGTTCGGAACACAAACTTTCTTTTCATTTGGAATCTCCAATATGAAAATATATATTTGTAGGTAATGGCTACAACTCGGTTTTACAGTTAAAAATGCAGAAACTTCAAAGCGGCAATAGGAAAGTCACTGAGAATCCAGAGTAAGTGTTTCTCCTGCAACCCATTCCGATTGTGCTAGATGAACGAATATCTCTCCACAAGTTCAGTTCTGAGAGATAAGTGTGTGTAAAAACCTTTCTTCATCTAGCTTGTTGGAAACACAAACTTCCTTTTCAGTTGCAAACTAGAATACATATATATATATTTATATGTATGTGGAGATACTGGATCCACTCGGTTTTACAGTGAAAACCACAGGAATTTCAATCTAGCAATAGGAAACAGACTGAGAAACCAAAGTAAGTGTTTCTCCAGCAACCTGTTCCTTCTGTGCTAGATGAATGAACGCCTCTCCACATGCTCAGTTCTGAGAGACACATGTGTGTGAAATCCGTCGTTCAACTAGCTTGTTGCGAACACAAATTTCTTTTCAGTTGGAAACCCCAATACATGCATATATATGTGTAGGTAAAGGCTCCAACTCATTTTCACAGTGAAAACAGAAGGAACTTCAAACCGGCACTAGGAAACAGACTGAGAAACAAGAGTTGGTTTTCTCCTTCAACCCCTTCCTTTGAGCTAGATGAAGAATACTCTCTCCACATGCTCTGTTCTGAGAGATAAGTGCGTGTGAAAGTCGTCCTTAAACTAGCTTGTGGGGAACACAAAGTTTGTTTTCAATTTCAAACTCACTATGTAGATATATATGGGGATGCACTAGCTCCAACTCAGATTTACAGTGAAAACTGCTGGAACTTCAAACTGGCACTAGGAAACAGACCTAGAATCCAGAGTGTGTGTTTCAAAAGCAACCAGTTCCCTTTGTGCTAGATGAATGAAACACTCTCCACATGCTCAGTTCTGAGAATTTAGTGTTTTTTGATAGTCGTCCTTCAATTATAATGTTGGGAACATAAAGTTTCTTTTCATTTCGTATCTCCACTACATACATATATATTTGTATTTTATGGCTACAACTCTGTCTTACAGTTAAAACTGCGGGAACTTCAAACCGGCCAAAGTACACAGACTGAGACACCAGAGTAAGTGTCTCCTGCCACATGTGCCTTTGTGCTAGATGAAAGAACGTCTGTCCACATGCTCAAATCTGAGATATAAGTGTGCGTGAAACCGTCCTTCAAATTGCTTGTTGGGAACACTAAGTTTCTTTTCAGCTGGAAACACCACTACATACATATGTATGATGAGTTACAGGCTCCAACAACGTTTACAGTGAAAACTGCAGGAACTTCAAACCGGCACTTTGAAACAGACTGAGAAACCAGAGCAAGTGATTCTCCTGCAACCCATTCCCTTTAGGCTACATAAACGAACATGTCTCAAGATGCTCATTTCTGAGAGATATTTGTGTGTGAAAGCCGTCCTTCAACTAGCTTGATGGGAACAGAAATTTTCTTTTCAGTTGAGTATTCCAGTATATACATATATGGGGAGTTTCAGTCTCTGACGCGGTTTTACAGTGAAAACTGCAGGAACTTCAAACAGGCACTAGGAAATAGTCTGAGAACCCAGAGTAAGTGTTTCTCCAGCAACCCGTTCCGTTTTTGCTAGATGAACGGATGTCTCTCCACGTGCTCAGTTCTGAGAGATAAGTGTGTGTGAAAGCCGTCCTTCAGCTATCTTGTTGGCAACACAAAATTTTTTTTCTTTTGGGAACTCCACTACATACTTATATATGTGGAGATACTGGCTGCGACTCGGTTTTACTCAGAAAACTGCAGGAAATTGAAACCAGCACTAGGAAACAGACTGAGAATCCAGAGTAAGTGTTTCTCCTGCAACCCGTTCCCATTGTGCTAGATGAAGGATAGTCTCTCCACATGCTCATTTCTGAGAGAAAACTGTGTGTGAAATCCGTCCTTCAACTTAGCTTGTTGGGACATAGTGTTTGTTTTCAGTTGGGTATTCGACTACCTATATATATATATATGTGGACGTACCTTCTCCAAAATGGTTTCAGAGTGAAAATTGTAGGAATTTCAATCCGGAACTAGGAATCAGACTGAGAATCCAGAGTATGTATTTCCCCAGCAACCTGTTCCCTTTGTGCTAGATGAATGAACAACTCTCCACATGCTCAGTTCTGAGAGATAATTGTGTGTGAAAGCCGTCCTTCAATTATCTTGTTGGGAACACAAAGTTTCTTTTCATTTGGAATCTCCACTACATACATAATATTTGTAGGTGATGGGTACAACACGGTTATACAGTTAAAATTGCAGGGAACTCAAACTGGCAAAAGTAAACAGCCTGAGAAACCAGAGTAAGTGTTCCTTCTTCCACCCGTGCCTTTGTGCTAGATGAAAGAGCGTCTCTCCACATGCTCAATTCTGAGATATAAGTGTGTGTGAAACCGTCCTTCAACTTGCTTTTTGGGAACACAAAGATCCTTTTCAGCTGGAATCTCCACTATATATATATATATATATATGGGGAGGTACTGACTCCAACACGGTTTTACAGTCAAAACTGCAGGAATTTCAAACAGACAGTTCTAAATATTCTGAGAAACCAGATTAAGTGATTCTCCTGCAACCCTTTCCCTTTAAGCTCGATGAAGATACGTCTCCTGTTCTGAGAGGTAAGTGTGTGTGAAAGGCGTCCTCACCTAGCTTGATGGGAAAACAAAATTTGTTCTCAGTTCCAAACACCACTGCATACATATACATGTGGAAATACTGGCTGTGACTCGGTTTTACAGTGAAAACTGCAGGAAATTCAAACCGGCAATAGGAAAAAGACTGAGAAACCACAGTAAGTGTTTCTCCAAAAACTCGTTTTCTTTGTGCTAGATGAAAGAACATCTCTTCACATGATCATTTATGAGAGATACGTGTGTGTGAAAGCCATCATTCATCTAGCTTGTTGCGAACACAATATTACTTTTCAGTTGAAATATTCACTATATGCGTATATGTGGGTAGGTACAGGCTCCAACTCGGCTTCACATGAAAACTGCTGGAACTTCAAACCAGCACTAGGAAACAGACTGAGAAACCAGTCTAAGTATTTTTCCAGCAACCCGTTCCCATTCTGCTAGGTGAAAGAACGTCTCACCACTTGCTCACTTCTGAGAGATTAGTGTGAGTGAAAGCCGTCCTTCACCTAGCTTGTAGGGAACGCAAAATTTCTTTTAATTTGGAAATTCCTCTTCATATATATATATGAGAAGATAATGTCTCCAGCAAGGCTTTATAGTGAAAACTTCAGAAATTTCCAACCGGCACTTGGAAACAGACTGGGAAAGCAGAGTTGATTATCCCCTGCAACCCGTTTTTTTTGTGCTAGATGAACAAAAGTCTCTCCACATGCTCTGTTCTGATAAATAAGTGTGTGTGAAAGCCGTCCTTCACTTAGCTTGATGTGAACACAAAAATTCTTTTCAGTTGGAAACTGCACTACATACAAACATATGGGGAGTTACTGGCTCCAACTCGGTTTTACAGTGATAACTGCAGGAACTTCAAACTGGCAGTGGAAACAGATTGAGATACCAGAGTAATTATTTCTCCTGTAACCCATTTATTTTGTGCTAGATGAGCGAAATTCTCACCACACACTCGGTTCTGATAGATAAGTGTGTTTGAAAGCCGTCCTTCACCTAGCTTCTTGGGAACTCAAAGTTTCTTTTCTGTTGGAAACTCTAATACATATATGTATATGGGGAAGTACTGGATCCAACACGGTTTTACAGTGAAAACTGCAGGAACTTCAAGCAGGCACTAGGAAATAGACTGAGAAACCACAATAAGTGCTTCTCATGCAACCCTTTCCATTTGTGCTAGGTGAACTTATGTCTCTCCACATGCTCAGTTCTGAGAGATAAGTGTGTGTGAAAGCTGTCCTTCAAAAGCTTATTTGGACCACATAGTCTCTATTAAGATGGAAACTCCACTACTTACATATATATGGGAACTATTGGCTCCAACTCGGTTTTACAGTGAAAGATGCAAGGATTTATAACCGGCACAAGGAAACAGACTGGAAATCCAGAGGAAGGGTTTCTTCTGCAACCCGTTCCCTTAGTGCAAGATGAACGTATGTCTCTCCGTATGCACAGTTCTGGGAGATATTTGTTTGTGAAAGACATCCTTCAGCTAGCTTGTTTTGAACACAAAGTTTCTTGCCAGTTTCTAAAACCACTACATATATATGTATGGGGAGGTTCTAGCCCCAAAACTAATTTACAGTTAAAACGTCAGAAAATTCATACTGGCAGTAGGAAACTAACTGGGAAGCCAGAGTATGGGTTACTCAAGCAAGCCATACCCTCTGTGCTAGATGAACTAATGTATCTCCACATGCTCAGTTCTGACAGATAAGTGTGTGTGAAAGCCTTCCTTCACTTAGCTTGATAGGAATACAAAGTTGCTTTTTATTAGGAAAAACCAGTAAATAAATATATATGTGGAGGTACTGGCTCCAAATCCATTTTACAGTGAAAAGAGCAGGAACTTCGATCCGGCACTAGGAAACACTGAAATACCAGAGTGTGTGTTTCTCCAGCAACCAATTCCCTTTGTGCTAGATGAACGTATGTCTCTCCGTATGCACAGTTCTGGGAGATATTTGTTTGCGAAAGACATCCTTCAGCTAGCTTGTTTTGAACACAAAGTTTCTTGCCAGTGTCTAAAATCACTGCATACATATGTATGGGGATGTTCTAGCCCCAAAACTAATTCACAGTTAAAACTTCAGTAAATTCATACTGGCAGTAGGAAACTAACTGGGAAACCAGAGTAAGGGTTACTCAAGCAATCCGTAACCTCTGTGCTAGATGAACTAATGTCTCTCCACATGCTCAGTTCTGAGAGATAAGTGTGTGTGAAAGCCTTCCTTCACTTAGCTTGATAGGAACACAAAGTTACTTTTTATTAGGAAAAACCAGTAAATAAATATATATGTGGAGGCACTGGCTCCAAATCCATTTTACAGTGAAAAGAGCAGGAACTTCGATCCGGCACTGAGAAACAGACTGAGATACCAGAGTGTGTGTTTCTCCAGCAACCAATTCCCTTTGTGCTACATGAACGAACGTCTCTCCACATGATCAATTCTGTGAGATAATAGTGTGTGAAAGCCGTTCTTCAACTCTCTTGTTGGAAACAAGTAGCTCTTTTCAGTTAGAAACTCCACTAAATACATATATATGCGGAGATACACACCCCAACTCAGTTTTACAGTGAAAACACCAGGAACTTCAAACAGGCACTAGGAAATAGACTGAGAAATAAGAGTAATTGTTTCTCTTGCAACCATTTCCCTTTGTGGTAGGTGAAAGCACAACTGTCCACATGCTCAGTTCTGAGAGATAACTGTGTGTGAAAGCCGTCCTTCAACTTCCTTGTTGGGAACAGAAAATTTCTTTTCAGTTGGAAAATCCACTACATACATATATATGGGTAGGTACTGACTCCAACTCGTTTTACAGTGAAAATTGATGGAACTTAAATACGGCACTAGGAAAAGGACAGAGAATGCAAAGAAAGTGTTTCTCCTGCAACATGTTCCTTTGTGCTAGATGAACAATCGTCTTAGCACATGCTCAGTTCTGAGAGATAATTGTGTGTGAAAGTCTTTCTTCACCTTGCTTGTTGGGAACACAAATTTTCTTCTCAGTTTCATACATCACTACATACATATATAACGGGAATTTCTAACCCCAACTCGGTTTTGCTGTGTAAAATTCAGGAACTTCAAACTGGCACAAGGAAACAGACGGAGAAACAACAGTAAGGGTTTCTCCTCCAAATGGTTCCTTTGTGCTAAGTGACCGAAAGTCTCTCCACATGCTGAGTTCTGAGAGATAAGTGTGTGTGAAAGTCATCCTTCAAGTACCTTGTTGGGAAAAAAAAAACTTATTTTCAGTTGGAAACTCCTCAACAAACATACATATTGGGAGTTAATGTCTCCAACACATATTTACAGTGAAAACTGCAGGAACTTCATACAGGCTCTAGGAAATAGGCTGAGAAACCAGAGTAGGATTTTCACATGAAAACCTTTCCCTTTGTGCTACCTTAACATACGTCTGTCCACATGCTCAATTCTGAGATTTAAGTGTGTGTGAAAGCAATCTTCCACTACCTTGTAGGGAACACAAAATTTCTTTCCAGTTGGGAACTCCACAACATACATTTATAGGCAGAGGTACACACCCCAAAAGGGATTTACAGTGAAAATAGCAGGAACATCCTATAGGTACTTGGAAACAAGCTGAGAAACCAGAGAAATTGTTTTCCTTGCAACCCGTTCTGATTGTGCTAGAAGAACGAACGTCTCTCCACATGTTAAGTTTTGAGAGATAAGTGTGTGTGAAAGCCGCCCTTCAACTAGCTTGTGGGGAACACATAATTTCTTTCCAGTTGGAAACTCCACTGCATACACAAATATGCAGAGGTACACACACCAAATATGTTTTACAGTGAAAAGAGCAGGAAAATCAAACTGGCACTATGAAAAAGCCTGAGAAACCAGAGGAAATGTTTCTACTGCAAACCACTCCCTTTGTGATAGATGAACTAACGTCTCCCCACATGCTCAGTTCTGAGAGATATGTGTGTGTGAAAGCCGTCCTTCCCAAAGCTTGTTGGGAACACAAAGATTCTTTTTAGTTTCAAACTCCATTTTATATATATATATATATATATATATATATATATATATATATATATATATGGGAAGGTACTATCTCAAATTCGGTTTTACAGTGAAAAATGCAGGATCTTCATACCGGCACTAGGAAACAGACAAAGAACAAAGAGTAACTGTTTTGCCTGTCACACGTTCCCTATGTTCTAGACGAATGAACGTCTCTCCACATGTTTAGTTCTGAGGGATAAGTGTTTGTTTAAGCTGTACTTCACATAACTTGTTTGGAATAAACAGTTTTTTTCAGCTGTAAATACCACTAGATACATACATATGGTTAGGTACTAGCTCCAACACGGTTTTACAGTGAAAACTGCAGGAACTTCAAACAGGCACTTGGAAACACACTGAGAAACCAGAGTAAGTGTTTTTCATGAAGCCCATTCCCTTTGTGCTAGATGAACGAACGTCTCTCCAAATACTCAGTTCTGAGAGATAAGTGTGTGTGAAAGCAGTCCTTCACCTAGCTAATTGGGAACACAAAGATTCCTTTAAGTTTCAAATTCCTCTGCATACATGTATATGGGGTGGTACTATCTCCAACACCGTTTTACAGTGAAAAATGCTGGAATTTCAAACTGACACTAAGAAACAGATTGAGAAACCAAAGTAATTGTTTCTCCAGCAATCTGTTCCCCTTGTGCTAGATGAACGAACATCTCTCCACATGCTCAGTTCTGAGAGATAAATGTGTGAAATCGGACCTTCACCAATCTTGTTGGGAACGCAAAGTTTCTTTTCAGTTGTAAACTCCACTACATGCATATATATGGGGAGGTACTGTCTCCGACTTGGTTTTACAGTGAAAATAGCAGTAAGTCCAAACCGGCACTATGAAACAGACTGAGAATGCAGAGTATGTGTTTCTCCTGCAACCCGTTCTCTATGTGCAGGATGAACGAATGTCTCTCCACATGCTCAGTTCTGAGAGATAAGTGTGTGTGAAAGCCATCCTTCACATAGCTTGTTGGGAACACAAAGTTTCTTTTGAGATGGTAACTCCACTACATAGATATATATGCGGAGGTACACAACCAAACTCGATTTTACAGTGAAAATAGCAGGAACATCCAACAGGCACTAGGAAACAGACTGAGAAACCAGAGTAACTACTTCTCCTGCAACCCATTCTCTTTGTGCTTGATGAATGAATGTCTCTCCACATGCTAAGATTTGAGATATAAGTGTATGTGAAAGCCGTCCTTCAACTTTCTTGTTGGGAACACAACATTTCTATTCTATTTGGAAAATCCAATACATACATATATCTGGGATTTTACTGGACCTAAATTGGTTTTACGGTTAAAACTGCAGATACTTCAAACCGGCAGTTGGAAACAGACTGAGAATCTAGACAAATTATTTATCTTCAATCATGTTCCCTTTGTGCTAGATGAATGAACGTCTCCACACATCTACAGTTCTGAGAGAAAAGTGTGTGTGAAACCGTCCTTTACATTGCTGGTTGTGAACACAAACTTTCTTTTCAGTTGGAAACTCCAATACATACATATATATGGGGAGGTACTGGCTCTGACTCAGTTTTACAGTGAAAAGTGCAGGAACTTCAACCCGGCAGTAGGAATCAGACTGAGAAACCAGAGTAAGTGTTTCCCTGCAACAAATTCCCATTGTGCTAGATGAACGAACGTCTCTCCACAAGCTAATTTCTGACAGATGAGTGTTTCTGAAAGCCGTCCTTCACCTACCTTGTTGGGAACACAAAGTTTGTTTTCAGTAGAATACTCATTTTCATAAATATATATGGGGAGGTACTGACCCCAACATGGGCTTACAGTGAAAAGAGCATGAACTTCAAACCGGCACTAGGAAACAGACTGAGAAACTAGAGTAAGTGATTCTCCTGCAGTCAGTTCCATTTGTGCTAGATGAACGATCGTCTCTCCACATGCTCAGTTCTGAGAGATAAGTGTGAGTGAAAGCCATTCTTCACCTAGCCTATTGGGAGCACAAAGTTCCTTTTCAGTTGGAAATTCCACTACATACATTTGTATTTCTATGCACTGGCTCCAACTCGGTTTTACACTGAAAAATGCAGGATCTTCAAACCGGCAAAAGGAAACACACTGATAAACTAGAGTAAGTGTATCTCCTGCAACCTTTTCCTTTGTGCTAGGTGAATGAACGTCTCTCCACATGCACAGTTCTGAGATGTAAGTGTGTGTTAGTGCCATCCTTCACCTAGCTTGCTGGGACACAATGTTTCTTTTCATTTTGAAAACCCACTGCATACATATATTTGTGGAGGTACAATCTCCAACACGATTTTACAGTGAAAACTGTAGGAACTTCAAAACGGCATAAGGAAACAGACTCAGAAACCAAGAGTAAGTGATTGCCTTGCAACCCGTTCTACTGTGCGAGATGAACGAATGTCTCTCCACATGCTCAGTTCTGAGAAATAAGTGTGTGTGGAAATGTCCTTCAAATTGCTTTTTGTGAACACAAAGATTCTTTTCAGATGGAAACTCCTCTACATACATATATCTGGGGAGGTACTGGCTCCAATTCGTGTTTGCAGTGAAAACTACAAGAGCTTCAAACCGGCACTAAGAAACAGACTGAGAAACCAGAGAAAAAGTTTTTCCTGCAAACCATTCACGTTTTGCTAGATGAGCGAACGTCTCTCCACATGCTCATGTCTGAGAGATTATTGTTTGTGGAAGCCATCTTTCACCTACCATATTGGGAACACAAAGTTTCTATTCAGTTGGAAATTCCTCTACATAAATATATATGTAGAGGTAATGGCTCCAACTCAGGTTTACAGTGAAAATTGCCAAAACTTCATATAGGAACTAGGAAACATACTGAGAAACCAGAGTTGATTTTCTCCTGTAAACCGATCCTTTGTGCTTGATGAACGAATGTCTCTCCATATGCTAGGTTCTGATAGATAAGTGTGTGTGAAAGCCGTCCTTCACTTAGATTGTTGTGAACACAAAAATTCTTTTCAGTTGGAAACTGCACTACATACAAACATATGGGGAGTTACTGGCTCCAACTCGGTTTTACAATGAAAACTGCAGGAACTTCATACTGGCACTAGGAAATAGATTGAGATACCAGAGTAATTATTTCTCCTGTAACTCATTTATTTAATGCTAGATGAACGAAAGTCTCTCCACATGCTCTGTTCTGAGAGATAAGTAGATGTGAATGTCATCCTTCAACTAGCTTGTTGGGTACACAAAGATTCTTTACAGTTTCAAACTCCACTTTGTGTATATATATATGGGGATGCACAAACACCAACTCAGATTTACAGTGATCACTGCCAGAACTTCAAACAGTCACAAGAAACAGTCTAAGAATCCAGAATAATTGTTTCTCCAGCAACCCATTCCCTTAGTACTAGATGAATGAACGGTTCTCTACATGCTCAGTTCTGATAGATAATTGTGTGTGAAAGCCGTCCTTCAATTATCTTGTTCGGAACACAAACTTTCTTTTCATTTGGAATCTCCAATATGAAAATATATATTTGTAGGTAATGGCTACAACTCGGTTTTACAGTTAAAAATGCAGAAACTTCAAAGCGGCAATAGGAAAGTCACTGAGAATCCAGAGTAAGTGTTTCTCCTGCAACCCATTCCGATTGTGCTAGATGAACGAATATCTCTCCACAAGTTCAGTTCTGAGAGATAAGTGTGTGTAAAAACCTTTCTTCATCTAGCTTGTTGGAAACACAAACTTCCTTTTCAGTTGCAAACTAGAATACATATATATATATTTATATGTATGTGGAGATACTGGATCCACTCGGTTTTACAGTGAAAACCACAGGAATTTCAATCTAGCAATAGGAAACAGACTGGGAAACCAAAGTAAGTGTTTCTCCAGCAACCTGTTCCTTCTGTGCTAGATGAATGAACGCCTCTCCACATGCTCAGTTCTGAGAGACACATGTGTGTGAAATCCGTCGTTCAACTAGCTTGTTGCGAACACAAATTTCTTTTCAGTTGGAAACCCCAATACATGCATATATATGTGTAGGTAAAGGCTCCAACTCATTTTCACAGTGAAAACAGAAGGAACTTCAAACCGGCACTAGGAAACAGACTGAGAAACAAGAGTTGGTTTTCTCCTTCAACCCCTTCCTTTGAGCTAGATGAAGAATACTCTCTCCACATGCTCTGTTCTGAGAGATAAGTGCGTGTGAAAGTCGTCCTTAAACTAGCTTGTGGGGAACACAAAGTTTGTTTTCAATTTCAAACTCACTATGTAGATATATATGGGGATGCACTAGCTCCAACTCAGATTTACAGTGAAAACTGCTGGAACTTCAAACTGGCACTAGGAAACAGACCTAGAATCCAGAGTGTGTGTTTCAAAAGCAACCAGTTCCCTTTGTGCTAGATGAATGAAACACTCTCCACATGCTCAGTTCTGAGAATTTAGTGTTTTTTGATAGTCGTCCTTCAATTATAATGTTGGGAACATAAAGTTTCTTTTCATTTCGTATCTCCACTACATACATATATATTTGTATTTTATGGCTACAACTCTGTCTTACAGTTAAAACTGCGGGAACTTCAAACCGGCCAAAGTACACAGACTGAGACACCAGAGTAAGTGTCTCCTGCCACATGTGCCTTTGTGCTAGATGAAAGAACGTCTGTCCACATGCTCAAATCTGAGATATAAGTGTGCGTGAAACCGTCCTTCAAATTGCTTGTTGGGAACACTAAGTTTCTTTTCAGCTGGAAACACCACTACATACATATGTATGATGAGTTACAGGCTCCAACAACGTTTACAGTGAAAACTGCAGGAACTTCAAACCGGCACTTTGAAACAGACTGAGAAACCAGAGCAAGTGATTCTCCTGCAACCCATTCCCTTTAGGCTACATAAACGAACATGTCTCAAGATGCTCATTTCTGAGAGATATTTGTGTGTGAAAGCCGTCCTTCAACTAGCTTGATGGGAACAGAAATTTTCTTTTCAGTTGAGTATTCCAGTATATACATATATGGGGAGTTTCAGTCTCTGACGCGGTTTTACAGTGAAAACTGCAGGAACTTCAAACAGGCACTAGGAAATAGTCTGAGAACCCAGAGTAAGTGTTTCTCCAGCAACCCGTTCCGTTTTTGCTAGATGAACGGATGTCTCTCCACGTGCTCAGTTCTGAGAGATAAGTGTGTGTGAAAGCCGTCCTTCAGCTATCTTGTTGGCAACACAAAATTTTTTTTCTTTTGGGAACTCCACTACATACTTATATATGTGGAGATACTGGCTGCGACTCGGTTTTACTCAGAAAACTGCAGGAAATTGAAACCAGCACTAGGAAACAGACTGAGAATCCAGAGTAAGTGTTTCTCCTGCAACCCGTTCCCATTGTGCTAGATGAAGGATAGTCTCTCCACATGCTCATTTCTGAGAGAAAACTGTGTGTGAAATCCGTCCTTCAACTTAGCTTGTTGGGACATAGTGTTTGTTTTCAGTTGGGTATTCGACTACCTATATATATATATATGTGGACGTACCTTCTCCAAAATGGTTTCAGAGTGAAAATTGGAGGAATTTCAATCCGGAACTAGGAATCAGACTGAGAATCCAGAGTATGTATTTCCCCAGCAACCTGTTCCCTTTGTGCTAGATGAATGAACAACTCTCCACATGCTCAGTTCTGAGAGATAATTGTGTGTGAAAGCCGTCCTTCAATTATCTTGTTGGGAACACAAAGTTTCTTTTCATTTGGAATCTCCACTACATACATAATATTTGTAGGTGATGGGTACAACACGGTTATACAGTTAAAATTGCAGGGAACTCAAACTGGCAAAAGTAAACAGCCTGAGAAACCAGAGTAAGTGTTCCTTCTTCCACCCGTGCCTTTGTGCTAGATGAAAGAGCGTCTCTCCACATGCTCAATTCTGAGATATAAGTGTGTGTGAAACCGTCCTTCAACTTGCTTTTTGGGAACACAAAGATCCTTTTCAGCTGGAATCTCCACTATATATATATATATATATATGGGGAGGTACTGACTCCAACACGGTTTTACAGTCAAAACTGCAGGAATTTCAAACAGACAGTTCTAAATATTCTGAGAAACCAGATTAAGTGATTCTCCTGCAACCCTTTCCCTTTAAGCTCGATGAAGATACGTCTCCTGTTCTGAGAGGTAAGTGTGTGTGAAAGGCGTCCTCACCTAGCTTGATGGGAAAACAAAATTTGTTCTCAGTTCCAAACACCACTGCATACATATACATGTGGAAATACTGGCTGTGACTCGGTTTTACAGTGAAAACTGCAGGAAATTCAAACCGGCAATAGGAAAAAGACTGAGAAACCACAGTAAGTGTTTCTCCAAAAACTCGTTTTCTTTGTGCTAGATGAAAGAACATCTCTTCACATGATCATTTATGAGAGATACGTGTGTGTGAAAGCCATCATTCATCTAGCTTGTTGCGAACACAATATTACTTTTCAGTTGAAATATTCACTATATGCGTATATGTGGGTAGGTACAGGCTCCAACTCGGCTTCACATGAAAACTGCTGGAACTTCAAACCAGCACTAGGAAACAGACTGAGAAACCAGTCTAAGTATTTTTCCAGCAACCCGTTCCCATTCTGCTAGGTGAAAGAACGTCTCACCACTTGCTCACTTCTGAGAGATTAGTGTGAGTGAAAGCCGTCCTTCACCTAGCTTGTAGGGAACGCAAAATTTCTTTTAATTTGGAAATTCCTCTTCATATATATATATGAGAAGATAATGTCTCCAGCAAGGCTTTATAGTGAAAACTTCAGAAATTTCCAACCGGCACTTGGAAACAGACTGGGAAAGCAGAGTTGATTATCCCCTGCAACCCGTTTTTTTTGTGCTAGATGAACAAAAGTCTCTCCACATGCTCTGTTCTGATAAATAAGTGTGTGTGAAAGCCGTCCTTCACTTAGCTTGATGTGAACACAAAAATTCTTTTCAGTTGGAAACTGCACTACATACAAACATATGGGGAGTTACTGGCTCCAACTCGGTTTTACAGTGATAACTGCAGGAACTTCAAACTGGCAGTGGAAACAGATTGAGATACCAGAGTAATTATTTCTCCTGTAACCCATTTATTTTGTGCTAGATGAGCGAAATTCTCACCACACACTCGGTTCTGATAGATAAGTGTGTTTGAAAGCCGTCCTTCACCTAGCTTCTTGGGAACTCAAAGTTTCTTTTCTGTTGGAAACTCTAATACATATATGTATATGGGGAAGTACTGGATCCAACACGGTTTTACAGTGAAAACTGCAGGAACTTCAAGCAGGCACTAGGAAATAGACTGAGAAACCACAATAAGTGCTTCTCATGCAACCCTTTCCATTTGTGCTAGGTGAACTTATGTCTCTCCACATGCTCAGTTCTGAGAGATAAGTGTGTGTGAAAGCTGTCCTTCAAAAGCTTATTTGGACCACATAGTCTCTATTAAGATGGAAACTCCACTACTTACATATATATGGGAACTATTGGCTCCAACTCGGTTTTACAGTGAAAGATGCAAGGATTTATAACCGGCACAAGGAAACAGACTGGAAATCCAGAGGAAGGGTTTCTTCTGCAACCCGTTCCCTTAGTGCAAGATGAACGTATGTCTCTCCGTATGCACAGTTCTGGGAGATATTTGTTTGTGAAAGACATCCTTCAGCTAGCTTGTTTTGAACACAAAGTTTCTTGCCAGTTTCTAAAACCACTACATATATATGTATGGGGAGGTTCTAGCCCCAAAACTAATTTACAGTTAAAACGTCAGAAAATTCATACTGGCAGTAGGAAACTAACTGGGAAGCCAGAGTATGGGTTACTCAAGCAAGCCATACCCTCTGTGCTAGATGAACTAATGTATCTCCACATGCTCAGTTCTGACAGATAAGTGTGTGTGAAAGCCTTCCTTCACTTAGCTTGATAGGAATACAAAGTTGCTTTTTATTAGGAAAAACCAGTAAATAAATATATATGTGGAGGTACTGGCTCCAAATCCATTTTACAGTGAAAAGAGCAGGAACTTCGATCCGGCACTAGGAAACACTGAAATACCAGAGTGTGTGTTTCTCCAGCAACCAATTCCCTTTGTGCTAGATGAACGTATGTCTCTCCGTATGCACAGTTCTGGGAGATATTTGTTTGCGAAAGACATCCTTCAGCTAGCTTGTTTTGAACACAAAGTTTCTTGCCAGTGTCTAAAATCACTGCATACATATGTATGGGGATGTTCTAGCCCCAAAACTAATTCACAGTTAAAACTTCAGTAAATTCATACTGGCAGTAGGAAACTAACTGGGAAACCAGAGTAAGGGTTACTCAAGCAATCCGTAACCTCTGTGCTAGATGAACTAATGTCTCTCCACATGCTCAGTTCTGAGAGATAAGTGTGTGTGAAAGCCTTCCTTCACTTAGCTTGATAGGAACACAAAGTTACTTTTTATTAGGAAAAACCAGTAAATAAATATATATGTGGAGGCACTGGCTCCAAATCCATTTTACAGTGAAAAGAGCAGGAACTTCGATCCGGCACTGAGAAACAGACTGAGATACCAGAGTGTGTGTTTCTCCAGCAACCAATTCCCTTTGTGCTACATGAACGAACGTCTCTCCACATGATCAATTCTGTGAGATAATAGTGTGTGAAAGCCGTTCTTCAACTCTCTTGTTGGAAACAAGTAGCTCTTTTCAGTTAGAAACTCCACTAAATACATATATATGCGGAGATACACACCCCAACTCAGTTTTACAGTGAAAACACCAGGAACTTCAAACAGGCACTAGGAAATAGACTGAGAAATAAGAGTAATTGTTTCTCTTGCAACCATTTCCCTTTGTGGTAGGTGAAAGCACAACTGTCCACATGCTCAGTTCTGAGAGATAACTGTGTGTGAAAGCCGTCCTTCAACTTCCTTGTTGGGAACAGAAAATTTCTTTTCAGTTGGAAAATCCACTACATACATATATATGGGTAGGTACTGACTCCAACTCGTTTTACAGTGAAAATTGATGGAACTTAAATACGGCACTAGGAAAAGGACAGAGAATGCAAAGAAAGTGTTTCTCCTGCAACATGTTCCTTTGTGCTAGATGAACAATCGTCTTAGCACATGCTCAGTTCTGAGAGATAATTGTGTGTGAAAGTCTTTCTTCACCTTGCTTGTTGGGAACACAAATTTTCTTCTCAGTTTCATACATCACTACATACATATATAACGGGAATTTCTAACCCCAACTCGGTTTTGCTGTGTAAAATTCAGGAACTTCAAACTGGCACAAGGAAACAGACGGAGAAACAACAGTAAGGGTTTCTCCTGCAAATGGTTCCTTTGTGCTAAGTGACCGAAAGTCTCTCCACATGCTGAGTTCTGAGAGATAAGTGTGTGTGAAAGTCATCCTTCAAGTACCTTGTTGGGAAAAAAAAAACTTATTTTCAGTTGGAAACTCCTCAACAAACATACATATTGGGAGTTAATGTCTCCAACACATATTTACAGTGAAAACTGCAGGAACTTCATACAGGCTCTAGGAAATAGGCTGAGAAACCAGAGTAGGATTTTCACATGAAAACCTTTCCCTTTGTGCTACCTTAACATACGTCTGTCCACATGCTCAATTCTGAGATTTAAGTGTGTGTGAAAGCAATCTTCCACTACCTTGTAGGGAACACAAAATTTCTTTCCAGTTGGGAACTCCACAACATACATTTATAGGCAGAGGTACACACCCCAAAAGGGATTTACAGTGAAAATAGCAGGAACATCCTATAGGTACTTGGAAACAAGCTGAGAAACCAGAGAAATTGTTTTCCTTGCAACCCGTTCTGATTGTGCTAGAAGAACGAACGTCTCTCCACATGTTAAGTTTTGAGAGATAAGTGTGTGTGAAAGCCGCCCTTCAACTAGCTTGTGGGGAACACATAATTTCTTTCCAGTTGGAAACTCCACTGCATACACAAATATGCAGAGGTACACACACCAAATATGTTTTACAGTGAAAAGAGCAGGAAAATCAAACTGGCACTATGAAAAAGCCTGAGAAACCAGAGGAAATGTTTCTACTGCAAACCACTCCCTTTGTGATAGATGAACTAACGTCTCCCCACATGCTCAGTTCTGAGAGATATGTGTGTGTGAAAGCCGTCCTTCCCAAAGCTTGTTGGGAACACAAAGATTCTTTTTAGTTTCAAACTCCATTTTATATATATATATATATATATATATATATATATATATATATGGGAAGGTACTATCTCAAATTCGGTTTTACAGTGAAAAATGCAGGATCTTCATACCGGCACTAGGAAACAGACAAAGAACAAAGAGTAACTGTTTTGCCTGTCACACGTTCCCTATGTTCTAGACGAATGAACGTCTCTCCACATGTTTAGTTCTGAGGGATAAGTGTTTGTTTAAGCTGTACTTCACATAACTTGTTTGGAATAAACAGTTTTTTTCAGCTGTAAATACCACTAGATACATACATATGGTTAGGTACTAGCTCCAACACGGTTTTACAGTGAAAACTGCAGGAACTTCAAACAGGCACTTGGAAACACACTGAGAAACCAGAGTAAGTGTTTTTCATGAAGCCCATTCCCTTTGTGCTAGATGAACGAACGTCTCTCCAAATACTCAGTTCTGAGAGATAAGTGTGTGTGAAAGCAGTCCTTCACCTAGCTAATTGGGAACACAAAGATTCCTTTAAGTTTCAAATTCCTCTGCATACATGTATATGGGGTGGTACTATCTCCAACACCGTTTTACAGTGAAAAATGCTGGAATTTCAAACTGACACTAAGAAACAGATTGAGAAACCAAAGTAATTGTTTCTCCAGCAATCTGTTCCCCTTGTGCTAGATGAACGAACATCTCTCCACATGCTCAGTTCTGAGAGATAAATGTGTGAAATCGGACCTTCACCAATCTTGTTGGGAACGCAAAGTTTCTTTTCAGTTGTAAACTCCACTACATGCATATATATGGGGAGGTACTGTCTCCGACTTGGTTTTACAGTGAAAATAGCAGTAAGTCCAAACCGGCACTATGAAACAGACTGAGAATGCAGAGTATGTGTTTCTCCTGCAACCCGTTCTCTATGTGCAGGATGAACGAATGTCTCTCCACATGCTCAGTTCTGAGAGATAAGTGTGTGTGAAAGCCATCCTTCACATAGCTTGTTGGGAACACAAAGTTTCTTTTGAGATGGTAACTCCACTACATAGATATATATGCGGAGGTACACAACCAAACTCGATTTTACAGTGAAAATAGCAGGAACATCCAACAGGCACTAGGAAACAGACTGAGAAACCAGAGTAACTACTTCTCCTGCAACCCATTCTCTTTGTGCTTGATGAATGAATGTCTCTCCACATGCTAAGATTTGAGATATAAGTGTATGTGAAAGCCGTCCTTCAACTTTCTTGTTGGGAACACAACATTTCTATTCTATTTGGAAAATCCAATACATACATATATCTGGGATTTTACTGGACCTAAATTGGTTTTACGGTTAAAACTGCAGATACTTCAAACCGGCAGTTGGAAACAGACTGAGAATCTAGACAAATTATTTATCTTCAATCATGTTCCCTTTGTGCTAGATGAATGAACGTCTCCACACATCTACAGTTCTGAGAGAAAAGTGTGTGTGAAACCGTCCTTTACATTGCTGGTTGTGAACACAAACTTTCTTTTCAGTTGGAAACTCCAATACATACATATATATGGGGAGGTACTGGCTCTGACTCAGTTTTACAGTGAAAAGTGCAGGAACTTCAACCCGGCAGTAGGAATCAGACTGAGAAACCAGAGTAAGTGTTTCCCTGCAACAAATTCCCATTGTGCTAGATGAACGAACGTCTCTCCACAAGCTAATTTCTGACAGATGAGTGTTTCTGAAAGCCGTCCTTCACCTACCTTGTTGGGAACACAAAGTTTGTTTTCAGTAGAATACTCATTTTCATAAATATATATGGGGAGGTACTGACCCCAACATGGGCTTACAGTGAAAAGAGCATGAACTTCAAACCGGCACTAGGAAACAGACTGAGAAACTAGAGTAAGTGATTCTCCTGCAGTCAGTTCCATTTGTGCTAGATGAACGATCGTCTCTCCACATGCTCAGTTCTGAGAGATAAGTGTGAGTGAAAGCCATTCTTCACCTAGCCTATTGGGAGCACAAAGTTCCTTTTCAGTTGGAAATTCCACTACATACATTTGTATTTCTATGCACTGGCTCCAACTCGGTTTTACACTGAAAAATGCAGGATCTTCAAACCGGCAAAAGGAAACACACTGATAAACTAGAGTAAGTGTATCTCCTGCAACCTTTTCCTTTGTGCTAGGTGAATGAACGTCTCTCCACATGCACAGTTCTGAGATGTAAGTGTGTGTTAGTGCCATCCTTCACCTAGCTTGCTGGGACACAATGTTTCTTTTCATTTTGAAAACCCACTGCATACATATATTTGTGGAGGTACAATCTCCAACACGATTTTACAGTGAAAACTGTAGGAACTTCAAAACGGCATAAGGAAACAGACTCAGAAACCAAGAGTAAGTGATTGCCTTGCAACCCGTTCTACTGTGCGAGATGAACGAATGTCTCTCCACATGCTCAGTTCTGAGAAATAAGTGTGTGTGGAAATGTCCTTCAAATTGCTTTTTGTGAACACAAAGATTCTTTTCAGATGGAAACTCCTCTACATACATATATCTGGGGAGGTACTGGCTCCAATTCGTGTTTGCAGTGAAAACTACAAGAGCTTCAAACCGGCACTAAGAAACAGACTGAGAAACCAGAGAAAAAGTTTTTCCTGCAAACCATTCACGTTTTGCTAGATGAGCGAACGTCTCTCCACATGCTCATGTCTGAGAGATTATTGTTTGTGGAAGCCATCTTTCACCTACCATATTGGGAACACAAAGTTTCTATTCAGTTGGAAATTCCTCTACATAAATATA
The DNA here is from genome assembly GCF_048564905.1 of Vicugna pacos. Classification (NCBI taxonomy): domain Eukaryota; kingdom Metazoa; phylum Chordata; class Mammalia; order Artiodactyla; family Camelidae; genus Vicugna; species Vicugna pacos. The sequence goes on along the minus strand of NC_132995.1, from coordinate 21,242,459 downwards.
TATGTAGAGGTAATGGCTCCAACTCAGGTTTACAGTGAAAATTGCCAAAACTTCATATAGGAACTAGGAAACATACTGAGAAACCAGAGTTGATTTTCTCCTGTAAACCGATCCTTTGTGCTTGATGAACGAATGTCTCTCCATATGCTAGGTTCTGATAGATAAGTGTGTGTGAAAGCCGTCCTTCACTTAGATTGTTGTGAACACAAAAATTCTTTTCAGTTGGAAACTGCACTACATACAAACATATGGGGAGTTACTGGCTCCAACTCGGTTTTACAATGAAAACTGCAGGAACTTCATACTGGCACTAGGAAATAGATTGAGATACCAGAGTAATTATTTCTCCTGTAACTCATTTATTTAATGCTAGATGAACGAAAGTCTCTCCACATGCTCTGTTCTGAGAGATAAGTAGATGTGAATGTCATCCTTCAACTAGCTTGTTGGGTACACAAAGATTCTTTACAGTTTCAAACTCCACTTTGTGTATATATATATGGGGATGCACAAACACCAACTCAGATTTACAGTGATCACTGCCAGAACTTCAAACAGTCACAAGAAACAGTCTAAGAATCCAGAATAATTGTTTCTCCAGCAACCCATTCCCTTAGTACTAGATGAATGAACGGTTCTCTACATGCTCAGTTCTGATAGATAATTGTGTGTGAAAGCCGTCCTTCAATTATCTTGTTCGGAACACAAACTTTCTTTTCATTTGGAATCTCCAATATGAAAATATATATTTGTAGGTAATGGCTACAACTCGGTTTTACAGTTAAAAATGCAGAAACTTCAAAGCGGCAATAGGAAAGTCACTGAGAATCCAGAGTAAGTGTTTCTCCTGCAACCCATTCCGATTGTGCTAGATGAACGAATATCTCTCCACAAGTTCAGTTCTGAGAGATAAGTGTGTGTAAAAACCTTTCTTCATCTAGCTTGTTGGAAACACAAACTTCCTTTTCAGTTGCAAACTAGAATACATATATATATATTTATATGTATGTGGAGATACTGGATCCACTCGGTTTTACAGTGAAAACCACAGGAATTTCAATCTAGCAATAGGAAACAGACTGGGAAACCAAAGTAAGTGTTTCTCCAGCAACCTGTTCCTTCTGTGCTAGATGAATGAACGCCTCTCCACATGCTCAGTTCTGAGAGACACATGTGTGTGAAATCCGTCGTTCAACTAGCTTGTTGCGAACACAAATTTCTTTTCAGTTGGAAACCCCAATACATGCATATATATGTGTAGGTAAAGGCTCCAACTCATTTTCACAGTGAAAACAGAAGGAACTTCAAACCGGCACTAGGAAACAGACTGAGAAACAAGAGTTGGTTTTCTCCTTCAACCCCTTCCTTTGAGCTAGATGAAGAATACTCTCTCCACATGCTCTGTTCTGAGAGATAAGTGCGTGTGAAAGTCGTCCTTAAACTAGCTTGTGGGGAACACAAAGTTTGTTTTCAATTTCAAACTCACTATGTAGATATATATGGGGATGCACTAGCTCCAACTCAGATTTACAGTGAAAACTGCTGGAACTTCAAACTGGCACTAGGAAACAGACCTAGAATCCAGAGTGTGTGTTTCAAAAGCAACCAGTTCCCTTTGTGCTAGATGAATGAAACACTCTCCACATGCTCAGTTCTGAGAATTTAGTGTTTTTTGATAGTCGTCCTTCAATTATAATGTTGGGAACATAAAGTTTCTTTTCATTTCGTATCTCCACTACATACATATATATTTGTATTTTATGGCTACAACTCTGTCTTACAGTTAAAACTGCGGGAACTTCAAACCGGCCAAAGTACACAGACTGAGACACCAGAGTAAGTGTCTCCTGCCACATGTGCCTTTGTGCTAGATGAAAGAACGTCTGTCCACATGCTCAAATCTGAGATATAAGTGTGCGTGAAACCGTCCTTCAAATTGCTTGTTGGGAACACTAAGTTTCTTTTCAGCTGGAAACACCACTACATACATATGTATGATGAGTTACAGGCTCCAACAACGTTTACAGTGAAAACTGCAGGAACTTCAAACCGGCACTTTGAAACAGACTGAGAAACCAGAGCAAGTGATTCTCCTGCAACCCATTCCCTTTAGGCTACATAAACGAACATGTCTCAAGATGCTCATTTCTGAGAGATATTTGTGTGTGAAAGCCGTCCTTCAACTAGCTTGATGGGAACAGAAATTTTCTTTTCAGTTGAGTATTCCAGTATATACATATATGGGGAGTTTCAGTCTCTGACGCGGTTTTACAGTGAAAACTGCAGGAACTTCAAACAGGCACTAGGAAATAGTCTGAGAACCCAGAGTAAGTGTTTCTCCAGCAACCCGTTCCGTTTTTGCTAGATGAACGGATGTCTCTCCACGTGCTCAGTTCTGAGAGATAAGTGTGTGTGAAAGCCGTCCTTCAGCTATCTTGTTGGCAACACAAAATTTTTTTTCTTTTGGGAACTCCACTACATACTTATATATGTGGAGATACTGGCTGCGACTCGGTTTTACTCAGAAAACTGCAGGAAATTGAAACCAGCACTAGGAAACAGACTGAGAATCCAGAGTAAGTGTTTCTCCTGCAAACCATTCCCATTGTGCTAGATGAAGGATAGTCTCTCCACATGCTCATTTCTGAGGGAAAACTGTGTGTGAAATCCGTCCTTCAACTTAGCTTGTTGGGACATAATGTTTGTTTTCAGTTGGGTATTCGACTACCTATATATATATATATGTGGACGTACCTTCTCCAAAATGGTTTCAGAGTGAAAATTGTAGGAATTTCAATCCGGAACTAGGAATCAGACTGAGAATCCAGAGTATGTATTTCCCCAGCAACCTGTTCCCTTTGTGCTAGATGAATGAACAACTCTCCACATGCTCAGTTCTGAGAGATAATTGTGTGTGAAAGCCGTCCTTCAATTATCTTGTTGGGAACACAAAGTTTCTTTTCATTTGGAATCTCCACTACATACATAATATTTGTAGGTGATGGGTACAACACGGTTATACAGTTAAAATTGCAGGGAACTCAAACTGGCAAAAGTAAACAGCCTGAGAAACCAGAGTAAGTGTTCCTTCTTCCACCCGTGCCTTTGTGCTAGATGAAAGAGCGTCTCTCCACATGCTCAATTCTGAGATATAAGTGTGTGTGAAACCGTCCTTCAACTTGCTTTTTGGGAACACAAAGATCCTTTTCAGCTGGAATCTCCACTATATATATATATATATATGGGGAGGTACTGACTCCAACACGGTTTTACAGTCAAAACTGCAGGAATTTCAAACAGACAGTTCTAAATATTCTGAGAAACCAGATTAAGTGATTCTCCTGCAACCCTTTCCCTTTAAGCTCGATGAAGATACGTCTCCTGTTCTGAGAGGTAAGTGTGTGTGAAAGGCGTCCTCACCTAGCTTGATGGGAAAACAAAATTTGTTCTCAGTTCCAAACACCACTGCATACATATACATGTGGAAATACTGGCTGCGACTCGGTTTTACAGTGAAAACTGCAGGAAATTCAAACCGGCAATAGGAAAAAGACTGAGAAACCACAGTAAGTGTTTCTCCAAAAACTCGTTTTCTTTGTGCTAGATGAAAGAACATCTCTTCACATGATCATTTATGAGAGATACGTGTGTGTGAAAGCCATCATTCATCTAGCTTGTTGCGAACACAATATTACTTTTCAGTTGAAATATTCACTATATGCGTATATGTGGGTAGGTACAGGCTCCAACTCGGCTTCACATGAAAACTGCTGGAACTTCAAACCAGCACTAGGAAACAGACTGAGAAACCAGTCTAAGTATTTTTCCAGCAACCCGTTCCCATTCTGCTAGGTGAAAGAACGTCTCACCACTTGCTCACTTCTGAGAGATTAGTGTGAGTGAAAGCCGTCCTTCACCTAGCTTGTAGGGAACGCAAAATTTCTTTTAATTTGGAAATTCCTCTTCATATATATATATGAGAAGATAATGTCTCCAGCAAGGCTTTATAGTGAAAACTTCAGAAATTTCCAACCGGCACTTGGAAACAGACTGGGAAAGCAGAGTTGATTATCCCCTGCAACCCGTTTTTTTTGTGCTAGATGAACAAAAGTCTCTCCACATGCTCTGTTCTGATAAATAAGTGTGTGTGAAAGCCGTCCTTCACTTAGCTTGATGTGAACACAAAAATTCTTTTCAGTTGGAAACTGCACTACATACAAACATATGGGGAGTTACTGGCTCCAACTCGGTTTTACAGTGATAACTGCAGGAACTTCAAACTGGCAGTGGAAACAGATTGAGATACCAGAGTAATTATTTCTCCTGTAACCCATTTATTTTGTGCTAGATGAGCGAAATTCTCACCACACACTCGGTTCTGATAGATAAGTGTGTTTGAAAGCCGTCCTTCACCTAGCTTCTTGGGAACTCAAAGTTTCTTTTCTGTTGGAAACTCTAATACATATATGTATATGGGGAAGTACTGGATCCAACACGGTTTTACAGTGAAAACTGCAGGAACTTCAAGCAGGCACTAGGAAATAGACTGAGAAACCACAATAAGTGCTTCTCATGCAACCCTTTCCATTTGTGCTAGGTGAACTTATGTCTCTCCACATGCTCAGTTCTGAGAGATAAGTGTGTGTGAAAGCTGTCCTTCAAAAGCTTATTTGGACCACATAGTCTCTATTAAGATGGAAACTCCACTACTTACATATATATGGGAACTATTGGCTCCAACTCGGTTTTACAGTGAAAGATGCAAGGATTTATAACCGGCACAAGGAAACAGACTGGAAATCCAGAGGAAGGGTTTCTTCTGCAACCCGTTCCCTTAGTGCAAGATGAACGTATGTCTCTCCGTATGCACAGTTCTGGGAGATATTTGTTTGTGAAAGACATCCTTCAGCTAGCTTGTTTTGAACACAAAGTTTCTTGCCAGTTTCTAAAACCACTACATATATATGTATGGGGAGGTTCTAGCCCCAAAACTAATTTACAGTTAAAACGTCAGAAAATTCATACTGGCAGTAGGAAACTAACTGGGAAGCCAGAGTATGGGTTACTCAAGCAAGCCATACCCTCTGTGCTAGATGAACTAATGTATCTCCACATGCTCAGTTCTGACAGATAAGTGTGTGTGAAAGCCTTCCTTCACTTAGCTTGATAGGAATACAAAGTTGCTTTTTATTAGGAAAAACCAGTAAATAAATATATATGTGGAGGTACTGGCTCCAAATCCATTTTACAGTGAAAAGAGCAGGAACTTCGATCCGGCACTAGGAAACACTGAAATACCAGAGTGTGTGTTTCTCCAGCAACCAATTCCCTTTGTGCTAGATGAACGTATGTCTCTCCGTATGCACAGTTCTGGGAGATATTTGTTTGCGAAAGACATCCTTCAGCTAGCTTGTTTTGAACACAAAGTTTCTTGCCAGTGTCTAAAATCACTGCATACATATGTATGGGGATGTTCTAGCCCCAAAACTAATTCACAGTTAAAACTTCAGTAAATTCATACTGGCAGTAGGAAACTAACTGGGAAACCAGAGTAAGGGTTACTCAAGCAATCCGTAACCTCTGTGCTAGATGAACTAATGTCTCTCCACATGCTCAGTTCTGAGAGATAAGTGTGTGTGAAAGCCTTCCTTCACTTAGCTTGATAGGAACACAAAGTTACTTTTTATTAGGAAAAACCAGTAAATAAATATATATGTGGAGGCACTGGCTCCAAATCCATTTTACAGTGAAAAGAGCAGGAACTTCGATCCGGCACTGAGAAACAGACTGAGATACCAGAGTGTGTGTTTCTCCAGCAACCAATTCCCTTTGTGCTACATGAACGAACGTCTCTCCACATGATCAATTCTGTGAGATAATAGTGTGTGAAAGCCGTTCTTCAACTCTCTTGTTGGAAACAAGTAGCTCTTTTCAGTTAGAAACTCCACTAAATACATATATATGCGGAGATACACACCCCAACTCAGTTTTACAGTGAAAACACCAGGAACTTCAAACAGGCACTAGGAAATAGACTGAGAAATAAGAGTAATTGTTTCTCTTGCAACCATTTCCCTTTGTGGTAGGTGAAAGCACAACTGTCCACATGCTCAGTTCTGAGAGATAACTGTGTGTGAAAGCCGTCCTTCAACTTCCTTGTTGGGAACAGAAAATTTCTTTTCAGTTGGAAAATCCACTACATACATATATATGGGTAGGTACTGACTCCAACTCGTTTTACAGTGAAAATTGATGGAACTTAAATACGGCACTAGGAAAAGGACAGAGAATGCAAAGAAAGTGTTTCTCCTGCAACATGTTCCTTTGTGCTAGATGAACAATCGTCTTAGCACATGCTCAGTTCTGAGAGGTAATTGTGTGTGAAAGTCTTTCTTCACCTTGCTTGTTGGGAACACAAATTTTCTTCTCAGTTTCATACATCACTACATACATATATAACGGGAATTTCTAACCCCAACTCGGTTTTGTTGTGTAAAATTCAGGAACTTCAAACTGGCACAAGGAAACAGACGGAGAAACAACAGTAAGGGTTTCTCCTCCAAATGGTTCCTTTGTGCTAAGTGACCGAAAGTCTCTCCACATGCTGAGTTCTGAGAGATAAGTGTGTGTGAAAGTCATCCTTCAAGTACCTTGTTGGGAAAAAAAAAACTTATTTTCAGTTGGAAACTCCTCAACAAACATACATATTGGGAGTTAATGTCTCCAACACATATTTACAGTGAAAACTGCAGGAACTTCATACAGGCTCTAGGAAATAGGCTGAGAAACCAGAGTAGGATTTTCACATGAAAACCTTTCCCTTTGTGCTACCTTAACATACGTCTGTCCACATGCTCAATTCTGAGATTTAAGTGTGTGTGAAAGCAATCTTCCACTACCTTGTAGGGAACACAAAATTTCTTTCCAGTTGGGAACTCCACAACATACATTTATAGGCAGAGGTACACACCCCAAAAGGGATTTACAGTGAAAATAGCAGGAACATCCTATAGGTACTTGGAAACAAGCTGAGAAACCAGAGAAATTGTTTTCCTTGCAACCCGTTCTGATTGTGCTAGAAGAACGAACGTCTCTCCACATGTTAAGTTTTGAGAGATAAGTGTGTGTGAAAGCCGCCCTTCAACTAGCTTGTGGGGAACACATAATTTCTTTCCAGTTGGAAACTCCACTGCATACACAAATATGCAGAGGTACACACACCAAATATGTTTTACAGTGAAAAGAGCAGGAAAATCAAACTGGCACTATGAAAAAGCCTGAGAAACCAGAGGAAATGTTTCTACTGCAAACCACTCCCTTTGTGATAGATGAACTAACGTCTCCCCACATGCTCAGTTCTGAGAGATATGTGTGTGTGAAAGCCGTCCTTCCCAAAGCTTGTTGGGAACACAAAGATTCTTTTTAGTTTCAAACTCCATTTTATATATATATATATATATATATGGGAAGGTACTATCTCAAATTCGGTTTTACAGTGAAAAATGCAGGATCTTCATACCGGCACTAGGAAACAGACAAAGAACAAAGAGTAACTGTTTTGCCTGTCACACGTTCCCTATGTTCTAGACGAATGAACGTCTCTCCACATGTTTAGTTCTGAGGGATAAGTGTTTGTTTAAGCTGTACTTCACATAACTTGTTTGGAATAAACAGTTTTTTTCAGCTGTAAATACCACTAGATACATACATATGGTTAGGTACTAGCTCCAACACGGTTTTACAGTGAAAACTGCAGGAACTTCAAACAGGCACTTGGAAACACACTGAGAAACCAGAGTAAGTGTTTTTCATGAAGCCCATTCCCTTTGTGCTAGATGAACGAACGTCTCTCCAAATACTCAGTTCTGAGAGATAAGTGTGTGTGAAAGCAGTCCTTCACCTAGCTAATTGGGAACACAAAGATTCCTTTAAGTTTCAAATTCCTCTGCATACATGTATATGGGGTGGTACTATCTCCAACACCGTTTTACAGTGAAAAATGCTGGAATTTCAAACTGACACTAAGAAACAGATTGAGAAACCAAAGTAATTGTTTCTCCAGCAATCTGTTCCCCTTGTGCTAGATGAACGAACATCTCTCCACATGCTCAGTTCTGAGAGATAAATGTGTGAAATCGGACCTTCACCAATCTTGTTGGGAACGCAAAGTTTCTTTTCAGTTGTAAACTCCACTACATGCATATATATGGGGAGGTACTGTCTCCGACTTGGTTTTACAGTGAAAATAGCAGTAAGTCCAAACCGGCACTATGAAACAGACTGAGAATGCAGAGTATGTGTTTCTCCTGCAACCCGTTCTCTATGTGCAGGATGAACGAATGTCTCTCCACATGCTCAGTTCTGAGAGATAAGTGTGTGTGAAAGCCATCCTTCACATAGCTTGTTGGGAACACAAAGTTTCTTTTGAGATGGTAACTCCACTACATAGATATATATGCGGAGGTACACAACCAAACTCGATTTTACAGTGAAAATAGCAGGAACATCCAACAGGCACTAGGAAACAGACTGAGAAACCAGAGTAACTACTTCTCCTGCAACCCATTCTCTTTGTGCTTGATGAATGAATGTCTCTCCACATGCTAAGATTTGAGATATAAGTGTATGTGAAAGCCGTCCTTCAACTTTCTTGTTGGGAACACAACATTTCTATTCTATTTGGAAAATCCAATACATACATATATCTGGGATTTTACTGGACCTAAATTGGTTTTACGGTTAAAACTGCAGATACTTCAAACCGGCAGTTGGAAACAGACTGAGAATCTAGACAAATTATTTATCTTCAATCATGTTCCCTTTGTGCTAGATGAATGAACGTCTCCACACATCTACAGTTCTGAGAGAAAAGTGTGTGTGAAACCGTCCTTTACATTGCTGGTTGTGAACACAAACTTTCTTTTCAGTTGGAAACTCCAATACATACATATATATGGGGAGGTACTGGCTCTGACTCAGTTTTACAGTGAAAAGTGCAGGAACTTCAACCCGGCAGTAGGAATCAGACTGAGAAACCAGAGTAAGTGTTTCCCTGCAACAAATTCCCATTGTGCTAGATGAACGAACGTCTCTCCACAAGCTAATTTCTGACAGATGAGTGTTTCTGAAAGCCGTCCTTCACCTACCTTGTTGGGAACACAAAGTTTGTTTTCAGTAGAATACTCATTTTCATAAATATATATGGGGAGGTACTGACCCCAACATGGGCTTACAGTGAAAAGAGCATGAACTTCAAACCGGCACTAGGAAACAGACTGAGAAACTAGAGTAAGTGATTCTCCTGCAGTCAGTTCCATTTGTGCTAGATGAACGATCGTCTCTCCACATGCTCAGTTCTGAGAGATAAGTGTGAGTGAAAGCCATTCTTCACCTAGCCTATTGGGAGCACAAAGTTCCTTTTCAGTTGGAAATTCCACTACATACATTTGTATTTCTATGCACTGGCTCCAACTCGGTTTTACACTGAAAAATGCAGGATCTTCAAACCGGCAAAAGGAAACACACTGATAAACTAGAGTAAGTGTATCTCCTGCAACCTTTTCCTTTGTGCTAGGTGAATGAACGTCTCTCCACATGCACAGTTCTGAGATGTAAGTGTGTGTTAGTGCCATCCTTCACCTAGCTTGCTGGGACACAATGTTTCTTTTCATTTTGAAAACCCACTGCATACATATATTTGTGGAGGTACAATCTCCAACACGATTTTACAGTGAAAACTGTAGGAACTTCAAAACGGCATAAGGAAACAGACTCAGAAACCAAGAGTAAGTGATTGCCTTGCAACCCGTTCTACTGTGCGAGATGAACGAATGTCTCTCCACATGCTCAGTTCTGAGAAATAAGTGTGTGTGGAAATGTCCTTCAAATTGCTTTTTGTGAACACAAAGATTCTTTTCAGATGGAAACTCCTCTACATACATATATCTGGGGAGGTACTGGCTCCAATTCGTGTTTGCAGTGAAAACTACAAGAGCTTCAAACCGGCACTAAGAAACAGACTGAGAAACCAGAGAAAAAGTTTTTCCTGCAAACCATTCACGTTTTGCTAGATGAGCGAACGTCTCTCCACATGCTCATGTCTGAGAGATTATTGTTTGTGGAAGCCATCTTTCACCTACCATATTGGGAACACAAAGTTTCTATTCAGTTGGAAATTCCTCTACATAAATATATATGTAGAGGTAATGGCTCCAACTCAGGTTTACAGTGAAAATTGCCAAAACTTCATATAGGAACTAGGAAACATACTGAGAAACCAGAGTTGATTTTCTCCTGTAAACCGATCCTTTGTGCTTGATGAACGAATGTCTCTCCATATGCTAGGTTCTGATAGATAAGTGTGTGTGAAAGCCGTCCTTCACTTAGATTGTTGTGAACACAAAAATTCTTTTCAGTTGGAAACTGCACTACATACAAACATATGGGGAGTTACTGGCTCCAACTCGGTTTTACAATGAAAACTGCAGGAACTTCATACTGGCACTAGGAAATAGATTGAGATACCAGAGTAATTATTTCTCCTGTAACTCATTTATTTAATGCTAGATGAACGAAAGTCTCTCCACATGCTCTGTTCTGAGAGATAAGTAGATGTGAATGTCATCCTTCAACTAGCTTGTTGGGTACACAAAGATTCTTTACAGTTTCAAACTCCACTTTGTGTATATATATATGGGGATGCACAAACACCAACTCAGATTTACAGTGATCACTGCCAGAACTTCAAACAGTCACAAGAAACAGTCTAAGAATCCAGAATAATTGTTTCTCCAGCAACCCATTCCCTTAGTACTAGATGAATGAACGGTTCTCTACATGCTCAGTTCTGATAGATAATTGTGTGTGAAAGCCGTCCTTCAATTATCTTGTTCGGAACACAAACTTTCTTTTCATTTGGAATCTCCAATATGAAAATATATATTTGTAGGTAATGGCTACAACTCGGTTTTACAGTTAAAAATGCAGAAACTTCAAAGCGGCAATAGGAAAGTCACTGAGAATCCAGAGTAAGTGTTTCTCCTGCAACCCATTCCGATTGTGCTAGATGAACGAATATCTCTCCACAAGTTCAGTTCTGAGAGATAAGTGTGTGTAAAAACCTTTCTTCATCTAGCTTGTTGGAAACACAAACTTCCTTTTCAGTTGCAAACTAGAATACATATATATATATTTATATGTATGTGGAGATACTGGATCCACTCGGTTTTACAGTGAAAACCACAGGAATTTCAATCTAGCAATAGGAAACAGACTGGGAAACCAAAGTAAGTGTTTCTCCAGCAACCTGTTCCTTCTGTGCTAGATGAATGAACGCCTCTCCACATGCTCAGTTCTGAGAGACACATGTGTGTGAAATCCGTCGTTCAACTAGCTTGTTGCGAACACAAATTTCTTTTCAGTTGGAAACCCCAATACATGCATATATATGTGTAGGTAAAGGCTCCAACTCATTTTCACAGTGAAAACAGAAGGAACTTCAAACCGGCACTAGGAAACAGACTGAGAAACAAGAGTTGGTTTTCTCCTTCAACCCCTTCCTTTGAGCTAGATGAAGAATACTCTCTCCACATGCTCTGTTCTGAGAGATAAGTGCGTGTGAAAGTCGTCCTTAAACTAGCTTGTGGGGAACACAAAGTTTGTTTTCAATTTCAAACTCACTATGTAGATATATATGGGGATGCACTAGCTCCAACTCAGATTTACAGTGAAAACTGCTGGAACTTCAAACTGGCACTAGGAAACAGACCTAGAATCCAGAGTGTGTGTTTCAAAAGCAACCAGTTCCCTTTGTGCTAGATGAATGAAACACTCTCCACATGCTCAGTTCTGAGAATTTAGTGTTTTTTGATAGTCGTCCTTCAATTATAATGTTGGGAACATAAAGTTTCTTTTCATTTCGTATCTCCACTACATACATATATATTTGTATTTTATGGCTACAACTCTGTCTTACAGTTAAAACTGCGGGAACTTCAAACCGGCCAAAGTACACAGACTGAGACACCAGAGTAAGTGTCTCCTGCCACATGTGCCTTTGTGCTAGATGAAAGAACGTCTGTCCACATGCTCAAATCTGAGATATAAGTGTGCGTGAAACCGTCCTTCAAATTGCTTGTTGGGAACACTAAGTTTCTTTTCAGCTGGAAACACCACTACATACATATGTATGATGAGTTACAGGCTCCAACAACGTTTACAGTGAAAACTGCAGGAACTTCAAACCGGCACTTTGAAACAGACTGAGAAACCAGAGCAAGTGATTCTCCTGCAACCCATTCCCTTTAGGCTACATAAACGAACATGTCTCAAGATGCTCATTTCTGAGAGATATTTGTGTGTGAAAGCCGTCCTTCAACTAGCTTGATGGGAACAGAAATTTTCTTTTCAGTTGAGTATTCCAGTATATACATATATGGGGAGTTTCAGTCTCTGACGCGGTTTTACAGTGAAAACTGCAGGAACTTCAAACAGGCACTAGGAAATAGTCTGAGAACCCAGAGTAAGTGTTTCTCCAGCAACCCGTTCCGTTTTTGCTAGATGAACGGATGTCTCTCCACGTGCTCAGTTCTGAGAGATAAGTGTGTGTGAAAGCCGTCCTTCAGCTATCTTGTTGGCAACACAAAATTTTTTTTCTTTTGGGAACTCCACTACATACTTATATATGTGGAGATACTGGCTGCGACTCGGTTTTACTCAGAAAACTGCAGGAAATTGAAACCAGCACTAGGAAACAGACTGAGAATCCAGAGTAAGTGTTTCTCCTGCAAACCATTCCCATTGTGCTAGATGAAGGATAGTCTCTCCACATGCTCATTTCTGAGGGAAAACTGTGTGTGAAATCCGTCCTTCAACTTAGCTTGTTGGGACATAATGTTTGTTTTCAGTTGGGTATTCGACTACCTATATATATATATATGTGGACGTACCTTCTCCAAAATGGTTTCAGAGTGAAAATTGTAGGAATTTCAATCCGGAACTAGGAATCAGACTGAGAATCCAGAGTATGTATTTCCCCAGCAACCTGTTCCCTTTGTGCTAGATGAATGAACAACTCTCCACATGCTCAGTTCTGAGAGATAATTGTGTGTGAAAGCCGTCCTTCAATTATCTTGTTGGGAACACAAAGTTTCTTTTCATTTGGAATCTCCACTACATACATAATATTTGTAGGTGATGGGTACAACACGGTTATACAGTTAAAATTGCAGGGAACTCAAACTGGCAAAAGTAAACAGCCTGAGAAACCAGAGTAAGTGTTCCTTCTTCCACCCGTGCCTTTGTGCTAGATGAAAGAGCGTCTCTCCACATGCTCAATTCTGAGATATAAGTGTGTGTGAAACCGTCCTTCAACTTGCTTTTTGGGAACACAAAGATCCTTTTCAGCTGGAATCTCCACTATATATATATATATATATGGGGAGGTACTGACTCCAACACGGTTTTACAGTCAAAACTGCAGGAATTTCAAACAGACAGTTCTAAATATTCTGAGAAACCAGATTAAGTGATTCTCCTGCAACCCTTTCCCTTTAAGCTCGATGAAGATACGTCTCCTGTTCTGAGAGGTAAGTGTGTGTGAAAGGCGTCCTCACCTAGCTTGATGGGAAAACAAAATTTGTTCTCAGTTCCAAACACCACTGCATACATATACATGTGGAAATACTGGCTGCGACTCGGTTTTACAGTGAAAACTGCAGGAAATTCAAACCGGCAATAGGAAAAAGACTGAGAAACCACAGTAAGTGTTTCTCCAAAAACTCGTTTTCTTTGTGCTAGATGAAAGAACATCTCTTCACATGATCATTTATGAGAGATACGTGTGTGTGAAAGCCATCATTCATCTAGCTTGTTGCGAACACAATATTACTTTTCAGTTGAAATATTCACTATATGCGTATATGTGGGTAGGTACAGGCTCCAACTCGGCTTCACATGAAAACTGCTGGAACTTCAAACCAGCACTAGGAAACAGACTGAGAAACCAGTCTAAGTATTTTTCCAGCAACCCGTTCCCATTCTGCTAGGTGAAAGAACGTCTCACCACTTGCTCACTTCTGAGAGATTAGTGTGAGTGAAAGCCGTCCTTCACCTAGCTTGTAGGGAACGCAAAATTTCTTTTAATTTGGAAATTCCTCTTCATATATATATATGAGAAGATAATGTCTCCAGCAAGGCTTTATAGTGAAAACTTCAGAAATTTCCAACCGGCACTTGGAAACAGACTGGGAAAGCAGAGTTGATTATCCCCTGCAACCCGTTTTTTTTGTGCTAGATGAACAAAAGTCTCTCCACATGCTCTGTTCTGATAAATAAGTGTGTGTGAAAGCCGTCCTTCACTTAGCTTGATGTGAACACAAAAATTCTTTTCAGTTGGAAACTGCACTACATACAAACATATGGGGAGTTACTGGCTCCAACTCGGTTTTACAGTGATAACTGCAGGAACTTCAAACTGGCAGTGGAAACAGATTGAGATACCAGAGTAATTATTTCTCCTGTAACCCATTTATTTTGTGCTAGATGAGCGAAATTCTCACCACACACTCGGTTCTGATAGATAAGTGTGTTTGAAAGCCGTCCTTCACCTAGCTTCTTGGGAACTCAAAGTTTCTTTTCTGTTGGAAACTCTAATACATATATGTATATGGGGAAGTACTGGATCCAACACGGTTTTACAGTGAAAACTGCAGGAACTTCAAGCAGGCACTAGGAAATAGACTGAGAAACCACAATAAGTGCTTCTCATGCAACCCTTTCCATTTGTGCTAGGTGAACTTATGTCTCTCCACATGCTCAGTTCTGAGAGATAAGTGTGTGTGAAAGCTGTCCTTCAAAAGCTTATTTGGACCACATAGTCTCTATTAAGATGGAAACTCCACTACTTACATATATATGGGAACTATTGGCTCCAACTCGGTTTTACAGTGAAAGATGCAAGGATTTATAACCGGCACAAGGAAACAGACTGGAAATCCAGAGGAAGGGTTTCTTCTGCAACCCGTTCCCTTAGTGCAAGATGAACGTATGTCTCTCCGTATGCACAGTTCTGGGAGATATTTGTTTGTGAAAGACATCCTTCAGCTAGCTTGTTTTGAACACAAAGTTTCTTGCCAGTTTCTAAAACCACTACATATATATGTATGGGGAGGTTCTAGCCCCAAAACTAATTTACAGTTAAAACGTCAGAAAATTCATACTGGCAGTAGGAAACTAACTGGGAAGCCAGAGTATGGGTTACTCAAGCAAGCCATACCCTCTGTGCTAGATGAACTAATGTATCTCCACATGCTCAGTTCTGACAGATAAGTGTGTGTGAAAGCCTTCCTTCACTTAGCTTGATAGGAATACAAAGTTGCTTTTTATTAGGAAAAACCAGTAAATAAATATATATGTGGAGGTACTGGCTCCAAATCCATTTTACAGTGAAAAGAGCAGGAACTTCGATCCGGCACTAGGAAACACTGAAATACCAGAGTGTGTGTTTCTCCAGCAACCAATTCCCTTTGTGCTAGATGAACGTATGTCTCTCCGTATGCACAGTTCTGGGAGATATTTGTTTGCGAAAGACATCCTTCAGCTAGCTTGTTTTGAACACAAAGTTTCTTGCCAGTGTCTAAAATCACTGCATACATATGTATGGGGATGTTCTAGCCCCAAAACTAATTCACAGTTAAAACTTCAGTAAATTCATACTGGCAGTAGGAAACTAACTGGGAAACCAGAGTAAGGGTTACTCAAGCAATCCGTAACCTCTGTGCTAGATGAACTAATGTCTCTCCACATGCTCAGTTCTGAGAGATAAGTGTGTGTGAAAGCCTTCCTTCACTTAGCTTGATAGGAACACAAAGTTACTTTTTATTAGGAAAAACCAGTAAATAAATATATATGTGGAGGCACTGGCTCCAAATCCATTTTACAGTGAAAAGAGCAGGAACTTCGATCCGGCACTGAGAAACAGACTGAGATACCAGAGTGTGTGTTTCTCCAGCAACCAATTCCCTTTGTGCTACATGAACGAACGTCTCTCCACATGATCAATTCTGTGAGATAATAGTGTGTGAAAGCCGTTCTTCAACTCTCTTGTTGGAAACAAGTAGCTCTTTTCAGTTAGAAACTCCACTAAATACATATATATGCGGAGATACACACCCCAACTCAGTTTTACAGTGAAAACACCAGGAACTTCAAACAGGCACTAGGAAATAGACTGAGAAATAAGAGTAATTGTTTCTCTTGCAACCATTTCCCTTTGTGGTAGGTGAAAGCACAACTGTCCACATGCTCAGTTCTGAGAGATAACTGTGTGTGAAAGCCGTCCTTCAACTTCCTTGTTGGGAACAGAAAATTTCTTTTCAGTTGGAAAATCCACTACATACATATATATGGGTAGGTACTGACTCCAACTCGTTTTACAGTGAAAATTGATGGAACTTAAATACGGCACTAGGAAAAGGACAGAGAATGCAAAGAAAGTGTTTCTCCTGCAACATGTTCCTTTGTGCTAGATGAACAATCGTCTTAGCACATGCTCAGTTCTGAGAGGTAATTGTGTGTGAAAGTCTTTCTTCACCTTGCTTGTTGGGAACACAAATTTTCTTCTCAGTTTCATACATCACTACATACATATATAACGGGAATTTCTAACCCCAACTCGGTTTTGTTGTGTAAAATTCAGGAACTTCAAACTGGCACAAGGAAACAGACGGAGAAACAACAGTAAGGGTTTCTCCTGCAAATGGTTCCTTTGTGCTAAGTGACCGAAAGTCTCTCCACATGCTGAGTTCTGAGAGATAAGTGTGTGTGAAAGTCATCCTTCAAGTACCTTGTTGGGAAAAAAAAAACTTATTTTCAGTTGGAAACTCCTCAACAAACATACATATTGGGAGTTAATGTCTCCAACACATATTTACAGTGAAAACTGCAGGAACTTCATACAGGCTCTAGGAAATAGGCTGAGAAACCAGAGTAGGATTTTCACATGAAAACCTTTCCCTTTGTGCTACCTTAACATACGTCTGTCCACATGCTCAATTCTGAGATTTAAGTGTGTGTGAAAGCAATCTTCCACTACCTTGTAGGGAACACAAAATTTCTTTCCAGTTGGGAACTCCACAACATACATTTATAGGCAGAGGTACACACCCCAAAAGGGATTTACAGTGAAAATAGCAGGAACATCCTATAGGTACTTGGAAACAAGCTGAGAAACCAGAGAAATTGTTTTCCTTGCAACCCGTTCTGATTGTGCTAGAAGAACGAACGTCTCTCCACATGTTAAGTTTTGAGAGATAAGTGTGTGTGAAAGCCGCCCTTCAACTAGCTTGTGGGGAACACATAATTTCTTTCCAGTTGGAAACTCCACTGCATACACAAATATGCAGAGGTACACACACCAAATATGTTTTACAGTGAAAAGAGCAGGAAAATCAAACTGGCACTATGAAAAAGCCTGAGAAACCAGAGGAAATGTTTCTACTGCAAACCACTCCCTTTGTGATAGATGAACTAACGTCTCCCCACATGCTCAGTTCTGAGAGATATGTGTGTGTGAAAGCCGTCCTTCCCAAAGCTTGTTGGGAACACAAAGATTCTTTTTAGTTTCAAACTCCATTTTATATATATATATATATATATATATATATATATATATGGGAAGGTACTATCTCAAATTCGGTTTTACAGTGAAAAATGCAGGATCTTCATACCGGCACTAGGAAACAGACAAAGAACAAAGAGTAACTGTTTTGCCTGTCACACGTTCCCTATGTTCTAGACGAATGAACGTCTCTCCACATGTTTAGTTCTGAGGGATAAGTGTTTGTTTAAGCTGTACTTCACATAACTTGTTTGGAATAAACAGTTTTTTTCAGCTGTAAATACCACTAGATACATACATATGGTTAGGTACTAGCTCCAACACGGTTTTACAGTGAAAACTGCAGGAACTTCAAACAGGCACTTGGAAACACACTGAGAAACCAGAGTAAGTGTTTTTCATGAAGCCCATTCCCTTTGTGCTAGATGAACGAACGTCTCTCCAAATACTCAGTTCTGAGAGATAAGTGTGTGTGAAAGCAGTCCTTCACCTAGCTAATTGGGAACACAAAGATTCCTTTAAGTTTCAAATTCCTCTGCATACATGTATATGGGGTGGTACTATCTCCAACACCGTTTTACAGTGAAAAATGCTGGAATTTCAAACTGACACTAAGAAACAGATTGAGAAACCAAAGTAATTGTTTCTCCAGCAATCTGTTCCCCTTGTGCTAGATGAACGAACATCTCTCCACATGCTCAGTTCTGAGAGATAAATGTGTGAAATCGGACCTTCACCAATCTTGTTGGGAACGCAAAGTTTCTTTTCAGTTGTAAACTCCACTACATGCATATATATGGGGAGGTACTGTCTCCGACTTGGTTTTACAGTGAAAATAGCAGTAAGTCCAAACCGGCACTATGAAACAGACTGAGAATGCAGAGTATGTGTTTCTCCTGCAACCCGTTCTCTATGTGCAGGATGAACGAATGTCTCTCCACATGCTCAGTTCTGAGAGATAAGTGTGTGTGAAAGCCATCCTTCACATAGCTTGTTGGGAACACAAAGTTTCTTTTGAGATGGTAACTCCACTACATAGATATATATGCGGAGGTACACAACCAAACTCGATTTTACAGTGAAAATAGCAGGAACATCCAACAGGCACTAGGAAACAGACTGAGAAACCAGAGTAACTACTTCTCCTGCAACCCATTCTCTTTGTGCTTGATGAATGAATGTCTCTCCACATGCTAAGATTTGAGATATAAGTGTATGTGAAAGCCGTCCTTCAACTTTCTTGTTGGGAACACAACATTTCTATTCTATTTGGAAAATCCAATACATACATATATCTGGGATTTTACTGGACCTAAATTGGTTTTACGGTTAAAACTGCAGATACTTCAAACCGGCAGTTGGAAACAGACTGAGAATCTAGACAAATTATTTATCTTCAATCATGTTCCCTTTGTGCTAGATGAATGAACGTCTCCACACATCTACAGTTCTGAGAGAAAAGTGTGTGTGAAACCGTCCTTTACATTGCTGGTTGTGAACACAAACTTTCTTTTCAGTTGGAAACTCCAATACATACATATATATGGGGAGGTACTGGCTCTGACTCAGTTTTACAGTGAAAAGTGCAGGAACTTCAACCCGGCAGTAGGAATCAGACTGAGAAACCAGAGTAAGTGTTTCCCTGCAACAAATTCCCATTGTGCTAGATGAACGAACGTCTCTCCACAAGCTAATTTCTGACAGATGAGTGTTTCTGAAAGCCGTCCTTCACCTACCTTGTTGGGAACACAAAGTTTGTTTTCAGTAGAATACTCATTTTCATAAATATATATGGGGAGGTACTGACCCCAACATGGGCTTACAGTGAAAAGAGCATGAACTTCAAACCGGCACTAGGAAACAGACTGAGAAACTAGAGTAAGTGATTCTCCTGCAGTCAGTTCCATTTGTGCTAGATGAACGATCGTCTCTCCACATGCTCAGTTCTGAGAGATAAGTGTGAGTGAAAGCCATTCTTCACCTAGCCTATTGGGAGCACAAAGTTCCTTTTCAGTTGGAAATTCCACTACATACATTTGTATTTCTATGCACTGGCTCCAACTCGGTTTTACACTGAAAAATGCAGGATCTTCAAACCGGCAAAAGGAAACACACTGATAAACTAGAGTAAGTGTATCTCCTGCAACCTTTTCCTTTGTGCTAGGTGAATGAACGTCTCTCCACATGCACAGTTCTGAGATGTAAGTGTGTGTTAGTGCCATCCTTCACCTAGCTTGCTGGGACACAATGTTTCTTTTCATTTTGAAAACCCACTGCATACATATATTTGTGGAGGTACAATCTCCAACACGATTTTACAGTGAAAACTGTAGGAACTTCAAAACGGCATAAGGAAACAGACTCAGAAACCAAGAGTAAGTGATTGCCTTGCAACCCGTTCTACTGTGCGAGATGAACGAATGTCTCTCCACATGCTCAGTTCTGAGAAATAAGTGTGTGTGGAAATGTCCTTCAAATTGCTTTTTGTGAACACAAAGATTCTTTTCAGATGGAAACTCCTCTACATACATATATCTGGGGAGGTACTGGCTCCAATTCGTGTTTGCAGTGAAAACTACAAGAGCTTCAAACCGGCACTAAGAAACAGACTGAGAAACCAGAGAAAAAGTTTTTCCTGCAAACCATTCACGTTTTGCTAGATGAGCGAACGTCTCTCCACATGCTCATGTCTGAGAGATTATTGTTTGTGGAAGCCATCTTTCACCTACCATATTGGGAACACAAAGTTTCTATTCAGTTGGAAATTCCTCTACATAAATATATATGTAGAGGTAATGGCTCCAACTCAGGTTTACAGTGAAAATTGCCAAAACTTCATATAGGAACTAGGAAACATACTGAGAAACCAGAGTTGATTTTCTCCTGTAAACCGATCCTTTGTGCTTGATGAACGAATGTCTCTCCATATGCTAGGTTCTGATAGATAAGTGTGTGTGAAAGCCGTCCTTCACTTAGATTGTTGTGAAAACAAAAATTCTTTTCAGTTGGAAACTGCACTACATACAAACATATGGGGAGTTACTGGCTCCAACTCGGTTTTACAATGAAAACTGCAGGAACTTCATACTGGCACTAGGAAATAGATTGAGATACCAGAGTAATTATTTCTCCTGTAACTCATTTATTTAATGCTAGATGAACGAAAGTCTCTCCACATGCTCTGTTCTGAGAGATAAGTAGATGTGAATGTCATCCTTCAACTAGCTTGTTGGGTACACAAAGATTCTTTACAGTTTCAAACTCCACTTTGTGTATATATATATGGGGATGCACAAACACCAACTCAGATTTACAGTGATCACTGCCAGAACTTCAAACAGTCACAAGAAACAGTCTAAGAATCCAGAATAATTGTTTCTCCAGCAACCCATTCCCTTAGTACTAGATGAATGAACGGTTCTCTACATGCTCAGTTCTGATAGATAATTGTGTGTGAAAGCCGTCCTTCAATTATCTTGTTCGGAACACAAACTTTCTTTTCATTTGGAATCTCCAATATGAAAATATATATTTGTAGGTAATGGCTACAACTCGGTTTTACAGTTAAAAATGCAGAAACTTCAAAGCGGCAATAGGAAAGTCACTGAGAATCCAGAGTAAGTGTTTCTCCTGCAACCCATTCCGATTGTGCTAGATGAACGAATATCTCTCCACAAGTTCAGTTCTGAGAGATAAGTGTGTGTAAAAACCTTTCTTCATCTAGCTTGTTGGAAACACAAACTTCCTTTTCAGTTGCAAACTAGAATACATATATATATATTTATATGTATGTGGAGATACTGGATCCACTCGGTTTTACAGTGAAAACCACAGGAATTTCAATCTAGCAATAGGAAACAGACTGGGAAACCAAAGTAAGTGTTTCTCCAGCAACCTGTTCCTTCTGTGCTAGATGAATGAACGCCTCTCCACATGCTCAGTTCTGAGAGACACATGTGTGTGAAATCCGTCGTTCAACTAGCTTGTTGCGAACACAAATTTCTTTTCAGTTGGAAACCCCAATACATGCATATATATGTGTAGGTAAAGGCTCCAACTCATTTTCACAGTGAAAACAGAAGGAACTTCAAACCGGCACTAGGAAACAGACTGAGAAACAAGAGTTGGTTTTCTCCTTCAACCCCTTCCTTTGAGCTAGATGAAGAATACTCTCTCCACATGCTCTGTTCTGAGAGATAAGTGCGTGTGAAAGTCGTCCTTAAACTAGCTTGTGGGGAACACAAAGTTTGTTTTCAATTTCAAACTCACTATGTAGATATATATGGGGATGCACTAGCTCCAACTCAGATTTACAGTGAAAACTGCTGGAACTTCAAACTGGCACTAGGAAACAGACCTAGAATCCAGAGTGTGTGTTTCAAAAGCAACCAGTTCCCTTTGTGCTAGATGAATGAAACACTCTCCACATGCTCAGTTCTGAGAATTTAGTGTTTTTTGATAGTCGTCCTTCAATTATAATGTTGGGAACATAAAGTTTCTTTTCATTTCGTATCTCCACTACATACATATATATTTGTATTTTATGGCTACAACTCTGTCTTACAGTTAAAACTGCGGGAACTTCAAACCGGCCAAAGTACACAGACTGAGACACCAGAGTAAGTGTCTCCTGCCACATGTGCCTTTGTGCTAGATGAAAGAACGTCTGTCCACATGCTCAAATCTGAGATATAAGTGTGCGTGAAACCGTCCTTCAAATTGCTTGTTGGGAACACTAAGTTTCTTTTCAGCTGGAAACACCACTACATACATATGTATGATGAGTTACAGGCTCCAACAACGTTTACAGTGAAAACTGCAGGAACTTCAAACCGGCACTTTGAAACAGACTGAGAAACCAGAGCAAGTGATTCTCCTGCAACCCATTCCCTTTAGGCTACATAAACGAACATGTCTCAAGATGCTCATTTCTGAGAGATATTTGTGTGTGAAAGCCGTCCTTCAACTAGCTTGATGGGAACAGAAATTTTCTTTTCAGTTGAGTATTCCAGTATATACATATATGGGGAGTTTCAGTCTCTGACGCGGTTTTACAGTGAAAACTGCAGGAACTTCAAACAGGCACTAGGAAATAGTCTGAGAACCCAGAGTAAGTGTTTCTCCAGCAACCCGTTCCGTTTTTGCTAGATGAACGGATGTCTCTCCACGTGCTCAGTTCTGAGAGATAAGTGTGTGTGAAAGCCGTCCTTCAGCTATCTTGTTGGCAACACAAAATTTTTTTTCTTTTGGGAACTCCACTACATACTTATATATGTGGAGATACTGGCTGCGACTCGGTTTTACTCAGAAAACTGCAGGAAATTGAAACCAGCACTAGGAAACAGACTGAGAATCCAGAGTAAGTGTTTCTCCTGCAACCCGTTCCCATTGTGCTAGATGAAGGATAGTCTCTCCACATGCTCATTTCTGAGGGAAAACTGTGTGTGAAATCCGTCCTTCAACTTAGCTTTTTGGGACATAATGTTTGTTTTCAGTTGGTTATTCGACTACCTATATATATATATATGTGGACGTACCTTCTCCAAAATGGTTTCAGAGTGAAAATTGTAGGAATTTCAATCCGGAACTAGGAATCAGACTGAGAATCCAGAGTATGTATTTCCCCAGCAACCTGTTCCCTTTGTGCTAGATGAATGAACAACTCTCCACATGCTCAGTTCTGAGAGATAATTGTGTGTGAAAGCCGTCCTTCAATTATCTTGTTGGGAACACAAAGTTTCTTTTCATTTGGAATCTCCACTACATACATAATATTTGTAGGTGATGGGTACAACACGGTTATACAGTTAAAATTGCAGGGAACTCAAACTGGCAAAAGTAAACAGCCTGAGAAACCAGAGTAAGTGTTCCTTCTTCCACCCGTGCCTTTGTGCTAGATGAAAGAGCGTCTCTCCACATGCTCAATTCTGAGATATAAGTGTGTGTGAAACCGTCCTTCAACTTGCTTTTTGGGAACACAAAGATCCTTTTCAGCTGGAATCTCCACTATATATATATATATATATATATGGGGAGGTACTGACTCCAACACGGTTTTACAGTCAAAACTGCAGGAATTTCAAACAGACAGTTCTAAATATTCTGAGAAACCAGATTAAGTGATTCTCCTGCAACCCTTTCCCTTTAAGCTCGATGAAGATACGTCTCCTGTTCTGAGAGGTAAGTGTGTGTGAAAGGCGTCCTCACCTAGCTTGATGGGAAAACAAAATTTGTTCTCAGTTCCAAACACCACTGCATACATATACATGTGGAAATACTGGCTGTGACTCGGTTTTACAGTGAAAACTGCAGGAAATTCAAACCGGCAATAGGAAAAAGACTGAGAAACCACAGTAAGTGTTTCTCCAAAAACTCGTTTTCTTTGTGCTAGATGAAAGAACATCTCTTCACATGATCATTTATGAGAGATACGTGTGTGTGAAAGCCATCATTCATCTAGCTTGTTGTGAACACAATATTACTTTTCAGTTGAAATATTCACTATATGCGTATATGTGGGTAGGTACAGGCTCCAACTCGGCTTCACATGAAAACTGCTGGAACTTCAAACCAGCACTAGGAAACAGACTGAGAAACCAGTCTAAGTATTTTTCCAGCAACCCGTTCCCATTCTGCTAGGTGAAAGAACGTCTCACCACTTGCTCACTTCTGAGAGATTAGTGTGAGTGAAAGCCGTCCTTCACCTAGCTTGTAGGGAACGCAAAATTTCTTTTAATTTGGAAATTCCTCTTCATATATATATATGAGAAGATAATGTCTCCAGCAAGTCTTTATAGTGAAATCTTCAGAAATTTCCAACCGGCACTTGGAAACAGACTGGGAAAGCAGAGTTGATTATCCCCTGCAACCCGTTTTTTTTGTGCTAGATGAACAAAAGTCTCTCCACATGCTCTGTTCTGATAAATAAGTGTGTGTGAAAGCTGTCCTTCACTTAGCTTGATGTGAACACAAAAATTCTTTTCAGTTGGAAACTGCACTACATACAAACATATGGGGAGTTACTGGCTCCAACTCGGTTTTACAGTGATAACTGCAGGAACTTCAAACTGGCAGTGGAAACAGATTGAGATACCAGAGTAATTATTTCTCCTGTAACCCATTTATTTTGTGCTAGATGAGCGAAATTCTCACCACACACTCGGTTCTGATAGATAAGTGTGTTTGAAAGCCGTCCTTCACCTAGCTTCTTGGGAACTCAAAGTTTCTTTTCTGTTGGAAACTCTAATACATATATGTATATGGGGAAGTACTGGATCCAACACGGTTTTACAGTGAAAACTGCAGGAACTTCAAGCAGGCACTAGGAAATAGACTGAGAAACCACAATAAGTGCTTCTCATGCAACCCTTTCCATTTGTGCTAGGTGAACTTATGTCTCTCCACATGCTCAGTTCTGAGAGATAAGTGTGTGTGAAAGCTGTCCTTCAAAAGCTTATTTGGACCACATAGTCTCTATTAAGATGGAAACTCCACTACTTACATATATATGGGAACTATTGGCTCCAACTCGGTTTTACAGTGAAAGATGCAAGGATTTATAACCGGCACAAGGAAACAGACTGGAAATCCAGAGGAAGGGTTTCTTCTGCAACCCGTTCCCTTAGTGCAAGATGAACGTATGTCTCTCCGTATGCACAGTTCTGGGAGATATTTGTTTGTGAAAGACATCCTTCAGCTAGCTTGTTTTGAACACAAAGTTTCTTGCCAGTTTCTAAAACCACTACATATATATGTATGGGGAGGTTCTAGCCCCAAAACTAATTTACAGTTAAAACGTCAGAAAATTCATACTGGCAGTAGGAAACTAACTGGGAAGCCAGAGTATGGGTTACTCAAGCAAGCCATACCCTCTGTGCTAGATGAACTAATGTATCTCCACATGCTCAGTTCTGACAGATAAGTGTGTGTGAAAGCCTTCCTTCACTTAGCTTGATAGGAATACAAAGTTGCTTTTTATTAGGAAAAACCAGTAAATAAATATATATGTGGAGGTACTGGCTCCAAATCCATTTTACAGTGAAAAGAGCAGGAACTTCGATCCGGCACTAGGAAACACTGAAATACCAGAGTGTGTGTTTCTCCAGCAACCAATTCCCTTTGTGCTAGATGAACGTATGTCTCTCCGTATGCACAGTTCTGGGAGATATTTGTTTGCGAAAGACATCCTTCAGCTAGCTTGTTTTGAACACAAAGTTTCTTGCCAGTGTCTAAAATCACTGTATACATATGTATGGGGATGTTCTAGCCCCAAAACTAATTCACAGTTAAAACTTCAGTAAATTCATACTGGCAGTAGGAAACTAACTGGGAAACCAGAGTAAGGGTTACTCAAGCAATCCGTAACCTCTGTGCTAGATGAACTAATGTCTCTCCACATGCTCAGTTCTGAGAGATAAGTGTGTGTGAAAGCCTTCCTTCACTTAGCTTGATAGGAACACAAAGTTACTTTTTATTAGGAAAAACCAGTAAATAAATATATATGTGGAGGCACTGGCTCCAAATCCATTTTACAGTGAAAAGAGCAGGAACTTCGATCCGGCACTGAGAAACAGACTGAGATACCAGAGTGTGTGTTTCTCCAGCAACCAATTCCCTTTGTGCTACATGAACGAACGTCTCTCCACATGATCAATTCTGTGAGATAATAGTGTGTGAAAGCCGTTCTTCAACTCTCTTGTTGGAAACAAGTAGCTCTTTTCAGTTAGAAACTCCACTAAATACATATATATGCGGAGATACACACCCCAACTCAGTTTTACAGTGAAAACACCAGGAACTTCAAACAGGCACTAGGAAATAGACTGAGAAATAAGAGTAATTGTTTCTCTTGCAACCATTTCCCTTTGTGGTAGGTGAAAGCACAACTGTCCACATGCTCAGTTCTGAGAGATAACTGTGTGTGAAAGCCGTCCTTCAACTTCCTTGTTGGGAACAGAAAATTTCTTTTCAGTTGGAAAATCCACTACATACATATATATGGGTAGGTACTGACTCCAACTCGTTTTACAGTGAAAATTGATGGAACTTAAATACGGCACTAGGAAAAGGACAGAGAATGCAAAGAAAGTGTTTCTCCTGCAACATGTTCCTTTGTGCTAGATGAACAATCGTCTTAGCACATGCTCAGTTCTGAGAGATAATTGTGTGTGAAAGTCTTTCTTCACCTTGCTTGTTGGGAACACAAATTTTCTTCTCAGTTTCATACATCACTACATACATATATAACGGGAATTTCTAACCCCAACTCGGTTTTGCTGTGTAAAATTCAGGAACTTCAAACTGGCACAAGGAAACAGACGGAGAAACAACAGTAAGGGTTTCTCCTGCAAATGGTTCCTTTGTGCTAAGTGACCGAAAGTCTCTCCACATGCTGAGTTCTGAGAGATAAGTGTGTGTGAAAGTCATCCTTCAAGTACCTTGTTGGGAAAAAAAAAACTTATTTTCAGTTGGAAACTCCTCAACAAACATACATATTGGGAGTTAATGTCTCCAACACATATTTACAGTGAAAACTGCAGGAACTTCATACAGGCTCTAGGAAATAGGCTGAGAAACCAGAGTAGGATTTTCACATGAAAACCTTTCCCTTTGTGCTACCTTAACATACGTCTGTCCACATGCTCAATTCTGAGATTTAAGTGTGTGTGAAAGCAATCTTCCACTACCTTGTAGGGAACACAAAATTTCTTTCCAGTTGGGAACTCCACAACATACATTTATAGGCAGAGGTACACACCCCAAAAGGGATTTACAGTGAAAATAGCAGGAACATCCTATAGGTACTTGGAAACAAGCTGAGAAACCAGAGAAATTGTTTTCCTTGCAACCCGTTCTGATTGTGCTAGAAGAACGAACGTCTCTCCACATGTTAAGTTTTGAGAGATAAGTGTGTGTGAAAGCCGCCCTTCAACTAGCTTGTGGGGAACACATAATTTCTTTCCAGTTGGAAACTCCACTGCATACACAAATATGCAGAGGTACACACACCAAATATGTTTTACAGTGAAAAGAGCAGGAAAATCAAACTGGCACTATGAAAAAGCCTGAGAAACCAGAGGAAATGTTTCTACTGCAAACCACTCCCTTTGTGATAGATGAACTAACGTCTCCCCACATGCTCAGTTCTGAGAGATATGTGTGTGTGAAAGCCGTCCTTCCCAAAGCTTGTTGGGAACACAAAGATTCTTTTTAGTTTCAAACTCCATTTTATATATATATATATATATATATATATATATATGGGAAGGTACTATCTCAAATTCGGTTTTACAGTGAAAAATGCAGGATCTTCATACCGGCACTAGGAAACAGACAAAGAACAAAGAGTAACTGTTTTGCCTGTCACACGTTCCCTATGTTCTAGACGAATGAACGTCTCTCCACATGTTTAGTTCTGAGGGATAAGTGTTTGTTTAAGCTGTACTTCACATAACTTGTTTGGAATAAACAGTTTTTTTCAGCTGTAAATACCACTAGATACATACATATGGTTAGGTACTAGCTCCAACACGGTTTTACAGTGAAAACTGCAGGAACTTCAAACAGGCACTTGGAAACACACTGAGAAACCAGAGTAAGTGTTTTTCATGAAGCCCATTCCCTTTGTGCTAGATGAACGAACGTCTCTCCAAATACTCAGTTCTGAGAGATAAGTGTGTGTGAAAGCAGTCCTTCACCTAGCTAATTGGGAACACAAAGATTCCTTTAAGTTTCAAATTCCTCTGCATACATGTATATGGGGTGGTACTATCTCCAACACCGTTTTACAGTGAAAAATGCTGGAATTTCAAACTGACACTAAGAAACAGATTGAGAAACCAAAGTAATTGTTTCTCCAGCAATCTGTTCCCCTTGTGCTAGATGAACGAACATCTCTCCACATGCTCAGTTCTGAGAGATAAATGTGTGAAATCGGACCTTCACCAATCTTGTTGGGAACGCAAAGTTTCTTTTCAGTTGTAAACTCCACTACATGCATATATATGGGGAGGTACTGTCTCCGACTTGGTTTTACAGTGAAAATAGCAGTAAGTCCAAACCGGCACTATGAAACAGACTGAGAATGCAGAGTATGTGTTTCTCCTGCAACCCGTTCTCTATGTGCAGGATGAACGAATGTCTCTCCACATGCTCAGTTCTGAGAGATAAGTGTGTGTGAAAGCCATCCTTCACATAGCTTGTTGGGAACACAAAGTTTCTTTTGAGATGGTAACTCCACTACATAGATATATATGCGGAGGTACACAACCAAACTCGATTTTACAGTGAAAATAGCAGGAACATCCAACAGGCACTAGGAAACAGACTGAGAAACCAGAGTAACTACTTCTCCTGCAACCCATTCTCTTTGTGCTTGATGAATGAATGTCTCTCCACATGCTAAGATTTGAGATATAAGTGTATGTGAAAGCCGTCCTTCAACTTTCTTGTTGGGAACACAACATTTCTATTCTATTTGGAAAATCCAATACATACATATATCTGGGATTTTACTGGACCTAAATTGGTTTTACGGTTAAAACTGCAGATACTTCAAACCGGCAGTTGGAAACAGACTGAGAATCTAGACAAATTATTTATCTTCAATCATGTTCCCTTTGTGCTAGATGAATGAACGTCTCCACACATCTACAGTTCTGAGAGAAAAGTGTGTGTGAAACCGTCCTTTACATTGCTGGTTGTGAACACAAACTTTCTTTTCAGTTGGAAACTCCAATACATACATATATATGGGGAGGTACTGGCTCTGACTCAGTTTTACAGTGAAAAGTGCAGGAACTTCAACCCGGCAGTAGGAATCAGACTGAGAAACCAGAGTAAGTGTTTCCCTGCAACAAATTCCCATTGTGCTAGATGAACGAACGTCTCTCCACAAGCTAATTTCTGACAGATGAGTGTTTCTGAAAGCCGTCCTTCACCTACCTTGTTGGGAACACAAAGTTTGTTTTCAGTAGAATACTCATTTTCATAAATATATATGGGGAGGTACTGACCCCAACATGGGCTTACAGTGAAAAGAGCATGAACTTCAAACCGGCACTAGGAAACAGACTGAGAAACTAGAGTAAGTGATTCTCCTGCAGTCAGTTCCATTTGTGCTAGATGAACGATCGTCTCTCCACATGCTCAGTTCTGAGAGATAAGTGTGAGTGAAAGCCATTCTTCACCTAGCCTATTGGGAGCACAAAGTTCCTTTTCAGTTGGAAATTCCACTACATACATTTGTATTTCTATGCACTGGCTCCAACTCGGTTTTACACTGAAAAATGCAGGATCTTCAAACCGGCAAAAGGAAACACACTGATAAACTAGAGTAAGTGTATCTCCTGCAACCTTTTCCTTTGTGCTAGGTGAATGAACGTCTCTCCACATGCACAGTTCTGAGATGTAAGTGTGTGTTAGTGCCATCCTTCACCTAGCTTGCTGGGACACAATGTTTCTTTTCATTTTGAAAACCCACTGCATACATATATTTGTGGAGGTACAATCTCCAACACGATTTTACAGTGAAAACTGTAGGAACTTCAAAACGGCATAAGGAAACAGACTCAGAAACCAAGAGTAAGTGATTGCCTTGCAACCCGTTCTACTGTGCGAGATGAACGAATGTCTCTCCACATGCTCAGTTCTGAGAAATAAGTGTGTGTGGAAATGTCCTTCAAATTGCTTTTTGTGAACACAAAGATTCTTTTCAGATGGAAACTCCTCTACATACATATATCTGGGGAGGTACTGGCTCCAATTCGTGTTTGCAGTGAAAACTACAAGAGCTTCAAACCGGCACTAAGAAACAGACTGAGAAACCAGAGAAAAAGTTTTTCCTGCAAACCATTCACGTTTTGCTAGATGAGCGAACGTCTCTCCACATGCTCATGTCTGAGAGATTATTGTTTGTGGAAGCCATCTTTCACCTACCATATTGGGAACACAAAGTTTCTATTCAGTTGGAAATTCCTCTACATAAATATATATGTAGAGGTAATGGCTCCAACTCAGGTTTACAGTGAAAATTGCCAAAACTTCATATAGGAACTAGGAAACATACTGAGAAACCAGAGTTGATTTTCTCCTGTAAACCGATCCTTTGTGCTTGATGAACGAATGTCTCTCCATATGCTAGGTTCTGATAGATAAGTGTGTGTGAAAGCCGTCCTTCACTTAGATTGTTGTGAACACAAAAATTCTTTTCAGTTGGAAACTGCACTACATACAAACATATGGGGAGTTACTGGCTCCAACTCGGTTTTACAATGAAAACTGCAGGAACTTCATACTGGCACTAGGAAATAGATTGAGATACCAGAGTAATTATTTCTCCTGTAACTCATTTATTTAATGCTAGATGAACGAAAGTCTCTCCACATGCTCTGTTCTGAGAGATAAGTAGATGTGAATGTCATCCTTCAACTAGCTTGTTGGGTACACAAAGATTCTTTACAGTTTCAAACTCCACTTTGTGTATATATATATGGGGATGCACAAACACCAACTCAGATTTACAGTGATCACTGCCAGAACTTCAAACAGTCACAAGAAACAGTCTAAGAATCCAGAATAATTGTTTCTCCAGCAACCCATTCCCTTAGTACTAGATGAATGAACGGTTCTCTACATGCTCAGTTCTGATAGATAATTGTGTGTGAAAGCCGTCCTTCAATTATCTTGTTCGGAACACAAACTTTCTTTTCATTTGGAATCTCCAATATGAAAATATATATTTGTAGGTAATGGCTACAACTCGGTTTTACAGTTAAAAATGCAGAAACTTCAAAGCGGCAATAGGAAAGTCACTGAGAATCCAGAGTAAGTGTTTCTCCTGCAACCCATTCCGATTGTGCTAGATGAACGAATATCTCTCCACAAGTTCAGTTCTGAGAGATAAGTGTGTGTAAAAACCTTTCTTCATCTAGCTTGTTGGAAACACAAACTTCCTTTTCAGTTGCAAACTAGAATACATATATATATATTTATATGTATGTGGAGATACTGGATCCACTCGGTTTTACAGTGAAAACCACAGGAATTTCAATCTAGCAATAGGAAACAGACTGGGAAACCAAAGTAAGTGTTTCTCCAGCAACCTGTTCCTTCTGTGCTAGATGAATGAACGCCTCTCCACATGCTCAGTTCTGAGAGACACATGTGTGTGAAATCCGTCGTTCAACTAGCTTGTTGCGAACACAAATTTCTTTTCAGTTGGAAACCCCAATACATGCATATATATGTGTAGGTAAAGGCTCCAACTCATTTTCACAGTGAAAACAGAAGGAACTTCAAACCGGCACTAGGAAACAGACTGAGAAACAAGAGTTGGTTTTCTCCTTCAACCCCTTCC
This sequence comes from Vicugna pacos, assembly GCF_048564905.1. NCBI lineage: Eukaryota > Metazoa > Chordata > Mammalia > Artiodactyla > Camelidae > Vicugna > Vicugna pacos. The sequence goes on along the minus strand of NC_132995.1, from coordinate 21,210,486 downwards.
TTTGAGCTAGATGAAGAATACTCTCTCCACATGCTCTGTTCTGAGAGATAAGTGCGTGTGAAAGTCGTCCTTAAACTAGCTTGTGGGGAACACAAAGTTTGTTTTCAATTTCAAACTCACTATGTAGATATATATGGGGATGCACTAGCTCCAACTCAGATTTACAGTGAAAACTGCTGGAACTTCAAACTGGCACTAGGAAACAGACCTAGAATCCAGAGTGTGTGTTTCAAAAGCAACCAGTTCCCTTTGTGCTAGATGAATGAAACACTCTCCACATGCTCAGTTCTGAGAATTTAGTGTTTTTTGATAGTCGTCCTTCAATTATAATGTTGGGAACATAAAGTTTCTTTTCATTTCGTATCTCCACTACATACATATATATTTGTATTTTATGGCTACAACTCTGTCTTACAGTTAAAACTGCGGGAACTTCAAACCGGCCAAAGTACACAGACTGAGACACCAGAGTAAGTGTCTCCTGCCACATGTGCCTTTGTGCTAGATGAAAGAACGTCTGTCCACATGCTCAAATCTGAGATATAAGTGTGCGTGAAACCGTCCTTCAAATTGCTTGTTGGGAACACTAAGTTTCTTTTCAGCTGGAAACACCACTACATACATATGTATGATGAGTTACAGGCTCCAACAACGTTTACAGTGAAAACTGCAGGAACTTCAAACCGGCACTTTGAAACAGACTGAGAAACCAGAGCAAGTGATTCTCCTGCAACCCATTCCCTTTAGGCTACATAAACGAACATGTCTCAAGATGCTCATTTCTGAGAGATATTTGTGTGTGAAAGCCGTCCTTCAACTAGCTTGATGGGAACAGAAATTTTCTTTTCAGTTGAGTATTCCAGTATATACATATATGGGGAGTTTCAGTCTCTGACGCGGTTTTACAGTGAAAACTGCAGGAACTTCAAACAGGCACTAGGAAATAGTCTGAGAACCCAGAGTAAGTGTTTCTCCAGCAACCCGTTCCGTTTTTGCTAGATGAACGGATGTCTCTCCACGTGCTCAGTTCTGAGAGATAAGTGTGTGTGAAAGCCGTCCTTCAGCTATCTTGTTGGCAACACAAAATTTTTTTTCTTTTGGGAACTCCACTACATACTTATATATGTGGAGATACTGGCTGCGACTCGGTTTTACTCAGAAAACTGCAGGAAATTGAAACCAGCACTAGGAAACAGACTGAGAATCCAGAGTAAGTGTTTCTCCTGCAACCCGTTCCCATTGTGCTAGATGAAGGATAGTCTCTCCACATGCTCATTTCTGAGGGAAAACTGTGTGTGAAATCCGTCCTTCAACTTAGCTTGTTGGGACATAGTGTTTGTTTTCAGTTGGGTATTCGACTACCTATATATATATATATGTGGACGTACCTTCTCCAAAATGGTTTCAGAGTGAAAATTGTAGGAATTTCAATCCGGAACTAGGAATCAGACTGAGAATCCAGAGTATGTATTTCCCCAGCAACCTGTTCCCTTTGTGCTAGATGAATGAACAACTCTCCACATGCTCAGTTCTGAGAGATAATTGTGTGTGAAAGCCGTCCTTCAATTATCTTGTTGGGAACACAAAGTTTCTTTTCATTTGGAATCTCCACTACATACATAATATTTGTAGGTGATGGGTACAACACGGTTATACAGTTAAAATTGCAGGGAACTCAAACTGGCAAAAGTAAACAGCCTGAGAAACCAGAGTAAGTGTTCCTTCTTCCACCCGTGCCTTTGTGCTAGATGAAAGAGCGTCTCTCCACATGCTCAATTCTGAGATATAAGTGTGTGTGAAACCGTCCTTCAACTTGCTTTTTGGGAACACAAAGATCCTTTTCAGCTGGAATCTCCACTATATATATATATATATATATATATGGGGAGGTACTGACTCCAACACGGTTTTACAGTCAAAACTGCAGGAATTTCAAACAGACAGTTCTAAATATTCTGAGAAACCAGATTAAGTGATTCTCCTGCAACCCTTTCCCTTTAAGCTCGATGAAGATACGTCTCCTGTTCTGAGAGGTAAGTGTGTGTGAAAGGCGTCCTCACCTAGCTTGATGGGAAAACAAAATTTGTTCTCAGTTCCAAACACCACTGCATACATATACATGTGGAAATACTGGCTGCGACTCGGTTTTACAGTGAAAACTGCAGGAAATTCAAACCGGCAATAGGAAAAAGACTGAGAAACCACAGTAAGTGTTTCTCCAAAAACTCGTTTTCTTTGTGCTAGATGAAAGAACATCTCTTCACATGATCATTTATGAGAGATACGTGTGTGTGAAAGCCATCATTCATCTAGCTTGTTGCGAACACAATATTACTTTTCAGTTGAAATATTCACTATATGCGTATATGTGGGTAGGTACAGGCTCCAACTCGGCTTCACATGAAAACTGCTGGAACTTCAAACCAGCACTAGGAAACAGACTGAGAAACCAGTCTAAGTATTTTTCCAGCAACCCGTTCCCATTCTGCTAGGTGAAAGAACGTCTCACCACTTGCTCACTTCTGAGAGATTAGTGTGAGTGAAAGCCGTCCTTCACCTAGCTTGTAGGGAACGCAAAATTTCTTTTAATTTGGAAATTCCTCTTCATATATATATATGAGAAGATAATGTCTCCAGCAAGGCTTTATAGTGAAAACTTCAGAAATTTCCAACCGGCACTTGGAAACAGACTGGGAAAGCAGAGTTGATTATCCCCTGCAACCCGTTTTTTTTGTGCTAGATGAACAAAAGTCTCTCCACATGCTCTGTTCTGATAAATAAGTGTGTGTGAAAGCCGTCCTTCACTTAGCTTGATGTGAACACAAAAATTCTTTTCAGTTGGAAACTGCACTACATACAAACATATGGGGAGTTACTGGCTCCAACTCGGTTTTACAGTGATAACTGCAGGAACTTCAAACTGGCAGTGGAAACAGATTGAGATACCAGAGTAATTATTTCTCCTGTAACCCATTTATTTTGTGCTAGATGAGCGAAATTCTCACCACACACTCGGTTCTGATAGATAAGTGTGTTTGAAAGCCGTCCTTCACCTAGCTTCTTGGGAACTCAAAGTTTCTTTTCTGTTGGAAACTCTAATACATATATGTATATGGGGAAGTACTGGATCCAACACGGTTTTACAGTGAAAACTGCAGGAACTTCAAGCAGGCACTAGGAAATAGACTGAGAAACCACAATAAGTGCTTCTCATGCAACCCTTTCCATTTGTGCTAGGTGAACTTATGTCTCTCCACATGCTCAGTTCTGAGAGATAAGTGTGTGTGAAAGCTGTCCTTCAAAAGCTTATTTGGACCACATAGTCTCTATTAAGATGGAAACTCCACTACTTACATATATATGGGAACTATTGGCTCCAACTCGGTTTTACAGTGAAAGATGCAAGGATTTATAACCGGCACAAGGAAACAGACTGGAAATCCAGAGGAAGGGTTTCTTCTGCAACCCGTTCCCTTAGTGCAAGATGAACGTATGTCTCTCCGTATGCACAGTTCTGGGAGATATTTGTTTGTGAAAGACATCCTTCAGCTAGCTTGTTTTGAACACAAAGTTTCTTGCCAGTTTCTAAAACCACTACATATATATGTATGGGGAGGTTCTAGCCCCAAAACTAATTTACAGTTAAAACGTCAGAAAATTCATACTGGCAGTAGGAAACTAACTGGGAAGCCAGAGTATGGGTTACTCAAGCAAGCCATACCCTCTGTGCTAGATGAACTAATGTATCTCCACATGCTCAGTTCTGACAGATAAGTGTGTGTGAAAGCCTTCCTTCACTTAGCTTGATAGGAATACAAAGTTGCTTTTTATTAGGAAAAACCAGTAAATAAATATATATGTGGAGGTACTGGCTCCAAATCCATTTTACAGTGAAAAGAGCAGGAACTTCGATCCGGCACTAGGAAACACTGAAATACCAGAGTGTGTGTTTCTCCAGCAACCAATTCCCTTTGTGCTAGATGAACGTATGTCTCTCCGTATGCACAGTTCTGGGAGATATTTGTTTGCGAAAGACATCCTTCAGCTAGCTTGTTTTGAACACAAAGTTTCTTGCCAGTGTCTAAAATCACTGCATACATATGTATGGGGATGTTCTAGCCCCAAAACTAATTCACAGTTAAAACTTCAGTAAATTCATACTGGCAGTAGGAAACTAACTGGGAAACCAGAGTAAGGGTTACTCAAGCAATCCGTAACCTCTGTGCTAGATGAACTAATGTCTCTCCACATGCTCAGTTCTGAGAGATAAGTGTGTGTGAAAGCCTTCCTTCACTTAGCTTGATAGGAACACAAAGTTACTTTTTATTAGGAAAAACCAGTAAATAAATATATATGTGGAGGCACTGGCTCCAAATCCATTTTACAGTGAAAAGAGCAGGAACTTCGATCCGGCACTGAGAAACAGACTGAGATACCAGAGTGTGTGTTTCTCCAGCAACCAATTCCCTTTGTGCTACATGAACGAACGTCTCTCCACATGATCAATTCTGTGAGATAATAGTGTGTGAAAGCCGTTCTTCAACTCTCTTGTTGGAAACAAGTAGCTCTTTTCAGTTAGAAACTCCACTAAATACATATATATGCGGAGATACACACCCCAACTCAGTTTTACAGTGAAAACACCAGGAACTTCAAACAGGCACTAGGAAATAGACTGAGAAATAAGAGTAATTGTTTCTCTTGCAACCATTTCCCTTTGTGGTAGGTGAAAGCACAACTGTCCACATGCTCAGTTCTGAGAGATAACTGTGTGTGAAAGCCGTCCTTCAACTTCCTTGTTGGGAACAGAAAATTTCTTTTCAGTTGGAAAATCCACTACATACATATATATGGGTAGGTACTGACTCCAACTCGTTTTACAGTGAAAATTGATGGAACTTAAATACGGCACTAGGAAAAGGACAGAGAATGCAAAGAAAGTGTTTCTCCTGCAACATGTTCCTTTGTGCTAGATGAACAATCGTCTTAGCACATGCTCAGTTCTGAGAGATAATTGTGTGTGAAAGTCTTTCTTCACCTTGCTTGTTGGGAACACAAATTTTCTTCTCAGTTTCATACATCACTACATACATATATAACGGGAATTTCTAACCCCAACTCGGTTTTGCTGTGTAAAATTCAGGAACTTCAAACTGGCACAAGGAAACAGACGGAGAAACAACAGTAAGGGTTTCTCCTGCAAATGGTTCCTTTGTGCTAAGTGACCGAAAGTCTCTCCACATGCTGAGTTCTGAGAGATAAGTGTGTGTGAAAGTCATCCTTCAAGTACCTTGTTGGGAAAAAAAAAACTTATTTTCAGTTGGAAACTCCTCAACAAACATACATATTGGGAGTTAATGTCTCCAACACATATTTACAGTGAAAACTGCAGGAACTTCATACAGGCTCTAGGAAATAGGCTGAGAAACCAGAGTAGGATTTTCACATGAAAACCTTTCCCTTTGTGCTACCTTAACATACGTCTGTCCACATGCTCAATTCTGAGATTTAAGTGTGTGTGAAAGCAATCTTCCACTACCTTGTAGGGAACACAAAATTTCTTTCCAGTTGGGAACTCCACAACATACATTTATAGGCAGAGGTACACACCCCAAAAGGGATTTACAGTGAAAATAGCAGGAACATCCTATAGGTACTTGGAAACAAGCTGAGAAACCAGAGAAATTGTTTTCCTTGCAACCCGTTCTGATTGTGCTAGAAGAACGAACGTCTCTCCACATGTTAAGTTTTGAGAGATAAGTGTGTGTGAAAGCCGCCCTTCAACTAGCTTGTGGGGAACACATAATTTCTTTCCAGTTGGAAACTCCACTGCATACACAAATATGCAGAGGTACACACACCAAATATGTTTTACAGTGAAAAGAGCAGGAAAATCAAACTGGCACTATGAAAAAGCCTGAGAAACCAGAGGAAATGTTTCTACTGCAAACCACTCCCTTTGTGATAGATGAACTAACGTCTCCCCACATGCTCAGTTCTGAGAGATATGTGTGTGTGAAAGCCGTCCTTCCCAAAGCTTGTTGGGAACACAAAGATTCTTTTTAGTTTCAAACTCCATTTTATATATATATATATATATATATATATATATATATGGGAAGGTACTATCTCAAATTCGGTTTTACAGTGAAAAATGCAGGATCTTCATACCGGCACTAGGAAACAGACAAAGAACAAAGAGTAACTGTTTTGCCTGTCACACGTTCCCTATGTTCTAGACGAATGAACGTCTCTCCACATGTTTAGTTCTGAGGGATAAGTGTTTGTTTAAGCTGTACTTCACATAACTTGTTTGGAATAAACAGTTTTTTTCAGCTGTAAATACCACTAGATACATACATATGGTTAGGTACTAGCTCCAACACGGTTTTACAGTGAAAACTGCAGGAACTTCAAACAGGCACTTGGAAACACACTGAGAAACCAGAGTAAGTGTTTTTCATGAAGCCCATTCCCTTTGTGCTAGATGAACGAACGTCTCTCCAAATACTCAGTTCTGAGAGATAAGTGTGTGTGAAAGCAGTCCTTCACCTAGCTAATTGGGAACACAAAGATTCCTTTAAGTTTCAAATTCCTCTGCATACATGTATATGGGGTGGTACTATCTCCAACACCGTTTTACAGTGAAAAATGCTGGAATTTCAAACTGACACTAAGAAACAGATTGAGAAACCAAAGTAATTGTTTCTCCAGCAATCTGTTCCCCTTGTGCTAGATGAACGAACATCTCTCCACATGCTCAGTTCTGAGAGATAAATGTGTGAAATCGGACCTTCACCAATCTTGTTGGGAACGCAAAGTTTCTTTTCAGTTGTAAACTCCACTACATGCATATATATGGGGAGGTACTGTCTCCGACTTGGTTTTACAGTGAAAATAGCAGTAAGTCCAAACCGGCACTATGAAACAGACTGAGAATGCAGAGTATGTGTTTCTCCTGCAACCCGTTCTCTATGTGCAGGATGAACGAATGTCTCTCCACATGCTCAGTTCTGAGAGATAAGTGTGTGTGAAAGCCATCCTTCACATAGCTTGTTGGGAACACAAAGTTTCTTTTGAGATGGTAACTCCACTACATAGATATATATGCGGAGGTACACAACCAAACTCGATTTTACAGTGAAAATAGCAGGAACATCCAACAGGCACTAGGAAACAGACTGAGAAACCAGAGTAACTACTTCTCCTGCAACCCATTCTCTTTGTGCTTGATGAATGAATGTCTCTCCACATGCTAAGATTTGAGATATAAGTGTATGTGAAAGCCGTCCTTCAACTTTCTTGTTGGGAACACAACATTTCTATTCTATTTGGAAAATCCAATACATACATATATCTGGGATTTTACTGGACCTAAATTGGTTTTACGGTTAAAACTGCAGATACTTCAAACCGGCAGTTGGAAACAGACTGAGAATCTAGACAAATTATTTATCTTCAATCATGTTCCCTTTGTGCTAGATGAATGAACGTCTCCACACATCTACAGTTCTGAGAGAAAAGTGTGTGTGAAACCGTCCTTTACATTGCTGGTTGTGAACACAAACTTTCTTTTCAGTTGGAAACTCCAATACATACATATATATGGGGAGGTACTGGCTCTGACTCAGTTTTACAGTGAAAAGTGCAGGAACTTCAACCCGGCAGTAGGAATCAGACTGAGAAACCAGAGTAAGTGTTTCCCTGCAACAAATTCCCATTGTGCTAGATGAACGAACGTCTCTCCACAAGCTAATTTCTGACAGATGAGTGTTTCTGAAAGCCGTCCTTCACCTACCTTGTTGGGAACACAAAGTTTGTTTTCAGTAGAATACTCATTTTCATAAATATATATGGGGAGGTACTGACCCCAACATGGGCTTACAGTGAAAAGAGCATGAACTTCAAACCGGCACTAGGAAACAGACTGAGAAACTAGAGTAAGTGATTCTCCTGCAGTCAGTTCCATTTGTGCTAGATGAACGATCGTCTCTCCACATGCTCAGTTCTGAGAGATAAGTGTGAGTGAAAGCCATTCTTCACCTAGCCTATTGGGAGCACAAAGTTCCTTTTCAGTTGGAAATTCCACTACATACATTTGTATTTCTATGCACTGGCTCCAACTCGGTTTTACACTGAAAAATGCAGGATCTTCAAACCGGCAAAAGGAAACACACTGATAAACTAGAGTAAGTGTATCTCCTGCAACCTTTTCCTTTGTGCTAGGTGAATGAACGTCTCTCCACATGCACAGTTCTGAGATGTAAGTGTGTGTTAGTGCCATCCTTCACCTAGCTTGCTGGGACACAATGTTTCTTTTCATTTTGAAAACCCACTGCATACATATATTTGTGGAGGTACAATCTCCAACACGATTTTACAGTGAAAACTGTAGGAACTTCAAAACGGCATAAGGAAACAGACTCAGAAACCAAGAGTAAGTGATTGCCTTGCAACCCGTTCTACTGTGCGAGATGAACGAATGTCTCTCCACATGCTCAGTTCTGAGAAATAAGTGTGTGTGGAAATGTCCTTCAAATTGCTTTTTGTGAACACAAAGATTCTTTTCAGATGGAAACTCCTCTACATACATATATCTGGGGAGGTACTGGCTCCAATTCGTGTTTGCAGTGAAAACTACAAGAGCTTCAAACCGGCACTAAGAAACAGACTGAGAAACCAGAGAAAAAGTTTTTCCTGCAAACCATTCACGTTTTGCTAGATGAGCGAACGTCTCTCCACATGCTCATGTCTGAGAGATTATTGTTTGTGGAAGCCATCTTTCACCTACCATATTGGGAACACAAAGTTTCTATTCAGTTGGAAATTCCTCTACATAAATATATATGTAGAGGTAATGGCTCCAACTCAGGTTTACAGTGAAAATTGCCAAAACTTCATATAGGAACTAGGAAACATACTGAGAAACCAGAGTTGATTTTCTCCTGTAAACCGATCCTTTGTGCTTGATGAACGAATGTCTCTCCATATGCTAGGTTCTGATAGATAAGTGTGTGTGAAAGCCGTCCTTCACTTAGATTGTTGTGAACACAAAAATTCTTTTCAGTTGGAAACTGCACTACATACAAACATATGGGGAGTTACTGGCTCCAACTCGGTTTTACAATGAAAACTGCAGGAACTTCATACTGGCACTAGGAAATAGATTGAGATACCAGAGTAATTATTTCTCCTGTAACTCATTTATTTAATGCTAGATGAACGAAAGTCTCTCCACATGCTCTGTTCTGAGAGATAAGTAGATGTGAATGTCATCCTTCAACTAGCTTGTTGGGTACACAAAGATTCTTTACAGTTTCAAACTCCACTTTGTGTATATATATATGGGGATGCACAAACACCAACTCAGATTTACAGTGATCACTGCCAGAACTTCAAACAGTCACAAGAAACAGTCTAAGAATCCAGAATAATTGTTTCTCCAGCAACCCATTCCCTTAGTACTAGATGAATGAACGGTTCTCTACATGCTCAGTTCTGATAGATAATTGTGTGTGAAAGCCGTCCTTCAATTATCTTGTTCGGAACACAAACTTTCTTTTCATTTGGAATCTCCAATATGAAAATATATATTTGTAGGTAATGGCTACAACTCGGTTTTACAGTTAAAAATGCAGAAACTTCAAAGCGGCAATAGGAAAGTCACTGAGAATCCAGAGTAAGTGTTTCTCCTGCAACCCATTCCGATTGTGCTAGATGAACGAATATCTCTCCACAAGTTCAGTTCTGAGAGATAAGTGTGTGTAAAAACCTTTCTTCATCTAGCTTGTTGGAAACACAAACTTCCTTTTCAGTTGCAAACTAGAATACATATATATATATTTATATGTATGTGGAGATACTGGATCCACTCGGTTTTACAGTGAAAACCACAGGAATTTCAATCTAGCAATAGGAAACAGACTGGGAAACCAAAGTAAGTGTTTCTCCAGCAACCTGTTCCTTCTGTGCTAGATGAATGAACGCCTCTCCACATGCTCAGTTCTGAGAGACACATGTGTGTGAAATCCGTCGTTCAACTAGCTTGTTGCGAACACAAATTTCTTTTCAGTTGGAAACCCCAATACATGCATATATATGTGTAGGTAAAGGCTCCAACTCATTTTCACAGTGAAAACAGAAGGAACTTCAAACCGGCACTAGGAAACAGACTGAGAAACAAGAGTTGGTTTTCTCCTTCAACCCCTTCCTTTGAGCTAGATGAAGAATACTCTCTCCACATGCTCTGTTCTGAGAGATAAGTGCGTGTGAAAGTCGTCCTTAAACTAGCTTGTGGGGAACACAAAGTTTGTTTTCAATTTCAAACTCACTATGTAGATATATATGGGGATGCACTAGCTCCAACTCAGATTTACAGTGAAAACTGCTGGAACTTCAAACTGGCACTAGGAAACAGACCTAGAATCCAGAGTGTGTGTTTCAAAAGCAACCAGTTCCCTTTGTGCTAGATGAATGAAACACTCTCCACATGCTCAGTTCTGAGAATTTAGTGTTTTTTGATAGTCGTCCTTCAATTATAATGTTGGGAACATAAAGTTTCTTTTCATTTCGTATCTCCACTACATACATATATATTTGTATTTTATGGCTACAACTCTGCCTTACAGTTAAAACTGTGGGAACTTCAAACCGGCCAAAGTACACAGACTGAGACACCAGAGTAAGTGTCTCCTGCCACATGTGCCTTTGTGCTAGATGAAAGAACGTCTGTCCACATGCTCAAATCTGAGATATAAGTGTGCGTGAAACCGTCCTTCAAATTGCTTGTTGGGAACACTAAGTTTCTTTTCAGCTGGAAACACCACTACATACATATGTATGATGAGTTACAGGCTCCAACAACGTTTACAGTGAAAACTGCAGGAACTTCAAACCGGCACTTTGAAACAGACTGAGAAACCAGAGCAAGTGATTCTCCTGCAACCCATTCCCTTTAGGCTACATAAACGAACATGTCTCAAGATGCTCATTTCTGAGAGATATTTGTGTGTGAAAGCCGTCCTTCAACTAGCTTGATGGGAACAGAAATTTTCTTTTCAGTTGAGTATTCCAGTATATACATATATGGGGAGTTTCAGTCTCTGACGCGGTTTTACAGTGAAAACTGCAGGAACTTCAAACAGGCACTAGGAAATAGTCTGAGAACCCAGAGTAAGTGTTTCTCCAGCAACCCGTTCCGTTTTTGCTAGATGAACGGATGTCTCTCCACGTGCTCAGTTCTGAGAGATAAGTGTGTGTGAAAGCCGTCCTTCAGCTATCTTGTTGGCAACACAAAATTTTTTTTCTTTTGGGAACTCCACTACATACTTATATATGTGGAGATACTGGCTGCGACTCGGTTTTACTCAGAAAACTGCAGGAAATTGAAACCAGCACTAGGAAACAGACTGAGAATCCAGAGTAAGTGTTTCTCCTGCAACCCGTTCCCATTGTGCTAGATGAAGGATAGTCTCTCCACATGCTCATTTCTGAGGGAAAACTGTGTGTGAAATCCGTCCTTCAACTTAGCTTGTTGGGACATAATGTTTGTTTTCAGTTGGGTATTCGACTACCTATATATATATATATGTGGACGTACCTTCTCCAAAATGGTTTCAGAGTGAAAATTGTAGGAATTTCAATCCGGAACTAGGAATCAGACTGAGAATCCAGAGTATGTATTTCCCCAGCAACCTGTTCCCTTTGTGCTAGATGAATGAACAACTCTCCACATGCTCAGTTCTGAGAGATAATTGTGTGTGAAAGCCGTCCTTCAATTATCTTGTTGGGAACACAAAGTTTCTTTTCATTTGGAATCTCCACTACATACATAATATTTGTAGGTGATGGGTACAACACGGTTATACAGTTAAAATTGCAGGGAACTCAAACTGGCAAAAGTAAACAGCCTGAGAAACCAGAGTAAGTGTTCCTTCTTCCACCCGTGCCTTTGTGCTAGATGAAAGAGCGTCTCTCCACATGCTCAATTCTGAGATATAAGTGTGTGTGAAACCGTCCTTCAACTTGCTTTTTGGGAACACAAAGATCCTTTTCAGCTGGAATCTCCACTATATATATATATATATATGGGGAGGTACTGACTCCAACACGGTTTTACAGTCAAAACTGCAGGAATTTCAAACAGACAGTTCTAAATATTCTGAGAAACCAGATTAAGTGATTCTCCTGCAACCCTTTCCCTTTAAGCTCGATGAAGATACGTCTCCTGTTCTGAGAGGTAAGTGTGTGTGAAAGGCGTCCTCACCTAGCTTGATGGGAAAACAAAATTTGTTCTCAGTTCCAAACACCACTGCATACATATACATGTGGAAATACTGGCTGCGACTCGGTTTTACAGTGAAAACTGCAGGAAATTCAAACCGGCAATAGGAAAAAGACTGAGAAACCACAGTAAGTGTTTCTCCAAAAACTCGTTTTCTTTGTGCTAGATGAAAGAACATCTCTTCACATGATCATTTATGAGAGATACGTGTGTGTGAAAGCCATCATTCATCTAGCTTGTTGCGAACACAATATTACTTTTCAGTTGAAATATTCACTATATGCGTATATGTGGGTAGGTACAGGCTCCAACTCGGCTTCACATGAAAACTGCTGGAACTTCAAACCAGCACTAGGAAACAGACTGAGAAACCAGTCTAAGTATTTTTCCAGCAACCCGTTCCCATTCTGCTAGGTGAAAGAACGTCTCACCACTTGCTCACTTCTGAGAGATTAGTGTGAGTGAAAGCCGTCCTTCACCTAGCTTGTAGGGAACGCAAAATTTCTTTTAATTTGGAAATTCCTCTTCATATATATATATGAGAAGATAATGTCTCCAGCAAGGCTTTATAGTGAAAACTTCAGAAATTTCCAACCGGCACTTGGAAACAGACTGGGAAAGCAGAGTTGATTATCCCCTGCAACCCGTTTTTTTTGTGCTAGATGAACAAAAGTCTCTCCACATGCTCTGTTCTGATAAATAAGTGTGTGTGAAAGCCGTCCTTCACTTAGCTTGATGTGAACACAAAAATTCTTTTCAGTTGGAAACTGCACTACATACAAACATATGGGGAGTTACTGGCTCCAACTCGGTTTTACAGTGATAACTGCAGGAACTTCAAACTGGCAGTGGAAACAGATTGAGATACCAGAGTAATTATTTCTCCTGTAACCCATTTATTTTGTGCTAGATGAGCGAAATTCTCACCACACACTCGGTTCTGATAGATAAGTGTGTTTGAAAGCCGTCCTTCACCTAGCTTCTTGGGAACTCAAAGTTTCTTTTCTGTTGGAAACTCTAATACATATATGTATATGGGGAAGTACTGGATCCAACACGGTTTTACAGTGAAAACTGCAGGAACTTCAAGCAGGCACTAGGAAATAGACTGAGAAACCACAATAAGTGCTTCTCATGCAACCCTTTCCATTTGTGCTAGGTGAACTTATGTCTCTCCACATGCTCAGTTCTGAGAGATAAGTGTGTGTGAAAGCTGTCCTTCAAAAGCTTATTTGGACCACATAGTCTCTATTAAGATGGAAACTCCACTACTTACATATATATGGGAACTATTGGCTCCAACTCGGTTTTACAGTGAAAGATGCAAGGATTTATAACCGGCACAAGGAAACAGACTGGAAATCCAGAGGAAGGGTTTCTTCTGCAACCCGTTCCCTTAGTGCAAGATGAACGTATGTCTCTCCGTATGCACAGTTCTGGGAGATATTTGTTTGTGAAAGACATCCTTCAGCTAGCTTGTTTTGAACACAAAGTTTCTTGCCAGTTTCTAAAACCACTACATATATATGTATGGGGAGGTTCTAGCCCCAAAACTAATTTACAGTTAAAACGTCAGAAAATTCATACTGGCAGTAGGAAACTAACTGGGAAGCCAGAGTATGGGTTACTCAAGCAAGCCATACCCTCTGTGCTAGATGAACTAATGTATCTCCACATGCTCAGTTCTGACAGATAAGTGTGTGTGAAAGCCTTCCTTCACTTAGCTTGATAGGAATACAAAGTTGCTTTTTATTAGGAAAAACCAGTAAATAAATATATATGTGGAGGTACTGGCTCCAAATCCATTTTACAGTGAAAAGAGCAGGAACTTCGATCCGGCACTAGGAAACACTGAAATACCAGAGTGTGTGTTTCTCCAGCAACCAATTCCCTTTGTGCTAGATGAACGTATGTCTCTCCGTATGCACAGTTCTGGGAGATATTTGTTTGCGAAAGACATCCTTCAGCTAGCTTGTTTTGAACACAAAGTTTCTTGCCAGTGTCTAAAATCACTGCATACATATGTATGGGGATGTTCTAGCCCCAAAACTAATTCACAGTTAAAACTTCAGTAAATTCATACTGGCAGTAGGAAACTAACTGGGAAACCAGAGTAAGGGTTACTCAAGCAATCCGTAACCTCTGTGCTAGATGAACTAATGTCTCTCCACATGCTCAGTTCTGAGAGATAAGTGTGTGTGAAAGCCTTCCTTCACTTAGCTTGATAGGAACACAAAGTTACTTTTTATTAGGAAAAACCAGTAAATAAATATATATGTGGAGGCACTGGCTCCAAATCCATTTTACAGTGAAAAGAGCAGGAACTTCGATCCGGCACTGAGAAACAGACTGAGATACCAGAGTGTGTGTTTCTCCAGCAACCAATTCCCTTTGTGCTACATGAACGAACGTCTCTCCACATGATCAATTCTGTGAGATAATAGTGTGTGAAAGCCGTTCTTCAACTCTCTTGTTGGAAACAAGTAGCTCTTTTCAGTTAGAAACTCCACTAAATACATATATATGCGGAGATACACACCCCAACTCAGTTTTACAGTGAAAACACCAGGAACTTCAAACAGGCACTAGGAAATAGACTGAGAAATAAGAGTAATTGTTTCTCTTGCAACCATTTCCCTTTGTGGTAGGTGAAAGCACAACTGTCCACATGCTCAGTTCTGAGAGATAACTGTGTGTGAAAGCCGTCCTTCAACTTCCTTGTTGGGAACAGAAAATTTCTTTTCAGTTGGAAAATCCACTACATACATATATATGGGTAGGTACTGACTCCAACTCGTTTTACAGTGAAAATTGATGGAACTTAAATACGGCACTAGGAAAAGGACAGAGAATGCAAAGAAAGTGTTTCTCCTGCAACATGTTCCTTTGTGCTAGATGAACAATCGTCTTAGCACATGCTCAGTTCTGAGAGATAATTGTGTGTGAAAGTCTTTCTTCACCTTGCTTGTTGGGAACACAAATTTTCTTCTCAGTTTCATACATCACTACATACATATATAACGGGAATTTCTAACCCCAACTCGGTTTTGCTGTGTAAAATTCAGGAACTTCAAACTGGCACAAGGAAACAGACGGAGAAACAACAGTAAGGGTTTCTCCTGCAAATGGTTCCTTTGTGCTAAGTGACCGAAAGTCTCTCCACATGCTGAGTTCTGAGAGATAAGTGTGTGTGAAAGTCATCCTTCAAGTACCTTGTTGGGAAAAAAAAAACTTATTTTCAGTTGGAAACTCCTCAACAAACATACATATTGGGAGTTAATGTCTCCAACACATATTTACAGTGAAAACTGCAGGAACTTCATACAGGCTCTAGGAAATAGGCTGAGAAACCAGAGTAGGATTTTCACATGAAAACCTTTCCCTTTGTGCTACCTTAACATACGTCTGTCCACATGCTCAATTCTGAGATTTAAGTGTGTGTGAAAGCAATCTTCCACTACCTTGTAGGGAACACAAAATTTCTTTCCAGTTGGGAACTCCACAACATACATTTATAGGCAGAGGTACACACCCCAAAAGGGATTTACAGTGAAAATAGCAGGAACATCCTATAGGTACTTGGAAACAAGCTGAGAAACCAGAGAAATTGTTTTCCTTGCAACCCGTTCTGATTGTGCTAGAAGAACGAACGTCTCTCCACATGTTAAGTTTTGAGAGATAAGTGTGTGTGAAAGCCGCCCTTCAACTAGCTTGTGGGGAACACATAATTTCTTTCCAGTTGGAAACTCCACTGCATACACAAATATGCAGAGGTACACACACCAAATATGTTTTACAGTGAAAAGAGCAGGAAAATCAAACTGGCACTATGAAAAAGCCTGAGAAACCAGAGGAAATGTTTCTACTGCAAACCACTCCCTTTGTGATAGATGAACTAACGTCTCCCCACATGCTCAGTTCTGAGAGATATGTGTGTGTGAAAGCCGTCCTTCCCAAAGCTTGTTGGGAACACAAAGATTCTTTTTAGTTTCAAACTCCATTTTATATATATATATATATATATATATATATATATATATGGGAAGGTACTATCTCAAATTCGGTTTTACAGTGAAAAATGCAGGATCTTCATACCGGCACTAGGAAACAGACAAAGAACAAAGAGTAACTGTTTTGCCTGTCACACGTTCCCTATGTTCTAGACGAATGAACGTCTCTCCACATGTTTAGTTCTGAGGGATAAGTGTTTGTTTAAGCTGTACTTCACATAACTTGTTTGGAATAAACAGTTTTTTTCAGCTGTAAATACCACTAGATACATACATATGGTTAGGTACTAGCTCCAACACGGTTTTACAGTGAAAACTGCAGGAACTTCAAACAGGCACTTGGAAACACACTGAGAAACCAGAGTAAGTGTTTTTCATGAAGCCCATTCCCTTTGTGCTAGATGAACGAACGTCTCTCCAAATACTCAGTTCTGAGAGATAAGTGTGTGTGAAAGCAGTCCTTCACCTAGCTAATTGGGAACACAAAGATTCCTTTAAGTTTCAAATTCCTCTGCATACATGTATATGGGGTGGTACTATCTCCAACACCGTTTTACAGTGAAAAATGCTGGAATTTCAAACTGACACTAAGAAACAGATTGAGAAACCAAAGTAATTGTTTCTCCAGCAATCTGTTCCCCTTGTGCTAGATGAACGAACATCTCTCCACATGCTCAGTTCTGAGAGATAAATGTGTGAAATCGGACCTTCACCAATCTTGTTGGGAACGCAAAGTTTCTTTTCAGTTGTAAACTCCACTACATGCATATATATGGGGAGGTACTGTCTCCGACTTGGTTTTACAGTGAAAATAGCAGTAAGTCCAAACCGGCACTATGAAACAGACTGAGAATGCAGAGTATGTGTTTCTCCTGCAACCCGTTCTCTATGTGCAGGATGAACGAATGTCTCTCCACATGCTCAGTTCTGAGAGATAAGTGTGTGTGAAATCCATCCTTCACATAGCTTGTTGGGAACACAAAGTTTCTTTTGAGATGGTAACTCCACTACATAGATATATATGCGGAGGTACACAACCAAACTCGATTTTACAGTGAAAATAGCAGGAACATCCAACAGGCACTAGGAAACAGACTGAGAAACCAGAGTAACTACTTCTCCTGCAACCCATTCTCTTTGTGCTTGATGAATGAATGTCTCTCCACATGCTAAGATTTGAGATATAAGTGTATGTGAAAGCCGTCCTTCAACTTTCTTGTTGGGAACACAACATTTCTATTCTATTTGGAAAATCCAATACATACATATATCTGGGATTTTACTGGACCTAAATTGGTTTTACGGTTAAAACTGCAGATACTTCAAACCGGCAGTTGGAAACAGACTGAGAATCTAGACAAATTATTTATCTTCAATCATGTTCCCTTTGTGCTAGATGAATGAACGTCTCCACACATCTACAGTTCTGAGAGAAAAGTGTGTGTGAAACCGTCCTTTACATTGCTGGTTGTGAACACAAACTTTCTTTTCAGTTGGAAACTCCAATACATACATATATATGGGGAGGTACTGGCTCTGACTCAGTTTTACAGTGAAAAGTGCAGGAACTTCAACCCGGCAGTAGGAATCAGACTGAGAAACCAGAGTAAGTGTTTCCCTGCAACAAATTCCCATTGTGCTAGATGAACGAACGTCTCTCCACAAGCTAATTTCTGACAGATGAGTGTTTCTGAAAGCCGTCCTTCACCTACCTTGTTGGGAACACAAAGTTTGTTTTCAGTAGAATACTCATTTTCATAAATATATATGGGGAGGTACTGACCCCAACATGGGCTTACAGTGAAAAGAGCATGAACTTCAAACCGGCACTAGGAAACAGACTGAGAAACTAGAGTAAGTGATTCTCCTGCAGTCAGTTCCATTTGTGCTAGATGAACGATCGTCTCTCCACATGCTCAGTTCTGAGAGATAAGTGTGAGTGAAAGCCATTCTTCACCTAGCCTATTGGGAGCACAAAGTTCCTTTTCAGTTGGAAATTCCACTACATACATTTGTATTTCTATGCACTGGCTCCAACTCGGTTTTACACTGAAAAATGCAGGATCTTCAAACCGGCAAAAGGAAACACACTGATAAACTAGAGTAAGTGTATCTCCTGCAACCTTTTCCTTTGTGCTAGGTGAATGAACGTCTCTCCACATGCACAGTTCTGAGATGTAAGTGTGTGTTAGTGCCATCCTTCACCTAGCTTGCTGGGACACAATGTTTCTTTTCATTTTGAAAACCCACTGCATACATATATTTGTGGAGGTACAATCTCCAACACGATTTTACAGTGAAAACTGTAGGAACTTCAAAACGGCATAAGGAAACAGACTCAGAAACCAAGAGTAAGTGATTGCCTTGCAACCCGTTCTACTGTGCGAGATGAACGAATGTCTCTCCACATGCTCAGTTCTGAGAAATAAGTGTGTGTGGAAATGTCCTTCAAATTGCTTTTTGTGAACACAAAGATTCTTTTCAGATGGAAACTCCTCTACATACATATATCTGGGGAGGTACTGGCTCCAATTCGTGTTTGCAGTGAAAACTACAAGAGCTTCAAACCGGCACTAAGAAACAGACTGAGAAACCAGAGAAAAAGTTTTTCCTGCAAACCATTCACGTTTTGCTAGATGAGCGAACGTCTCTCCACATGCTCATGTCTGAGAGATTATTGTTTGTGGAAGCCATCTTTCACCTACCATATTGGGAACACAAAGTTTCTATTCAGTTGGAAATTCCTCTACATAAATATATATGTAGAGGTAATGGCTCCAACTCAGGTTTACAGTGAAAATTGCCAAAACTTCATATAGGAACTAGGAAACATACTGAGAAACCAGAGTTGATTTTCTCCTGTAAACCGATCCTTTGTGCTTGATGAACGAATGTCTCTCCATATGCTAGGTTCTGATAGATAAGTGTGTGTGAAAGCCGTCCTTCACTTAGATTGTTGTGAACACAAAAATTCTTTTCAGTTGGAAACTGCACTACATACAAACATATGGGGAGTTACTGGCTCCAACTCGGTTTTACAATGAAAACTGCAGGAACTTCATACTGGCACTAGGAAATAGATTGAGATACCAGAGTAATTATTTCTCCTGCAACCCATTCCCTTTAGGCTACATAAACGAACATGTCTCAAAATGCTCATTTCTGAGAGATATTTATGTGTGAAAGCCGTCCTTCAACCAGCTTGATGGGAACAGAAATTTTCTTTTCAGTTGAATATTCCAGTATATACATATATGGGGAGTTTCAGTCTCTGACTCGGTTTTACAGTGAAAACTGCAGGAACTTCAAACAGGCACTAGGAAATAGTCTGAGAACCCAGAGTAAGTGTTTCTCCAGCAACCCGTTCCGTTTTTGCTAGATGAACGAATTCTCTCCACATGCTCAGTTCTGCGGGTTAAGCGTGTGTGAAAGCCGCACTTCACCTATCTTGTTGGGAACACTAAATTTTTTTTCTTTTTGAGACTCCACTACATAGTTATATATTTTGAGATACTGGCTGCAACTTGGTTTTACTCTGAAAACTGCAGGAAATTGAAACCAACACTAGGAAACAGACTGAGAATCCAGAGTAAGTGTTTCTCCTGCAAACCATTCCCATTGTGCTAGATGAAGGATAGTCTCTCCACATGCTCATTTCTGAGAGAAAACTGTGTGTGAAAGCCGTCCTTCAACTTAGCTTTTTTGGACATAATGTTTGTTTTCAGTTGGGAATTCGACTACCTATATATATATATGTGGACTTACCTTCTGCAAAATGGTTTTTGAGTGAAAATTGTAGGAACTTTAATCCGGCACTAGGAATCAGACTGAGAATCCAGAGTATGTATTTCCCCAGCAACCTGTTCCCGTTGTGCTAGATGAATGAACGACTCTCCACATGCTCAGTTCTGAGATATAATTGTGTGTGAAAGCCGTCCTTCAATTATCTTGTTGGGAACAAAAAATTTCTTTTCATTTGGAATCTCCACTACATACGTAATATTTGTAGGTGATGGGTACAACACGGTTATACAGTTAAAATTGCAGGAAACTCAAACCGTCAAATGTAAACAGCTTGAGAAACCAGAGTAAGTGTTCCTTCTTCCACCCGTGCCTTTGTGCTAGATGAAAGAGCGTCTATCCACACACTCTGTTCTGTGAGATAAGTTTGTATGAAAGCCATACTTCCCCTAGCTTCTTGGGAATTCAAATATTCTTTTCTGTTGGAAACTCTTATAAATACATATATATGGGGAAGAACAGGATCCAACTCGGTTTTGCAGTGAAAACTACAGGAACTTCAAACAGGCACTAGGAAACAGACTGAGAAACCAGAGTAAGATTTTCCCCGTATTCCCGTTCCCTTTGTGCTATATTAACGATCGTCTGTCCACATGCTCATTTCTGAGAGATAAGTGTGTGTGAAAGCCATCCTTCAGCTAGCTTGAAGGGAACACAAAGTTTCTTTTCAGTTGGAAACTCTACTACATGCATATATATGTGGAGATACTAGTTCCAACATGGTTTTACAGTGAAAACTGCAGTAACTTTAAACCAGAACTAGGAAACAGTCTGGCAAACCAGAGAAACTGTTTCATCTTCAAACCATTACGTTTGTGCTAGATGAATGAAATTCTCTCCACATACTCATTTCTGAGTTATGTGTTTGTGTGAAAGCCGTCCTTCAAAGTGCATGTTGGGAACACAAAGTTTCCTTTCAGTTGGAAACTCAACTACGTACATATATATTTGGAGGTACTGGCTCTAACTTATTTTACAGTGAAAACTGTAGAAACTTCTAAACAGCACTTGGAAACTGACTGAGAAGCAAGAGTAAATGTTTGTCTTAGCAACCCGTTCCTTTCCTCTAGATGAAGGAACGTCTATCCACATACTCAGTTTTGAGAGATAAGAGTGTGTGAGAGCTGACCTTCACCTAGCTTGTTGGGAGCACAAAGTTTCTTTTCAGTTTGAAACTCCACTACATACAAATAAATGGGGAGGTACTTGATCCAACACTGTCTTTCAGTGAAAACTGCAAGAGCTTCAAAGCGACATGAGGAAACAGACTGAGAATCCAGATTAATAGTTCCTCCTGCAACCCGTTTCCTTTTTGCTAGATGAACGACCTTCTCTCCACATGCTCACTTCTGAGAGATAATTGTGTGTGAAAGCCTTCCTTCAAAGTGTATCTTGAGAACACAAAGTTTTCTTTAAATTTGGAAACCCGACTACATACATATATATTTGTAGGTATTGGCTCTAACCAACATGCAGCCAAAACTGTAGGAACTTCAAAACAGCACTTGAAAACTGACTGAGAAAGCAGAGTAAGTTATTGTCTTTGCAACCCGTTCCTTCCTACTAGATGAAGGAACGTCTCTCCACATACTCTGTTCTGAGAGATAAGAGTGTGTGAGAGCCGTCCTTCACCTAGCTTGTTGGGAACACAAAGTTTCTTTTCAGTTTGAAACTCCACTACACACATATAAATGGGGAGGTACTAGCTCCAACACGGTTTTACAGTGAAAACTGCAAGAACTTCAATCAGGCACTAGGAAACAGACTGAGAAACCAGATTAACAGTTTCTCCTGCAACCCGTTCCATTTATGCTAGATGAACGAACATATCTCCTCATGCTCATTTCCGAGAGATATATGTGTGTGATAGCCGTCCTTCACCTAGGTTATTGGGAACAAAAATTCTCCTCTCTGTTTCTAATTCATCTACATAAATATATATGGGGAGGTACTACGTCCAACCGGTATTACATTGAACACTGCAGGAATTTCAAACTGGCACTAAGAAACAGAATGGGAAACCAGAGAATGTGTTTCTCCAGCAATCCGTTCCCTTTGTGCTAGATGAACGAATGTCTCAACTCATGCTCAGTTTTGAGTTATAAGTGTGTGTGAATGCCATACTTCACCTTACTTGTTGGGAACATAAAGTTTCTTATCAGTTGGAAAATCCACTATATATATATATATATATATGTATATGGAGTTAATGGCTACGGCTCGGTTTTACAGTGGAAAATACAGGAAATTGAAACCGACACTTGGAAACAGACTGCAAAATGAGAGATACTGTTTCTCGTGCACCAGTTCCCATGGTGGTAGATGAACGAACGTCTCTCCACATTCTCAATTCTGAGTATAAGTGTGTGTGAAAGCTGCTCTTCAACTTGCTTGTTGGGAACACAGTTTCTTTTCAGTTTCAAAATCCAGTATATGCATATACACACAGAGGTACAAGCCTAAACATGGACATACAGTTAAAACTGCAGGAAATTCTAACCGGCACTAGGAAACACACTGAGAATCTCGAGTAAGTGTATCTTTTGCAACACGTTCCCCTTGTGATATATGAATGAACATCTCTTCACATGCTGATTTCTGAGAAATAAATTTCTATGAATGCTGTCCTTCACCTAACTTGTTGGGAACAAAAAGTTTCTTTTCATTTGGAAACTCTGCTACAAACAAATATATTTCTATGTCTTGGCTCCAACTCGGCTTTACACTGAAAACTGCAGGAACTTCAAACCGGCACTAGAAAACAGATTGAAAAACAAGTGTAAGTGTTTGTTCTGCAACTTTCTCCTTTGTGCTAGGTGAACGAACGTCTCTCCAAATTCTCAGTTCTGAGATTTAAGTGTGTGTGAAAGTTTTCCTAAACATAGCCTGTATGGAAGACAAAGCTCTTGTCAGTTTCAAGCTCCAATACATATATATATGGGGAGATCCTAGCTCCAACATGGTTTTACTGTGCAAACTGCAGGAAATTCAAACCGGCACTAGGAAACAGACTGAGTAAACAGAAATACTGTTTCTCTTACAACCCGTTCCCTTTGTGCTGGATGAATGAACGTCTCTCCACATGCTCACTTCTGAGAGATAATTGTGTGTGAAAGCCACCCTTCACCTACCTTGTTGGGAACACAAAGTTTCTTTTCAGTTGGAAACGCCACTACATACATATATATGGGGAGGTACTGTCTCTGACTCATTTTTACAGTGAAAACTGCAGTAAGTTCAAGCTGGCATTAGGAAACAGACTTACAAACCAGAGGAAGTGTTTCTCCTGCAACCCGTTCCTTTGAGCTAAATGAAAGAATGTTTCTCCACATGCTCAATTCTGAGATTTAAGTGTGTGTGAAAGTTGTCCTTCAACTTGCTTGTTGGGAATACAAAGCTTCTTGTCAGTATCAAAATCCACTTCATACATATAAATGTTGGAGGTACTAGCTCCAACATGGTTTTACAGTGAAAACTGCAGGAAATAAAACCAGCTCTAGGAAACACACTGAGAATCCAGAGTAACTGTTTCTCCTGCAACCCGTTCGTTTTGTGTTAGCTGAATGAACTTTTCACTACATGCTGATTTCTGAGAGATAAGAGTGTGTGAAAGCAGACCTTCACTTAGCTTTTTGGGAACAGAAAGTTTCTTTTCAGTTTGAAACTCCACTACATACATATATATTTGGAGATACTAGTTCCAACAGAGTTTTACAGTGAAAACTGCAGGAACTTAAAACTGGAACTAGGAAACAGACTGACAAACCAGAGAAAGTGTTTCTCCTTCAACGCGTTACCTTTGTGCTAGATGAACGAAATTCTCTCCACATACACATTTCTGAGTGATAAGAATTTGTGAAAGGCTTCCTTCAAAGTGCGTGTTGGGAACAAAATTTTTCCTTTCAATTGGAAACTCGACTACGTACATATATATTTGGAGGTACTTGCTCAAACCAATTTTACAGTGAAATCAGTAGGAACTTCAAAACAGCACTTGGAAACTGACTGAGAAAGCAGAGTAAGTGTTTGTCTTTGCAACCCGTTCTTTCCTACTGGATGAAGGAACGTCTATCCACATGCTCAGTTATGAGAATAAAGTGTGTGTGAAAGCTACACTTCAACTTGATTTTTGGGAACAAAAAGTTTCTTTTCAGTTGAAAACTTCACTTACTTATGGAATTCTATGTACAAGCTCCATCTCAGTTTTACACTGAAAACTGCAGGAACTTCAACCGGCACTAGAAAACAGACTGAGAAACCAGTGTAAGTGTTTCGCCTGCAACCTTTTCCTTTGTACTAGGTTAAGGAACGTCTCTCCAAATGCTCACTTCGATATTTAATTTTGTGTGAAAGCCGTTCTTCACATAGCTTATGGGAAACACATATTTCCTCTTCAGTTGGAAACTCCACTAACTAAATGTATATGGGGAGATACACGCTCTGATGTGTTTTACAGTGAAAACTGTAGGAACTTAAAAACAGCCCATGGATACAGACTGAGAAAACTGAGTAACTATTTTTCCTGCAACACATTCCTTTGTGCTGAATGAATGAAGTTCTCTCCACATACGAATTTCTGAGTGATGTGTGTGTGATATCCGTCCTTCAATTTGCACCTTGGGAGCATAAAGGTTCTTTTCACTTGGAAACTCCTCTACATACATATATATATATATATATATATATATATATATATATATATATATATATATATATATATGGGGAGATACTGGCTCCAACACATTTTACAGTGAAAACTGAAGGAACTTAAAAACTGCACATTGAAACTGACTGAGAAATCAGAGTAACTGTTTCATTTTGCAACCGATTCCTTTATACTAGATGAAGGAACGTCTCTCCACAAGCAAAGTTTGGAGAGATAAGTGTGTGTGAAAGCTTTCCTTCAGCTTGCTTGATGGGATCACAAAGATTCTTTACAGTTGTAAACTCTGCTACATATACATATATTGAAGCACTAGCACCAAAACGGTTTTACAGTGAAAACTGCAGGAACTTCACACCAGCAATATGAAACAGACAGAGAAACCAGAGAAATTGTTTACATGGAATCCCATTCCCTTTAGGCTGTATGAACGAACGTCTCTCCACATACTCAGTGCTAAGAGTTAAGTATGTGAGAAAGCCATCCTTCACCTAGATTGATGGGAATGCAAAGTTCTTTTCAATTGGAAACATCACTACATACATATATATGGGGAGTTACAGACACCAACTCTGTATTACAGTCAAAACTGTAGGAACTTCAACAAGCACAAGGAAACAGACTGAGAAAACAGAGTATGTGTTTCTCCTGCAACACTTTCATTTGTGCTAAATGAACAGAACTCTCTCCACATGCTGAGTTCTGAGATATATCTGTGAGTGAAAGCCGTCCTTTACCTAGCTAGTTGGGAAAACAAAGTTTCTTTTAAGATTCAAAATCCACTATAAATAGGTATATAGAATGGTAATAACTCCAACACGATTTAACAGTGAAAACTGCAGGAACTTCATACTGGCATTAGGAAACAGACTGAGAAAAAAGAGAAATTGTTTCACTGGCATCCCGTTCCCTTTGTGCTCTATGAACGAACGTATCTCCACGTGCTCAGTGCTGAGCATTAAGTGTGTGTGAAAGCCGTACTTCAACAAGCATGTTGGGAACACAAGGTTCTTTCAGTTGGAAACGACACTACATACGTATATATCGGTAGTTACTGAATCCAACTCTGTATTACAGTGAAATCTGCAGGAACTTAAACCAGCACTTGGAAACAGACTGAGAAAACAGAGTTTGTGTTTCTCCTGCAACACTTTCTTTTGTGCTAAATGAACAAAATTCTCTCCACATGCTCAGTTGTGAGATATATCTGTGTGCAAAAGCTGTACTTTACCTATATTGTTGGGAACACAAGGTTTCTTTTAAGTTTCAAATCCACTACATATATATATATATGGAAAGGTAATAACTGCAGCATGGTTTTACAGTGAAAACTGAAGGAATTTCATACCAGCATTAGGAAACAGACTGAGAACCCAGAGAAATTGTTTCCCTGGAAACCCGTTCTTTGTGCTCTGTGAATGAACGTCTCTCCTCATGCTCAGTCCTGAGGGTTAAGTGTGTGTGAAAGCCGTACTTCACCCATCTTTTTGGTAATGCAAGGTTCTTTTCAGTTGGAAAATTCACAACATACATATATATGGGGAATTACTGACTACAACTCTGTATTGCAGTAAAAAATGCAGGAAATTCAAGCAGCACTAGGAAACAGACTAAAAGACCACAGCATGTGTTTCTACAACAACACATTCTTTTGTGCTAAATGAACAAACTTGTCTCCACATGCTCAGTTCTGTGATATATCTGTGTGTTAAAGCTGTCCTTTACCTAGCTTGTTGGGAACACAGTTTCTTTTATTTATCAAAATCCACTACATATATATATATATGAAAAGGTAACAATTCCAACATGGTTTTACAGTGAACACTGAAGGAACTTCATACCAGCACTAAGAAATAGACTGAGAAACCAGGGAAATTGTTACCGTGGAAAACCGTTCACTTTGTGCTCTATGAAAGAACGTCTCTCCACATGCTCAATGCTGAGAGTTAACTGTGTGTGAAAGCCTTCCTTCACCTAGCTTGTCATTAACACAAGGTCCTTTTCAGTAGGAAACTTCACTACATATCTATTTATGGGTAGTTACTGACTCCAACTCTTTATTAAACTGTAAACTACAGAAACTTGAACCAGCATTAGGAAACAGACTGAAAAACCAGGGTATGTGTTTCACCTGTACCACTTTCTTTTGTGCTAAATTAACAAAAGTCTCTCCACATGCTCAGTCTGAAATACATCTGTGTGTGAAAGCCGTCCTTTACCTAGCTGGTTGGGAACACAAAGTTTCTTTTAAGTTTCAAAATCCAATTTATTTATATATTTGGAAAGGTAATAACTCTAACAAAATTTTAAAGTGAAAACTGCAGGAACTTCATACCAGTACTTGGAAACAGACTGAGAAACCACAGAAATTGTTTCCATGGATTCCCTTTCCCTTTGTGCTCTATGAAAGGATGTCTCTCCATATGCTCAATGCTGAGAGTTAAGTGTGTGTGAAAGGTGTCCTTGACCGAGCTTGTTGGGAACACAAGGTTCTTTTTAGTTGGAAACTTCACTACATACATATATAAGGGGAGTTACTGAATCCATATCTTTATTATAGTGAAAACTGCAGGAACTTCAACCAGCACTAAGAAACACAATGAGAAACCAGAGTATGTGTTTTTCCTGAAACACATTTTTGTCCTAAATGAACACACTTCTCTCCACATGCTGAGTTGTGAGATATATCTTTGTTTGAAAGCCATCCTTTACCTAGCTTGTTGGGAACACAAAGTTTCTTTTAATTTTCAAAATCCACTACATATAAATTTATGAAATGTAATAACTCCAAAACAGTTTTAGAGTGAAAACTTTTGGAATTTCAAACCAGCACTAAGAAACAGACTGAGAAACCACAGAAATTGTTACACTGGAATCCCGTTCCCTTTGTGCTGTATGAATGAACGTCTATATTCATGCTCAGCCCTGAGAGTTAAATATGTGTGAAAGAAGTCCTTCACCTAGGTTGTAGGGAACACAAGTTCTTTCCATTTGGAATCTTCACTACATACATATATATGGGGAGATTTTGATCCACCTCTGTATTACAGAGAAAATTGCAGGTACCTCAAAACGAAAGCCTTCCTTTACCTAGCCATATATATATATATATATGGGATGTTACTGACTCCAACTCTGTATTACCATGGAAACTGCAGGAAATTCATACTGGCACTAGGAAACAAACTGAGATACCAAAGAAATAGTTTCCCTGGTGTCTCATTCCCTTAGTGCTCTATGAACTAACGTCTCTACACATGCTCAGTGCTGAGAGTTAAGTGTGTGTGGAAGCCGTCCTTCAACTAGCTTGTTCGGAACACAAGGTTGTTTTCATTTGGAAACTTCTATAGGTACATATATAATGGGAGATACTACCTTCCACTCTGTATTACAGTGAAAACTGCAGGAACTTCATACCAGCACCAGTAAACAGACTAAGAATCCAGAGTGTGTGTTTCTCCTGCAACACTTCTTTTGGTTCTACTTGAAAAAATTCTCTCCACATGCTCAGTTCTGAGATATAGCTCTGTATGAAAGCCCTCCTTTACCTAGCTTGTTGGGGGCACAAAGTTTCTTTTAAGTTAAAATCCACTACATACATATATATGGGAAGTTACTGACTCCAAATTTGTATTACAGTGGAATATGCAGGAACTTCATACCGGTACTTGGAAACAGACTGTGAAACCAGAGAAAATTTTTCCCTGGAATACCGTTCCCTTTGTGCTCTATGAATGAATGTCTCTACACATGCTCAGTGCTGAGTGTTAAGTGTGTGTAAAAGCCGTCCTTCAACTAGCTTGTTGGTAACACCAGGTTCTTTTCAGATGGAAACTTCACTAAATACATATATATGCATAGTTACAAACTCCAACTCTTTATTGCAGTGAAAACTGCAGGAACATCATACTGGAACTTGGAATCAGACTGAGAAACATTAGTATGTGTTTCTCCTGCAACACATCCTTTGGTTCTAAATGAACAAATTTCTCTCCACATGCTCAGTTCTGAGATATAGCTCTGTGTGAAAGCCTTCCTTTACCTAGCTTGTGGAGAACACAAAGTTTCTTTGAAGTTTCAAAATCCACTACATACCTATAGAAGGGGAGTTACTGACTCCAAATCTGTATTACAGTGGAATCTGAAGGAACTTCATACCTGCACTTGGAAACAGACTGAGAAACCAGAGAAATTGTTTCCCTGGGGTCCAGTTCCTTTTTGCTGTATGAATGAACATCTCTACACATGCTCAGTTTTGAGTGTTAAATGTGTGTGAAAGCTATCCTTCACCTAGTTTGTTGGGAACACAAGGTTCTTTCCAGTTGGAAACTTCACTACATACATTTATATGGGGAGTTACTGACTCCAATTCTGTTTTACAGTGAAAATTTCAGGAACTTCATACCGGAACTTGGAATCAGACTGAGAAACCAGAGTATGTGTTTCTCCTGCAACACTTTCTTTTGTGCTAAAGGAACAAATTTCTCTCCACATGCTCAGTTTGAGATATATCTGTGTGAGAAAGCCATCATTTAACTTGCATTTTGGGAACACAAAGTTTCTTTTAATTTTCAAAATCCACTAGATAAATATATATATGGAAAGGTAAATACTCCAACACGGATTTACAGTGAAAACTGCAGGTATTTCATACCGACAATAAGAAAAAGACAGAGAAACCTGAGAAATTGTTTCCCTGGAATCCCGTTCCATTTGTGCTCTATGAACGAACGTCTCTCCACATGCTCATTGTTGAGAGTTAAGTGTGTGTGAAAGCCATCCTTCACCAAACTAGTTGGAAACCCAAGGTTCTTTTCAGCTGGAAAATTTACTACATACGTATATATGGGGAGTTACTGACTCCAACTCAGTATTACAGTGAAAACTGCAGGAACTTCATACCATAACTAGGAAACACACTGAGAAACCAAAGTATGTGCTTCTACTGCAACACTTTGTTTTGTGCTAAATGAACAGACTTCTCTCCACATGCTTTGTTAGGAGATAAATTTGTGTGTGAAAGCCATTCTTGACAAAGCTTGTTGGGAACACAAAGTTTGTTTTAAATTTCAAAATCCACTACATATATATATATGGAAAGGTAATAACTCCAACACGGTTTTTCAGTGAAAATTGCAGGAACTTCATAAGGGCACTAGGAAATAGACTGAGAAACCACAGAAATTGTTTCCATGGGATTCAGGTCATTTTGTGCACTATGAATGTACATCACTCCATATGCTCAGTGCTGAGAGTTAATTGGGTTTGTAAGCCGTGTTTCACCTAGCTTGTTGGGAAAAAAGGGGTCTTTGATGTAAAACACACTAAATACAAATACATGGGGAGTAATTGACTCCAACTCAGTATTGAAGTGAAAACTGCAGGAACTTCATGCCAGAACTTGGAAACAGACTGAGAAACCACAGTATGTGATTCTCCTGCAACACTTTCATTTGTGCAAAATGAACAAACTTCTCTCCACATGCTCAATTCTGAGATATATCTGTGTGTGAAAGCGGCCCTTTACCTAGCTTGTTTGGAACACATAGTTCTTTTAAGTTTAAAAATCCACTACAAGTTTATATATAGAAAGGTAATAACTCCAACACGGTTTTACAGTCAAAACTTCTGGAACTGCATACCGGCACTAGGAAACAGACTGAGAAACCAGAGAAATTGTTTCCCTGGAATCCTGTTCCCTTTGTGCTCTATGAACGAACGTCTCTCCACATGCTCAGTGCTGAGTGTTAAGTGTGTTAAAGCCGTCCTTCACATATCTTGTTCGGTATACAAGGTTGTACTCAGTTGGAAAATTCAGTACATACATATATATTGGTAGTTACTGACTCCAACTCATTCTTACAATGAAATCTTCAGAAACTTCATACTGTCACTAGGAAGCAGACTGATAAACCAGTGTATGTGTTTCTCCTGCAAAACTTTCTTTTTTACTAAATGAACAAACTTCTCTCCACATGCTCATTTCTGAGATAAAACTGTGTGTGAAAGCCTTAATTTACGTAAGTTGTTGGGAACACAAAATTTCTTTAAAGTTTCAAAAACCACTACGTATATAAATATGGAAAGGTAATAACTCCAACACGGATTTCAGTGAAAACTGCAGGAATTTCATACTGGCACTAGGAAACAGACTGAGAAACCAAAGAAATTGTTTCCCTGGAATCCCGTTCCCTTTGTGCTCTATGAATGAACGTCTCTTCACATGCTCAGTGCTGAGAGTTAAGTGTGTGGAAAGTCGCCCTTCACCTAGTTTCTTGGGAAAACAAGGTTCTTTTCAGTTGGAAACTTCACTACATACATATATATGGGGACTTACTGACTCCAACTCTGTATTACAGTGAAAACTGCAGGAACTTCATACCGGCTCTAGGAAAGAGTCTGAGAAACCAGAGCATGAGTTTCCCCTGCAGCACTTTCTTTTGTGCTAAATGAACAAACTTCTCTCCACATGCTCAATTCTGATATATATTTGTGAGTGTAAGCAGTCATTTACCTAGCTTGTTGGTAACACAAGGTACTTTTCAGTTGGAAATTTCACTACATACATATATATAGGGTGTTACTGACCCCAACAATGTATTAGAGTAAAAAATTCAGAAATTTCAACCAGCACTATGAAACAGACTGAGAAACCAGAGTATGTGTTTCTCCTGAAAACTATCTTTTGTGCTAAATGAGCAAGCATCCCTCCACATGCCCAGTTCTGAGATATATCTGTGTGTGAAACCCCTCCTTTAACAAGCATGTTGGGAACACAAAGTTTCCTTTAAGTTTCAAAATCCACAACATGTATATATAAATGGAAAAGTAAAAACTCCTACGTGGATTTTCAGTGAAAACTGCAAGAACATCATACGGGCCCTAGGAAACAGACTTAGAAATCATAGAAATTGTTTCCCTGGATTACCGTTCCCTTTGTGCTCTATGAATGAACTTCTCTCCACATACTCAGTGCTGAGAGTTAAGTGTGTATGACAGCCTTCCTTCACCTAGCTTGTTGGCAACACAAGGTTCTTTTCAGTTGTAAACTTCACTGCATACATATATACGGGGAGTAACTGACTCCTCATCTGTATTACAGTGAAATCTTCAGGAACTTCATACCAGCACTAATAAACAGACTGAGAAAGCAGAGTATGTGTTTTTCCTTCAACACTTTATTTTGTGCTAAATGAACAGTATTCTCTCCAATTGCTAAGTTCGGAGGTATATCTGTGTGTGAAAGCTGCACTTTACCAAGCTTTTTGGGACCACACAATTTATTTAAAATTCAAAATCCACTTCATATTTATATATATGGAAAGGTAAAAAATCTAACACTGTTTTGCAGTGAAAAATGCAGGAACTTCATACCGGCAATAAAAACAGACTGAGAAACCTGAGAAATTGTTTCCCTGGTCTCCCGTTCCAATTGTGCTCTATGAACGAACATCTCTCCACATGCTGAGTGCTGAGAGATAATTGTGTGTGAAAGCCGTCCTTCACATAGCTTGTTGGGTACACAAGTTTCTTTTCAGATGGAAACTTAACTAAATACATATATATGGGGAGTTACTGACTCGAACTCTTTGTTACAGTGAAAACTACAGGAACTTCAAACCGGCGCTAGAAAACAGAAAGAAAAACGAGAGAAATTGTTTCCCAGGAATACCGTTCCATTTGTGCTCTATGAACGAACGTCTCTCCACATGCTCAGTGCTGAGAGTTAAGTGTGTGTGAAAGCCGTCCTTCACCTAGCTTGTAGGTAACACAAGGTTTTTTTCATAAGAACACTTCACTAAATACATATATATGGGGAGATTCTGAACCCAACTCTGTATTAAAGTGAAAATTGCAGGAACATCATACCGGCACTAGGAATCAGACTGAGAAACGAGAGTATGTGTTTCTAGTGCTACACTTTATTTTGACTAAATGTACATACTTCTCTCCACATGCTCAGTTCTGAGATATAACTGCGTGTGAAAGCCATCCTTTACCTAGCTTGTTGGGAATACTACGTTTATTCTAAGTTTCAATATCCACTACATATATATATATATATATATATATATATGGAAAGGTAAAAACTCCAACAAGGTTTTACAGTGAAAACTGCATGGAATTCATACCTGCACTAGGAAAAGAGACTGAGAAACCAGAGAAATTTTTCCCTGGAATCCCGTTCCCTTTCTGCTCTCTGAACGAATGTCTCTCAGCATGAACAATGCTGAGAGTTAAGTGTGAGTGAAAGCCGTCCTTCACATAGCTTTTTGGGAACACAAGGTTCTTTGCTGTTGGAAACTTCAATATATACATATATATGGGGAGTTACAGACTCCAACTCCGTATTAAAGTGAAAACTGCAGGAACTTCATACAGGAACTAGGAAAGAGACTGAGAAACCAGAGTATGTGTTTCTCCTGCAAAACTTCCTTTTGTTCTAAATGAACAAATTTCTCTCCCCATGATAAGTTCTGAGATATAGCACTGTATGGAAGCCGTCCTTACCTAGCTTGTTGGGAACACAAAGTTTCTTTTAAGTTTCAAGTCCACTAAATTTACATATATGGAAAGGTAATAACTGCAACACGGTTTTACAGTGAAAACTGCAGTAAATTCATACCGTCACTAGGAAACAGACTGAGAAACCAGAGAAATTATTTCACTGGAATCCCATTCCCTAAGTGCTCTATGAAAGAACATCTGTCCACATGCTCTGTGCTGAGAGTTAAGTGTGTGTGAAAGCCGTCCTTCACCTAGCTTGTTGGGAAAACAGGGTTCATTTCAGTTGGAAATTCACTAAATATATGTGTATGGGGAGTTACTGTCTTGAACTCAGTATTAAAGTGAAAAGTGAGGAACTTCATACCGGCACTAGGGAAGAGACATAAAAACCAGAGAAATTTTTCACTGGAATCCTGTTCCCAATTTGTTCTATGAATGAACGTCTCTACAAATGCACAGTGCTGAGAGTTAAGTGTGTGTGAAAGCCGTCCTCCACCTAGATTTTGGGAACAGATTGTTCTATTCTGTTGGAGACTTCACTACATATATATATATGGGGGTTAATTACTCCAACTCTGTATTAAAATGAAAACTTCAGGAACTTCACACTAGCACAAGGAAACAGACTGAAAAACCAGAGTATGTTTTTCTCCAGCAACTCTTTCTTTTGTGCTAAATGAACAGACTTCTCTCCACATGATCAGTTCTGAGATATAACTGCGTGTGAAAGCCATCCTTTACCTAGCTTGTTGGGAATACTACGTTTATTCTAAGTTTCAATATCCACTATATATATATATATATATATATATATATATATATATATATATATATATATATATATATATATATATATGGAAAGGTAAAAACTCCAACAAGGTTTTACAGTGAAAACTGCATGGAATTCATACCTGCACTAGGAAAGAGACTGAGAAACCAGAGAAATTTTTCCCTGGAATCCCGTTCCCTTTCTGCTCTCTGAACGAATGTCTCTCAGCATGAACAATGCTGAGAGTTAAGTGTGAGTGAAAGCCGTCCTTCACATAGCTTTTTGGGAACACAAGGTTCTTTGCTGTTGGAAACTTCAATATATACATATATATGGGGAGTTACAGACTCCAACTCCGTATTAAAGTGAAAACTGCAGGAACTTCATACAGGAACTAGGAAAGAGACTGAGAAACCAGAGTATGTGTTTCTCCTGCAAAACTTCCTTTTGTTCTAAATGAACAAATTTCTCTCCCCATGATAAGTTCTGAGATATAGCACTGTATGGAAGCCGTCCTTACCTAGCTTGTTGGGAACACAAAGTTTCTTTTAAGTTTCAAGTCCACTAAATTTACATATATGGAAAGGTAATAACTGCAACACGGTTTTACAGTGAAAACTGCAGTAAATTCATACCGTCACTAGGAAACAGACTGAGAAACCAGAGAAATTATTTCACTGGAATCCCATTCCCTAAGTGCTCTATGAAAGAACATCTGTCCACATGCTCTGTGCTGAGAGTTAAGTGTGTGTGAAAGCCGTCCTTCACCTAGCTTGTTGGGAAAACAGGGTTCATTTCAGTTGGAAATTCACTAAATATATGTGTATGGGGAGTTACTGTCTTGAACTCAGTATTAAAGTGAAAAGTGAGGAACTTCATACCGGCACTAGGGAAGAGACATAAAAACCAGAGAAATTTTTCACTGGAATCCTGTTCCCAATTTGTTCTATGAATGAACGTCTCTACAAATGCACAGTGCTGAGAGTTAAGTGTGTGTGAAAGCCGTTCTCCACCTAGATTTTGGGAACAGATTGTTCTATTCTGTTGGAGACTTCACTACATATATATATATATATATATATATATATATATATATATGGGGGTTAATTACTCCAACTCTGTATTAAAATGAAAACTTCAGGAACTTCACACTAGCACAAGGAAACAGACTGAAAAACCAGAGTATGTTTTTCTCCAGCAACTCTTTCTTTTGTGCTAAATGAACAGACTTCTCTCCACATGCTCAATTCTGAGATATATCTGTGTGTGAAAGCCGTCCTTTATTAGCTTGTTGGAAAACAAGATACTTTTCAGTTTGAAATTTCACTACATACATATATATGGGGAGTTACTGACCCGAACTTTGTATTAAAGTGAAAAGTGCAAGAACTTCATACCAGCACTAGGAAATAGACTGAGTAACCAGAGAAATTTTTTCCCTGGAACCCCGTTCCCTTTTTGCTCTATTAAAGAATGTCTCTCCACAAACTCAGTGCTGAGAGTTAAGTGTGTGTGAAAGAAGTCCTTCACCTACCTTGTAGGGAAAACACGGTTCTTTTCAGTTGTAAACTTCACTGCACACATATATATGGGGATTTACTGAGTCCAACCCTGTATTACAGTAAAAAATGTAGGAACTTCATACTGGAACTAGGAAACACACTGAGAAAAAAGAGTATGTGTTTCTCCTGCAACACTTTGTTTTGTGCTAAATGAACAGAGTTCACTCCACATGTTCAGTTAGGAGATATATCTGTGTTAAAGCCATCCTTTACCTAGCTTTTTGGGAACACAAAGTTTTTTTTAAGTTTCAAAATCCACTACATATATATTTATGGAAAGTTAATAACTCAAACAAGGTTTTATAGTGAGAACTGAGGGAACTTCATAGCGGCACTAGGAAACAGACTGAGAAACCAGAGAAATTTTTTCACTGGAATCCCTTTCCTTTGTGCTCAATGAACGTACTTCTCTCCACATGGTCAGTGCTGAGAGTTAAGTGTGTTTGAAGGAGTCCTTCACCTAGCTAGTTTGGGAACACAAGGTTCTTTACATTTGGAAACTTCACTAAATAAATATATATGGGGTGTTACTGACTCAAAATCTGTATTACAGTGAAACCTGCAGGGACTTCAAAATGGTACTAGGAAACAGACTGAGAATCCAGAGAAATTTTTTCACTGGTATCCCATTCCCTTTTTGCTCCAAGAATGAACATTTCTAAACATGCTCAGTGCTGACAGTTAAGTGTGTGTCAAAGCCGTCCTACACCTAGCTTTTTTGGAACACAAGGTGCTATTCTGTTGGAGACTTCATTATATATATATATATATATATATATGGGGCATTTATGACTCAAACTCTGTATTAAAGTGAAAACTGCAGGAACTTCATACTGGCACTAGGAAACAGACTGAGAAACCAGAGTATGTGTTTCTCCAGCAACACATTCTTTTGGGTTAAATGAACAGATTTTTCTCCACATGCTCAGTTCTGAGATATATCTGTGTGTGAAAGCCATCCTTTATCTAGCTTGTTGGGAACACAAGGTTCTTTTCAGTTTGGCATTTCACTACATACACATATATGGGGAATTACTGACCCCAACACTGTATTTTAGGGAAAAGTGCAAGAACTTTATACCGGCACTAGGAAACAGACTGAGAAACAAGAGTATGTGTTTCTCCTTAAGCATTTTCTTTTGTGCTAAATGAACAAATTTCTCTCCACATTCTCAGTTTTGAGATATATCTGTATGTGAACGCCTTCTTTAACCTAGCTTGTTAGGAACACAAAGTTTCTTATAGGTATCAAAACCAATACATGTATATATATATATGGAAAAGTAATAACTCCAACATGGTTTTACAGTGAAAACTGCAGGAACTTCATACCGGCAGTAGGAAGCAGACTGAGAAACAGAGAATTTATTTCCCTTTAATCCCATTCCCTTTGTGTTCTATGAACGAATGTTTCTCCACATGATCATTGCTGAGAGTTAAGTGTGTGTGAAAGCCTTCCTTCAACTAGCTTGTTGGGAAAAAAGGTTCTTTTCATTTGGAAACTTCACTACATACATATATATCGGGGGTCACTGATTCCAATTCTATATTACAGGGAAAAGTGCAGGAACTTCATACCAGCACTAGAAAGCAGATTGAGAAACCAGAGTAATTGTTTCCCTGGAATCCCGTTTCTTTAGTGCTCTATGAATGAACTTCTCTCCACATGTTCTGTGCTCAGGGTTAAGTGTGTGTGAAAGCCACCCTTCACCTAGCTTGTTGGGAACACAAGGTTCATTTCAGTTGGAAACTTCACTAAATACATATATATGTGGAGTTACTGTCGTGAACTCAGTATTAAAGTGAAAACTGCAGGAATTTCATACTGGCACTAGGAAACCGACTGAGACACCAGAGAAATAGTTTCCCTTGATTCCCATTCCCTTTGTGCTGTATGAATGTATGTCTCTACACATGCTCTGTGCTGAGAGTTAAGTGTGTGTGATAGCCGTCCTTCACCTAGCTTGTTGAGAACACAAGGTTCTTTCCAGTAGGAAACTTCACTACATACATATACATTGGGAGTTACTGACTCCATCTCTGGGTTAGATTGAAAACTGCAGGAACGTCATACAGGCACTAGGAAACAGACTGAGAAACCATAGAATATGTTTGTATTTCAACACATTCTTTTGTGCTAACTGAGCAAACTACTCTCCCTATGCTCAGCTCTGAGATATATCTGTGTGTGATAGCCGTCCTAGACTTGGCTTGTTGGGAGAACAAAGTGTTTTTAAATTTCAAAACCAACTGTATATATATATATATATATATATGGAAAGGTCATAACTCCAACACAGATTTACAGTGAAACTGCAAGAACTTCATACCGGCACTAGGAAACAGACGGAGAAACCAGAGTAAGTGTTTCTCCTGCAACAATTTTTTTGTGCTAAAGGAATAAATTCTCTCCTCACGCCCAATTCTGAGATATATCTGTGTGTGAAAGCCTTCCTTTACCTAGATTGTTGGGAACACAAGTTTCTTTTAAATTTCAAATTCCACTACAAATATATATATGGAATGTTAATAACTCCAACAGTGTTTTATAGTGAAAACTGCAAGAACTTCATATTGGCCCTAGGAAACAGACTGAGAAATGAGAAAAATTGTTTCCCTGGATTCCCATTCCTTTTGTGCTCTATAAACGAACATGTCTCCACATGCTCAGTTCTGAGATTTAAGTGTGTGTGAGCCGTCCTTCACCTAGGTATTTGGGAACATAAGGTTCTTTTCAGTTGGAAATTTCACTACATACATATATATGGGGAGTTACTGAGTCCAACTATGTATTAGAGTGAAAATTGAAGAAATTTCTTACCGGCACTAGGACAAAGACTAAGAAACCAGAGTAGGTGTTTCTATAGCAGCACATTCATTTGTGCTAACTGACCAAAATTATCTCCACATGCTCAGTTCTGAGATATATTTGGGTTTGTAAGTCATCCTTTCCCTAGCTTGTTGGGAGCCCAAAGTTTCTCTTAAGTTTCAAAATCAACTACATAAGTTTATATATGGATAGGCAATAACTCAAATACAGTTTTACTGTGTAAACTGCAGGAACTTCAAACCAGCACTTGGAAACACTGAGAAACCAAAGAACTTGTATCCCTGGAATCCAGTTCCCTTTGTGCTCTATGAACGAAAGTTCTCCACATGATCTGTGCTGAGAGTTAAGCGTGAGTGAAAGCCACCCTTCACCTAGCTTGTTGGGAACACAAGGATCTTTTCAGTTGGAAAATTCACTACTTACATATATATGGCTAGTTACTGAATCCAACTAAGTATTAGAGTGAAAACTGCAGGAAATTCATACCGGCAATAGGAAACAGACTGAGAAACCAGAGAAAATGTTTCCCTTGAATTCCGTTCCCTTGTGCTCTATGAACGCATGTCTCTACACATTGTCATTGCTGAGAGTTAAGTGTGCGTGAAAGCCGTTCTTCAACTAGCTTGTTGGGAACAGAAGGTTCTTTACAGTTGGAAACTTCAATACTTATATGTAAACGGGGAGTTACTGACTCTAGCTCTTTATTACAGTGAAAATTGCAGGAAGTCATAACCACACTAGGAAACAGACTCAGAAACCAGAGTATGTGTTTCCCTGCAACACTTTGTTTGTGTTAAATAAACAAACTTCTCTCCACATGCTCTGTTCTGAGATATATCTCTGTGTGAAGCCCGTCCTTTTCCTTGCTTGTTGGGAAAACAAAGATTGTTTTAAGTTTCAAAACCCACTACATAAATATATATGGAAAGGTAATAACTCCAACACCTTTTAACAGTGTAAACTGCATTAACTTCATATAGGCCCGAGGAAACAGACTGAGAAACCAGAGAAATTGTTTCCCTGTTATACCATTATCTTTGTGTTCTATGAACGAACGTCTCTCCACTTGCTCCGTGCTGAGATTTAAGTGTGTTTGAAAGCCGCCCTTCACCTAACTTGTTGGGAAAACAAGGTTCTTTTCAGTTGGATTCTTCACT
This sequence comes from Vicugna pacos, assembly GCF_048564905.1. NCBI lineage: Eukaryota > Metazoa > Chordata > Mammalia > Artiodactyla > Camelidae > Vicugna > Vicugna pacos. Next base: position 21,170,903 of record NC_132995.1, on the reverse strand, counting down.
ACATACATATATATCGGGAGTTACTGACTCAAACTCGCTATTACAGTGAAAACTGCAAGAAATTCATACTGGCACTAGGAAACCGACTGAGAAACCAGAGAAAATTTTTTCCCTGGAATCCCGTTCCCTTTGTGCTCTATAAATCAACGTCTCCCAACATGCTCATTGCTGAGAGTGAAGTGTGTGTGAAAGCCGTACTTCACCTAGCTTGTTGGGAAAAAAGGTTCTATTCAGTTTGAAATTTCACTACATACATATATATTGGGTGTTACTGACTTCAACTATGTATTAGAGTGAAAGATGCAGGAAATTCATACCGACACTAGGAAATAGACTGAGAAACCAGAGAATCTGTTTCTAATGCAGCACTTTCTTTTGTGTTAACTCAGCATACTACAACCCCCATGCTCATTTCTGAGAAATAACTGTGTGTGAAAGCCGTCCTTTACCTAGCTTGTTGGGAAAACAATGTTTCTTTTAAATTTCAAATTCCACTACATAGATATATATATGGATGGACAATAACTCCAATACGGTTTTACAGTGAAAACTGCAGGAACTTCATACCGGGACTAGAAAACACTGAGAAACCAGAGAAACTGTTTCCCTGGGATGTCGTTCCCTTTGTGATCTATGAAAGAACGTCTCTCCACATGCTCATTGCTGAGAGTTAAGTGTGTGTGAAAGCCACCCTTCAACTAGCTTGTTTGGAACACAAGTTTCCTATTAGAAGGAAACTTCACTTCATACATATAAATTGTGAGTTACTGACTCCAACTAAGTATTAGAGTGAAAACTGAAGGAGATTTATACCAGAACTATGAAACAGACTGGGAACCCTGAGTATGCGTTTCTTCTGCAAAAATTTCTTTGGAACTAACTGAGCAAATTACTCTCCACATGCTCATTTCTGAGATATTTCTGTGTGTGAAAGCTGTCCTTTACCAAGGTTTTGGGAACACAAAATTTTTTTAAGTTTCAAATTCCACTACACAGATACATATATGTTAAGACAATAAATCCAACATGGTTTTACAGTGAAAATGGCAGGAAATTCATACCAGAATTAGGAAACACCCTGAGAAACCAGAGAAAATATTTCACTGGATTCCCGTTCTCTTTGTGCTCTATGAACGAAAGTCTCTATACATGCTCAGTGCTGAGAGTTAAGTGTGTGTGAAAGCCATCCTTCACCTAGGTTGTCGGGAACACAAGGATATTTTCAGTTGGAATCTTCACTACATACATATATATGGGGAGTTACTGACTCCAGCTCTGTATTACCATGAAAATTGCAGGAACTTAGTACCCGCACTAGGAAACAGACTCAGAAACCCAAGTATGTGGTTCTACGGCAACACTTTCTTTTGTGCTAACTGAGCAAACTACTCTCCACATGCTCAGCTCTGAGATATATCTGTGTGTGAAAGCTGCCCTTTACCAAGCTTGTAGGGAACAAAAAGTTTCTTTTAATTTTCAAAATCCACTACACAAATATATAGATTGTAAGGCAATAATTCATACAAGATTTACAGTGAAAATAGCAGAAAAGACATACATGCACTAGGAAACAAACTGATTAACCAGAGAAATTGTTTCCCTGGAATCCCGTTCCCTTTGTGCTCTATGAATGAATGTCTCTCAACATGCACAGTGCTGAGAGTTAATTGTTGTGAAAGCCATTCTTCACTTTGCTTCTTGGGAACACAAGGTTCTTTTCAGTTCGCGACTTCACTACATGCATATATATGGGGAGTTACTGAATCCAACTCTGTATTAAAGGGAAAAATGCAGAAACTTCTTACTGGCACTAGGAAACAGACTGAGAAACTAGAGTATGTGTTTCTCCTGCAACACTTTCATTTGTGCTAAATGAACAAACTTCTCTCCACATTTCAGGTCTGAGATATATCTGTGTGTGAAAGCCGTACTTTACCTAACTTGTTGGGAACACAAAGATTCTTTTAAATTTCAAAATCCACTACATATATACATATGGAAATGTAGTAACCCCAACACGCTTTTACAGTGTATACTGCTGGAACTTCATACCGGCACTAGGAAACAGACTGAGAAACCAGAGTATGTGTTTCTCCTGCAACACTTATTTTTGGGCTAAATGAACAAATTTCTCTCCACATGCTCAGTTCTGAGATATATCTCTGTGTGTAAGACTTCCTTTACCTAAATTGTTTGGGACACAAAGATTCATTTAAGTTTCAAAATCCACTACATAATTATATATGGAAACATAATAACTCCAACACGATTTACAGTGATAACTGCAGGAACTTCATACCGGCACTAGGAAACCGACTGAGAAACCAGAGAAATTGTTTCCCTGGAATCCCGTTCCTTTCGGCTCCATGAACTAACTTGTCTCCACATGCTCAGTGCTGAGATTTGTGTATGTGAAAGCCGTCCTTCACCTTGATTTTTCGGAACACAATGTTCTTTTCATTAGGAAATTTCACTACATATATATATATATGGGGAAATACTGACTCCAGCTCTGTATTACAGTGAAAATTCCAGGAAATCCTTACCCACACAAGGAGACAGACTCAGAAACCAGAATAGGTGTTTCTGCTGAAACACTTTATTTGTGCTAAATGAACAAACTTCTTTCTACATGCTCAAATCTGAGATATATCTGTGTGTGAAAGCCATCCTTTTCATAGCTTTTTGGGAAAATATAGTATCTGTTAAGTTTAAAATTCCACTACATATAAATATATGGAAAGGTAATAACTCCAACATGGTTTAACAGTTTAAACTGGAGAAACTTCATACTGGCACTTGGAAACAGACTGAGTAACCAGAGATATTGGCTCTCTGGTATCCCCTTCCCTTTGAGCTCTATGAACGAACATCTCTCAACATGCTCACTGCTGAGAATAAGTGTGTGAGAAAGCCGTCCTTCACCTAGCTTGTTGCAAACACAAGGTTCTTTTCAGTTGGAAACTTCACTGCATACATATATATGTGGAGTTACTGACTCCAATTGTGTATTACACTGATTACTGCAGGAAATTCATACCGGAACAAGGTAACAAACTGAGAACCCAGAGTATGTGTTTCTTCTGTAAAACTTAATTTTGTTCTAAATGAAAATACTTATCTCCACATGCTCAGTTATGAGATATATCTGTTTTTGAAGCCATCCTTTACATAGCTTGTTGGGAACACAAAGTTTCATTTAAGTTTCAAAACCCACTAAATGTATATATATGGAAAGGTAAAAACTCCTACACGGTTTTAAAGTGAAAATTGCAGGCACTTCATACCAGCACTAGGAAACAGACTGAGAAACAAGAGAAATTGTTTCCCTGGAAAATGTCCTTTGTGCACTATGAACGAATGTCTCTCCACATGCTCAATGCTGAGAGTTCAGTGTGTGTGAAAGCCATACTTCATCTTGCTTGTTGGGAACACAAGGTACTTTAAGGTCGGAAACTTCACTACATGCATATATATGGGGTGTTACTGACTCCAACTCTGTATTACAGTTAAAATTGCAGGAACTTCATAACGGAACTAGGAAACAGAATGAGAAACCAGAATAAGTGTTTCTCCTGCATCAATTTCTTCTGTGGTAAATGAACAAACTTCTCTCCACATGCTCAGTTTGAGATATATGTGTGGAAGCAGACCTGTACCTTCCTTGTTTGGAACACAAAGTTTCATTTAAATTTTAAATTCCACTACATATATATATATATATATGTTAAGGTAGTAACTCCAACACGGTTTTACAGTGTAAATTGCAGGAACTTCACACCGGCACTAGGAAACAATCTGAGAAACCAGAGAAATTGTTTTCCTCAAATCCCGTTCCCTTTGTGCTCTATAAACGAACGTCTCTCAACATGCTAATTGCTGAGAGTTAAGTGTTGGTGAAAGCCGTCTTTCACCTTGCTTGTTGGGAACACATGGTTCTTTTCAGTTAGAAACTTCACTACATACATATATATTGGATGTTTCAGACTCCAAAAATGTATTAAATTTAAAACTACAGGAACTTCATACCGGCATTAGGAAACAGACTGACAAACCAGAGTATGTGTTTCTATTTCAGAACTTTCTTTGTGCTAACTGAGCATACTACTCTGCACTTGCCAGTTCTGAGATAAAACTGTGTGTGAAAGCTGTCCTTTACCTAGCTTGTTGGGAACACAAAGATTCTTTAAAGTTCTAAAACCTACTTCATACATATATATTGAAAGGTAATAATTCAAATATGGTTTTACGTTGAAAACTGCAGGAACTTCATACCGGGCTAGGAAACAGACTGAGAAAACAGAGAAATTGTTTCCCTGGAATCCTGTTCCCTTTGTGCTCTATGAACGAACGTCTCTCCACATGCTCAGTGCTGAGAGTTAAGTGTGTGTGAAAGCCATCCTTCACATAGCTTGTTGTGAACACTAGGATCTTTTCATTTTGAAAATTCACTACATACATATATATGGGGAGTATCAGACTTCAACTCTGTATTACAGTGAAAATTGTAGGAACTTCAAACCGGCACTAGGAAACAGACTCATAAACCAGAGTATGTGTTTCTACAGCAACAATTTCTTTTGTACAAAATGAACAAATTTCTCTGAACATGCTCAGTTCTGAGATATATCTGTGTGTGAAAGCCGTCCTTTTCTTAGCTTGTTGGGAGCACAAAGTTTCTTATAGGTTTCAAAATCCACTACATATATATATATATATATATATATATATATATATATATATATATATATATATATATATATATATATATATATTTATATGGAAAGGTAAAAACTCCAACACGGTTTTAAAGTTCAAACTGCACAATCTTCATACCGGCACTAGGAAACAGACTGAGAAACCAGAGAAATAGTTTCCCTGGTATCCCATTCCCTTTGTGCTTTATGAAAGTACGTCTCTCCAAATGCTCAGTGCTGAGAGATAATTGTGTATGAAAAAGCCGTCCTTCACCTAGATTATTGGGAACACAAGGTTCTTTTCAGTAGGAATCTTCACTACATACATATATATGGGGAGTTACTGACTCCAACTCAGTATTATAGTGGAAATAGCAGGAACTACATAACAGAACTAGGAAACAGACTGAGAAACCAAAGCATGTGTTTCTTCTGAATAACTTTCTTTTGTGCTAAATGAACAAACTTCTCTCCACATGCTCAGTTCTGAGATATATCTGTGTGTGGAAGCAGTCCTTTACCAGGCTTGTTGGTAACACAAAATTCTATTAAATTTCAAATCCCACTACATATATATATATATATATATATATATATATATATATATATATATATATATATATATATGGAAAGTTAATAATTCCAACACGGTTTAACAGTGAAATCAGCAGGAATTTCATACTGGCACTAGGAAACAGACTGAGAAATGAGAGAAATTGTTTCCCAGAATCCCGTTCCATTTGTGCTCTATAAATGAACTTCTTTCAACATGCTGAGGGCTTAGAGTTAAGTGTGTCTGAAAGCTGTCCTTCAACTTACTTTTTGGGAAAACAAGTTTCTTTTCAGTTCTTAATTCACTACATACATATATATGGGGAGATACTGAATCCAACTATGTATTAGAGTGAAATCTGCAGGAACTTCATACCGGCACGAGGAAACAGAGTGAGAAACTAGAGTATGTGTTTCTATTGCTGCATTTCTTTTGTGCTAAATGAGCAAAATACTCTACACATGCTCAGTTCTGAGATATATCTGTGAGTGAAAGCCGTCCTTTACCTAGCTTGTTGGGAAACCAAATTTCTTTTAAGTATCAAAATCAACTACATAGATATATAAATGTATAGGCAATAACTCCAATAAAATTTTACAGTGAAAACTGCAGGAATTTCATACCGGCACTAGGAAACCCTGAGAAACCAGGGAAATTGTTTCCCTGGAATGTCGTTCCCATTGTGATCTTTGAATGAACGTCTCTCAACATGCTCAGTGCGGAGACTTAAGTGTGTGTGAAAGCCGTCCTTCACCTAGCTTGTTTGGAACACAAGGTTCTTTTCATTTGGAAACTTCACTGCATACATATATATGGGGAGTTACTGACTCAAACTCTGTATTACAGTGGATACTGGAGGAAATTCATACCGGCACAAGGAAACAGACTGAGAATCCAGAGCATGTGTTTCTCCTGTAACAATTTTTTTGTGCTTAATTAACAAAGTTCTCTCCACATGCTCAGTTCTGAGATATATTTTTGTGTGAAAGACTTCCTTTAGCTAACTTGTTTGGAAACAAAGATTCATTTAAGTTCCAAAATCCACTACATATTTATATATGGATAGGTATTAACTCCAAAACGGATGTACAGTGAAAACTGCAGAAACTTCATACCGGCACAAGGAAACAGACTGAGAATCCAGAGAAATTTTTTCTCTGGAATCCCGTTCCCTTTGTGCTCAATAAATCAACTTCTACCAACATGCTCATTGCTGAGAGTTAAGTGTGTTTGAAAGCCATAATTCACCTAGCTTGTTGGGAACAAAGGTTCTATTCAGTTTGAAATTTCACTACATACTTATATATGGGGAGTTACTGACTCCAACTAAGTATTAGAGTGAAAAGTGCAGGAACTTTATACCGGCACTAGAAAACAGTTGGAAACCAGAGTATGTGTTTCTCTTGCAAAATTTTCTTTTGTGCTAACTGAGCAAACTACTCTCCACATGCTCATTTTGGAGATATATCTGTGTGTGAAAGCTGTACTTTACCTAGCTTGTTTGGAACACAAAGTTTCTTTTAATTTTCTAAATGCACAATATACATATATATAAGGAAATGCAATAACTCCAACTCAGTTTTACAGTGAAAACTGAAGTAACTTCATACCGGCACAAGGAAACAGTCTTAGAATCCATAGGATCTGTTTCCCTTGAAACCCGTTCCCTTTGTGCTCCATGAATGAACGTCTCTTCACATGCTCATTGTTGAGAGTTTAGTGTGTGTGAAAGCCATCCTTCACATAGCTTGTTTCAAACACTAGTTTCTTTTCATTTTGAAACTTCACTACATACATATATATGGGAAGTTACTGACTCCAACTTTGTATTACAGTGAATATTGCAGGAACTTCATACCGGCACTAGGAAACAGACTGAGAAACCAGAGTATGTGTTTCTACTGCAACAATTTCTTTTGTGCAAAATGAACAAATTTCTCTCCACATGCTCAGTTCTGAGATATGTCTGTGTGTGAAATCCGTCCTTAACCTAGCTTGTTGGGAACACAAAATTTCTTTTAATTTCAAAATCCACTACATATATATATATATAGGCAATATCTCCAACACAATTTTACAGTGAAAACTGCAGGAACTTCATACCGGCACAAGGAAACAGACTGAGAATCCAGAGAAATTTTTTCTCTGGAATCGCATTCCCTTTGTGCTCTATAAACCAACGTGTCTCAACATGCTCATTGCTGAGAGTTAAGTGTGTGTGAAAGCCGTCCTTCACATAGCTTGTTGGGAACAAAGGTTCTATTCAGTTTGAAATTTCACTACATACATATATATTGGGTGTTACTGACTCCAAGAATGTGTTAGAGTGATAAATGAAGGAACTTCATACCGGCACTAGGAAACAGACTGAGAAACCAGAGAATCTGTTTCTATTGCAGCACTTTCTTTTGTGCTACCTGAGCAAACTACTCTCCCCATGCTGAATTCTGTGATATAACTGTGTGTGAAAGCTGTCCTTTGCCTAGCTTGTTGGGAAAACCAAGTTTCTTTAATATTTCAAATTCCACTACATAGATATATATATGGATAGGCAATAACTCCAATACGGTTTTACAGTGAAAACTGCAAGGAACTTCACAATGGGACTAGGAAACACTGAGAAACCAGAGAAATTGTTTCCCTGGAATGTCGTTCCCTTTGTGATCTATGAACCAACGTCTCTCAACATGCTCATTGCTGAGAGTTAAGTGTGTGTGAAAGCCGCCCTTCAACTAGCTTGTTGGGAACACAAGGTTCTTTTCAGTAGGAAACTTCACTTCATACATATATATTGGGAGTTACTGACTTCAACTAAGTATTAGAGTGAAAACTGCTGGAGCTTCATACCGGAACTAGGAAACAGACTGGGAACCCAGAGTATGCGTTTCTCTTGTAAAAATTTCTTTGGTTCTAACTGAGCAAATTACTCTCCACATGCTCATTCCTGAGATATATCTGGTGTGAAAACCGTACTTTAGCAAGGTTGTTGGGAATACAAAGAATTTTTAAGTTTCAAATCCCACTACACAGATACATATATCTTAAGACAATAACTTCAACACGGTTTTACAGTGAAAACAGCAGGACACTTCATACCGGAACTAGGACACAGACTGAGAAACCGGAGAGATTGTTTCCCTGGAATGCCATTCCCTTTGTGCTCTATAAACGAGCGTTTTTATACGTGCTCAGTGCTGAGAGCGAAGTGTGTGTGAAAGCCGTCCTTTACCTTACATTTTGGGAACAAATGTTCTTTTCAGTTGGAAACTTCACTTCATACATATATATTGGGATTTACTGACTCCAACTAAGTATTACACAGAAAATTGCAGGAACTTCATACCGGACCATGGAAAAAGAATGAGAAACCAGAGAATCTGATTCTATTGCAGCACTTTCTTTTGTGTAACTGAGCAAACTATGCTTCCCATGATAAGTTCTGATATATATCTCTGTGTGAAAGCCGTCCTATACTAAGCATGTTGGGAAAATAAAGTTTCTTTTAAATTTCAAATTCCACTACATGGATATATATATATGGAAAGGCAATAACTCCATTACCGTTTTACAGTGAAAACTGCAGGAACTTCATACCGGCACTAGGAAATACTGAGATACCAGAGATTTGCTGCACTGGAATTTAGTTCCCTTTGTGATCAATGAACCAACGTCTCTCCACATGCTCAGTGCTGAGAGTTAAGTGTGTGTGATATCCGTCCTTCCCCTAGCTTGTTGGGAACACAGGTTCTTTTCACTTGAAAAATTCACTACATAATTATATATGGGGAGTTACTGACTCCAACTCTGTATTACAGTGAAAAATGAAGGAAATATTTACCGGCAGTAGGTAACAGACTGAGAAACCAGAGAACGTGTTTCTCCTGCAACAATTTACTTTGTTCTAAATGAACAAACTTCCCTCCACATGCTCAGTTCTGAGATACATCTTTGTGTAAAAGCCGTCCTTTACATAGCTTACTGGGAATACAATGTTACTTTTAAGTTTCAATATCCACTACTTATATATATATATATGGAAAGGTAATAACTCCTACAGGGTTTTACAGTGAAAACTGTAGGAACATCATACCAGCACTAGGAAACAGACTGAGAAACCAGAGATAATGTTCCCTGGAATCCTGTTCCCTTTGTGCTCTATGATAGAACGTCTCTCCACATGCTTAGTGCTGAGAGTTAAGTGTGTGTGGTAGCCGTCCTTCACCTTGCTTGTTGGGAACACAAGGTTCTTTTAATTTGGAAACTTCACTACATACATAGTTTTTGGATGTTACTGACTCCAACTATGTATTAGAGTGAAATATGCAGAAACTTCATACCGGCACTAAGATACAGACTGAGAACACAGAGGAATTGTGTCCTTGTAATTTCGTTCCTTTGTGTTCTATGAAAGAACGTCTCTCCACATGCTCAGTGCTGAGAGTTAAGTGTGTGTGAAAGATGTCCTTCACATAGCTTGTTGGGAACACAAGGTTCTCTTCAGTTGGAAACTTCACTACATACATGTATATGGGTAGTTACTGACCTCAACTCGGTATTACAGTGAAAAATGAAGGAAATTCTTATCAGAACTAGTAAACAGACTGAGAAACCAGAGTATGTGTTTCTCCTGCAACACTTTCCTTGTGCCAAGTGAACAAACATATCTCCACATGCTCAGTTCTGACATATATCTGTGTGTGAATGCCTTAATTTACATAGTTTGTTGGGAACACAATGTTTTGTTTTAATTTCAAAATACACTTCATATATATATATGGAAAGGTAATATCTCCAACACGGTTTTACAGTGCAAACTGCGGGAAATTCATACCGGCACTAGAAACCCGACAGAGAAACAAGAGAAATTGTTTCCCTGGAATCCCGTTCCCTTTGTGCTCTATGAACGAACGTCTCTCCACATGCTCAGTGCTGAGAGTTAATTGTGTGTGAAAGACGACGTTCATCTAGCTTGTTTCGAACACAAGATTCTTTTCAGTTGGAAACTTCATTAGATACATATATAAGGGGCGTTACTGACTCCAACTAAGTATTAGAGTGAAATCTGCAGGAACTTCATACAAGCACTAAGAAATACACTGAGAATCCAGAGTATGTGTTTCTCGTGCAACACTTTCTTTTGTGCTAACTGAGCAAACTACTCTCCACATGCTCATTTGTGAGATAGATCTGTGTGTGAAAGCTGTTCTTTACCTAGCTTGTTTGGAACACAAAGCTTCTTTTAAGTTTCTAAATACACTACATAGATATATGTATTGAAATGCAATAACTTCCACATGGTTATACAGTAAAAACTGCAGGAACCTGATACTGGCACTAGGAAACACACTGAGAATCCATAGGAATTGTTTCCCTTGAATCCTGTTTCCTTTGTGCTCTATGAATGAACGTCTCTCCACATGCTCACTGCTGACAGTTAAGTGTGTGTGAAAGCTGTCCTTCACCTATCTTGTTGGGAACACAAAGTTTTTTAGTTGGAAACTTCACTAATACATATATACGGGGAGTTACTGACTCCAACTCTGTATTACTGTGGAAACTACATTAACTTCAAGCTGGCAGTAGGATACAGACTGAGAAACTAGAGTATGTGTTTCCAAAGCAAAACTTTATTTCGTGCTAAATGAACATATTACTCTCCTCATGCTCAGTTCTGAGATAAATCTTTGTTTGAAAGCTGTCTTTTACTTACCTTGTTAGGAACACAAAATTTATTTAAATTTCAATATCCACTACATATATATATATGGAAAGGTAATAACTCCAACACGATTTTACAGTGAAAACTGCAGGAACTTCATACAGGTACTAGGAAATATACTGAGACACCAGACTATGTGTTTCTACTTCAACACTTTCTATTTTGAAAAATGAACAAACTTCTCTCCACATGCTCAGTTCATAGATATTTCTGTGTGTGAAAGCCTTCCTTTACCTATCTTGTTGGGAAAACAAAGATCTTTTAAACTTCAAAATTCACTACATATATATATATAAGGAAAGATAATAAGTCCAACATGGTTTTACAGTATAAACTGCAGGAACTTCATACTTGCACTAGGAAACAGACTGAAAAGCTAGAGATATTTTTTCCCTTGTATCCCATTCCCTTTTTGCTCTATGAACGAAAGTCTCCCCACATGCTCTCTACTGAGATTTAAGTGTGTGTGAAAGCAGTCCTTCAACTAGCCTGTTTGGAACACAAGGTTCTTTCCAGTTGGAAAATTCTCTACATACATATATATAGGTAGTTACCGAATCCAACTCAGTATTAGAGAGATAACTGCAGGAAACTCATACCGTCACTAGGAATCAGACTGAGAAACCAGAGTATGTGCTTCTCTTGCAACACTTTCATTTGTGCTAAATGAACAAAATTCTCTCCACATGCTCAGTTCTGAGATATATCTGTGTGTGAAAGCCATCCTTTACCTAGCTTGTTGGGAACACAAAGTTTCTTTTAATTATCAATATCCACTACATATATATATATATATGGAAAGTTAATAACTGCAACACGTTTTTATAGAGAAAACTGAAGGTACTTTGTACCGGCAATAGGAAACAGACAAAGAAACCAGAGAATTTGTTTCCCTGGAATTCTGTTCCCTTTGTTCTCTGTGAACGAAAGTCTCTCCACATGCTCTGTGCTGAGGGTTTAGTGTGTGTGAAAGCCGTCCTTGATCTAGCATGTTGGGAACACAAGGTTCTTTTCAGTTGGAAATTTCACTACATACATATATATAGGGAGTTACAGACTCCAAATCTGTATTACAGTGATAATTGTAGGAAACACATACTGGCACTAGGAATCAGACTGAGAAAACAGAGTAAGTGTTTCTCCCGCAACAGTTTCTTTTCTGCTAAATAAACAAACTTCTCTCCACATGCTCAGTTCTGAGGTGTATCTGTGTGTTGAAGCAGTCTTTACCTAGCTTGTTGGGAACACGAAGTTTCTTTTAAGACTCAAAATCCACTATATATGTATATATGGAAATGTAATAACTCTAACACGGTTTTACAGTGAAAACTGCAGGAAATTCATACCACTACTAGGAAACAGACTGAGAAAACAGAGAAATTGTTTCCCTGGAATCCCGTTCTGTTTGGGCTCTATGAACTAAAGTCTCTCAACATGATCAGTGCTCAGAATTAAGTGTGTGTGAAAGCCGTGCTTTAACTTGCTTGTTGAGAACATATGTTTCTTTTCAGTTGGAAACTTCACTACATTCATATAGTTGGGGAGTTACTGACTCCAACTCAGTATTACAGTGAAAACTGTAGGAATTCATACCGGCACTAGGAAACAGACTGTGAAACTAGAGTGTGCGTTTCTCTTGCAACACTTTCTTTTGTGGTAAATGAACAAACTTCTCTCCACATGCTCAGTTCTTGGATATATCTGTGTGTGAAAGCCGTCCTTTACCTAGCTTGTTGGGAACATAACGTTTCTTTTAAGTTTCAAAATCCACAAATATATATATCGAAATGTAATAACTCCAACAAGGTTTTACAGAGAAAGCTGAAGGTAATTCATACCGCCACTAGGAAGCAGACTGAGATACTAGAGAATTTGTTTCCCTGTTATCCCATTCCCTTTGTTCTCTATGAACGGATGTCTCTCCACATGATTTGTACTGAGAGTTAAGTGTGTGTGAAAGCCGTCCTTCACCTTACTTGCTGGGAACACAAGTTTCTTTCCAGTTTGTACTTCACTAGTTACATATATGTGGGAAATTACAGAATCCAACACTGTATTACAACGAAAATTGCAGGAACCTCATACCAGCACTTGGAAACAGACTGAGAAAGCCGAGTATGTGTACCTCCTGCAACACTTTATTTTGTTGTAAATGAACAAACTTCTATCTACATGCTCAGTTCTGAGATATATCTGTGTGTGAAAGTCATCCTTTACCCAGATTGTTGGGAACACAAAGTTTCTTTTAAGTTTCAAAATCCACTACATATACATATATGGACAGGTAATAAGTCCAAAATGGTTTTACATTGAAAATTACAGGAATTTCATACCGGCACTAGGGAACAGATTGAGTAATCAGAGAAATTGTTTCCCTGGAAGTCAGTTCATTTTGTGCACTATCAACGAATGTCTGTCCACATGTTCAGTGCTGAGAGTTATGTGTGTGAAAGCCGTCCTTCACCTAGCTTGTTGGGAACACAAGATTCCTTTCAGTTGGAAAATTCACTAAATACTTATATATAGGAATTACTGACTGTAACTCTGTATTACTGTGAAAACTGCAGGAACAGCATACCAGCACTAGGAAACAGATTGAGAAACCAGAGAATGTGTTCCTCCTGCGACACTTTCTTTTGTGCTAAATGAACAAACTTCTCTCCACATGATCATTTCTGTGGTATTCCTGTGTGTGAAAGCCTTCATTTACCATGCTTGTTGGGAACACAAATTTCTTTTAAGTTTCAAAATCAACTACTTATTTATATATATGGAAAGGTAATAACTCCAACACTGTGTTAAAGTGTAAACTGCAGGAACTTCATACCAGAACCAGGAAACAGACTGAGAAACCAGAATACGTGTTTGTCCTGGAACACTTATTTTGTGCTAATTTAACAAGCTTCTCTCCACATGTTCAGTTCTGAGATATTTCTGTTGTGAAAGCGGTCCTTTACCTCACTTGTTAGGAACACAAATTTTTTTTAAGTTTCAAAATCCACTACAAATATTTATATGGAAGGTAATAACTCCAACAAGATTTTACAGTGAAAACTGCAGGACCATCATACCGGCACTAGGAAACATACTGGGAAACCAGAGAAATAGTTTCCCTGGAATCCCTTTCCCTTTGTGATCTATGAACGAACATCTCTCCACATGGTCATTGATGAGAATTACGTGTGTGTGAAAGCTGTCCTTCACTGATCTTGTTGGGAACACAAGGTTCTTTTCAGTTCGAAACTACACTACATATTTATATATGGGGAGTTACTGACTCCAACTCTGTATTACAGTGAAAACTGCAGGAACTTCACACCAGCACTATGAAACAGACTGAGAAGCCAGAGTATGTGTTTCTCCTGCAACACTTTCTTTTATGCTAAATGAACAAACTATTCTCTATGTACTCAGTTCTCAGATATATCTTTGTGTGAAAGCCTTCCTTTATCTAGCTTGTTGGGAACACAAAGTTCCTTTTAAGTTTCAAAATTCACTGTGTGTATATATATATATATATATATATATATATGAAGGTAATAACTCCAAAAATGTTTTACATTGAAAACTGCAAGAACTTCATACCGGCACTAGGAAACAGACTGAGAAACTAGAGATGTTGCTTCTTTGAATCCCATTCCCTTTATGCTCTATGAACGAGTGTCTCCACATTCTCTGTACTGAGAGTTAAGTGTGTGTTAATGCCATCCTTCACCTAGCTTGTTGGGAACACAAGGATCTTTTCAGTTGGAAACTACACTACACTCAAATATATGGGGAGTAACTGACTCCAAACCAATATTAGAGTGAAAATTCCAGGAACTTCATAACGGCACTTGGAAACAGACTTAGAAACCAGAGTATTTGTTTCTCCTGCAAACCGTTACATTTGTGCTTGATAAACGAAATCTCTCCACATACCCAATTCTGAGAGATTAGTGTGTGTGAAATCAGTCCTTCACCTAGCTTGTGGGGATCACAAAGTTTCTTTTCAGAAGGAAATTTCAGTACATACATATATATGGTGACATAATGGGTCTGATTCTTATAACACTGAAAACTCTTGGAACTTAAATAGAGCACTTGCAATCAGACTGGGAATGCAGAATAAGTGTGTCTCCTGCAACCCATTCCTTTTGTGTTAGATGAGCGACCGTCTCTCCACATGCTCATTTCTGTGTGAAATATGAGTGTGAAAACCATCCTTCACCTAGCTTGTTCGGAACACATATTTTCTTTCCAGTTTAAACACCACTACATATATATTTTTGGGGAGGTACAATGTCCAATACTTTTTTACAGTGAAACGTCAGGAACTTCAAATTGGCACTAGGAATCAGACTGAGAACCCAGAGTAAGTGTTTCTCCTGAATCACTTTCCTTCCTGCTAGATGAACATACATCTTCTAAGATGCTTAGTTCTGAGATTTAAGTGTGTGTGAAGGCTTTTCTTCACAAACCTTGTAGGGAAGACAAAGTTTCTTGTCTATTTTAAACTGCATTACATATATATATATATATATATATATATATATATATATATATATATATATATATGCAGTGAATTTTGAAACATATATATATATGGATGTACTAGCTCCAACAATGTTTTACTGTGAAAACAGCAGGAACATTAAACCAGAACTAGGAAACAGACTGAGAATCCAGAATAAGTGTTTCTCAAGCAACCCGTTCCTTTTGTGCTTGATGAACGAACGTCTCTTCACATCCTCTGTTCTGAGAGAAAATTGTGTGTGAAAGCCGTACTTCACATTGCTTGTTGGGACCACAAAGCTTCTTTTAAGGTGGAATCACCAATACATTGATATATATGGGGAGGTACTAGCTCCAAAACTGTTTTACATTGAAAACTGCAGGAACTTCAACCAGCACTTGGAAACAGACTGAGAAAACAGAGTAAGTGTTTCTCATGCAACCCTTCCTTTAGTGTTAGATGAACGAAAATCTCTCCACATGATCAGTTCTGAGAGATAATTGTGACTGAAAGCCATCCTTCATGAAGCTGGTTGGGAACACAAATTTTCTTTTCAGTTGGAAACTCCAATACATACATATATATGGGGAGATTCTGGATCTGACTCAGTTTTACAGTGAAAACTGCAGGAACTTTATCACGGCACTAGAAAAGAGACTGAGAAAATGAGTAACTCTTTTTCCTGCAACCCGTTCCAGTTGTGCTAGATGAACGAACGTCTCTCCACATCTTCAGTTCTGAGAGATAAGTGTGTGAGAAGCAGTCCTTCACCTAGCTTTTGGGATCACAAAGATTCTTTTCAATTGGAATCTCCATTTAATACATATATATGGAGAGGTACAGGCTCTGATTCCTTTTACAGTGAAAACTGTAGGAACTAAAATACAACACTTGGAAACAGACTGAGAAACCAGAGTATGTGTTTCTCCTAAAACCCATTCCTTTTTGCTAAATGAATGAACGTCTCTCCACATGCTGATTTCTGACAGATAAGTCTGTGTGAAAACCGTCCTTCACCTAGCTTGTTGGGAACACAAAGTTTCCTTTCAGATTGAAACTCCACTACATACATATATATGGGGAAGTACAGGCTCCGACTCGGTTTTACAGGGAAAACTGCAGGAAATTCAAACCTGCATAGGAAAAAGACTGAGAAAACAGAGGAAGTGTTCTCTGGCAACACTTTCCCTTTGTGCAGGATGAACGAAAGTTTCTCCACATGCTCAGTGCTGAGGGTTAATTGTGTGTGAAAGCCGTCCTTCACCTTGCTTGTTGGGAACACAAGGTTTTTTTAGTTGCAAAATCACTACATACATAAATATGGGGAGGTAAGGACTCCAACTCTATATTAGAGTTAAAACTGAAGGAACTTCAAACAGCATTAGGAAACAGACTGAGATACTAGAGTATGTGTTTCTCCTACAACACTTAACTTGGTAATAAATGATCAAACTACCCTCCACATGCTCAGTTCTGAAAGATAAGTTTGTCTGAAAGCCGTACTTCACCTAACTTGTTGGGAACACAAAGTTTCTTTTTAGTTTCAAATCCCAGTATGTAAGATTACATGTGGAGGTACAAGCTTGAACTTTGTTTTACAGTGAAAACTGCAGGTACTTCAAACTGGTACTAGGAAACAGACTGAGAAATGAGAGTTGTATTTCTCCTGCAACACTTTCTTTGTGCAAAATACACTAACACCTCTCCACATGATCAGTTCTGAAAGATAATTGTGTCTGAAAGCCGTACTTCAACAATCTTGCTGGGAACACAAAGTTTCTTTTACAGTTGAAGACTCATCTAAAAAATATATATGGGGCAGTACTGACCCCATCTCGGTTTTACAGTCAAAACTGCAGGAACTTCAAACCTACACTATGAAACAGCTTGAGGAAGGAGAATAAGTGTTTTTCCTGGAACCCGTTCCTTTGTGCTAGATGAATGAACGTCTTAACACATGCTCAGTTCTGAGAGATATGTGTGTGTGAAAGCCGTCCTTTATCTAGCTTGTTGGGAACACAAAATTTCTTTTTATTTGGAAACTCCACTGAATATTATATATGGGGAGTTACTGGCTCCTAATCAGTTTTACAGTGAAAAGTGCAGGAACTTCAATCCGGCACTAGGAAACAGAGTGAGAAACCAGAGTTAGTGATTATCCAGCAACATTTTCCCTTTGTGATAGATGAAAGAACGTCTCTCCACATGCTCACTTCTAAGAGATAATTGTGTGTGAAAGCCGTCCTTCAAATAGTTTGTTGGGAAAACAAAGTTTCTTTTTGGTTTTAAACTTCACTAAATATATATCTATGGGATATATAGGCTCCAACCGTGTTTTACAGTTAAAACTGCAGGAACTTCACACTGGAAGAAGGAAAAAGACTGAGAAACGAGAGTTGTTTTCCTCCTGCAACACTTTCTTATGCTAAAGGAATGGACTTCTCTCTACATGCTCAGATCAAAAAGATAAGAGTGACGGAAGGCCATCCTTCAACTATATTGTTGGGAACACAAAGTTTCTTTTCTTTTGGAAACACCAATTCATACATATATATGGGGAGGTTCTGACTCCAGCTCTATTACAGTGATATTTGCAGGAACTTCAACCAGCACTAGGAAAAAGACTGAGAAACCAGAGTATGAGTTTATCCTTCAACACTTTCTGTTTGTGCTAGATGAACGAACATATCTCCACATACTAAGTTCTGAAAGATAAGTGTGTTTGAAAACCTTCCTTCACTTTGCTTGTTGGGAACTAAAAATTTCTAATATGTTGGAATCTCCACTACATATATATATATTGGGGGTACTTTCTCAGACTTGGATTAACACTGAAATCTGCAGGAACTTCATACCGGCACAAGAAAACAGACTGAGAAAACAGAGTAACTCTTTCTCCTGCAACCCGTTCCTTTTTGCTAGATGAACGAAAGTCTCTCCACATGCTCAGATCAGAGGTAAATGTGTGTGAAAGCCGTCCTTCACCTAGCTTGTTGGGAACACAAAATTAATTTTCAGTTGAAAACTCCACTACATATATATATATATGGGAGATACAGTCTCCAACTCGGTTTCACAGTGAAAACTGCAGGAAATTCAAACATGCACAAGGAAACATACTGAGAAACACGAGTAAGTGTTTCTCCTGCAACATGTTCCATTTGTGCTAGATGAACAAACGTCTCTCCACATGCTCAGTTCAGAGATAATTGTGAGTGAAAGCTGTTCTTCAACTAGCTTGATGGGAACACAACGTTTATTTCCTGCTTCAAACACCACTACATTCATATATATGGGGATGTACTAGCTGAAACTCGGTTTTACATAGAAAACTGCAGGAAACTCAAACCAGGACAAGGAAACAAACAGAGAACCATAATAACTGTTTCTCCTTCAAACCGTTCCATTTGTGCTAGATGAACGAACGTCTCTCCACATGCTCCGTTCTGAGGGATAAGTGTGTGTTAATGTCATCTTTCACCTCGTATGTTGTGAACAGAAAATTACTTTTTATTTTCAAACTCCACTACATACATATATACAGGAAGGTACTGGCTTCAACTCGGTTTTACAGTGAAAACTGCAGGAAATTCAAACCGGTAGTAGGAAACATACTGAGAATCTAGAGTAAGTGTATCTCTTGCAACACGTTCACTTGGTGCTAAATGAACGAACGTCTCTCCGCATGATCAGTATTGAAAAATAAGTGTGTGTGAAATCCATCCTTCAAGAATCTTGTTGGGAACAGAAAGTTGCTTTTCAATGGGAAACTCCACTACATTCATATATATGGGGAGGTACAGGCTCTGAATCAGTTATACAATTAAAACTGCAGGAACTTCAAAGCAGCACTTGGAAACACACTGAGAATCTAGAGAAAGCGTATCTCTTGCAACAGGTTCCCTATGTGCTAAATGAAAGAACGTCTCTCCACATGCTCAGTTCTGAGAGATAATTTGTGTGAAAGCCGTCCTTCACCTAGCTTGTTGGGAACACAAAGTTTCTTTTAATTTCAAAATCCACTACATACATATATATATATATATATATATATATATATATATATAGGCAATATCTCCATCACAATTTTACAGTGAAAACTGCAGGAACTTCATACCGGCACAAGGAAACAGACTGAGAATCCAGAGAAATTTTTCCCCTGGAATCCCGTTCTCTTTGTGCTCTATAAGCCAACGTCTCTCATCATGCTCATTGCTGAGAGTTAAGTGTGTGTGAAAGCCATCCTTCACATAGCTTGTTGGGAACAAAGGTTCTTTTCAGTTTGTAATTTCACTAGATACATATATATTGGGTGTTACTGACTCCAACTATGTATTAGAGTGAAAAATGTAGGAATTTCATACCAGCACTAGGAAACAGACTGAGAAACCAGAGAATCTGTTTCTATTGCAACACTTTCTTTTGTGCTACCTGAGCAAAGTACTATCTCCATGCTGAATTCTGAGATATAACTGTGTGTGAAAGCTGTACTTTGCTTAGTTTGTTGGGAAAACCAAGTTTCTTTAATATTTCAAATTCCACTACATAGATATACATATGGATAGGCAATAAGTCCAATACGGTTTTACAGTGAAAACTGCAGGAACTTCATAACGGGACTAGGAAACACTGAGAAACCAGAGAAATTGTTTCCCTGGAATGTTGTTCCCTTTGTGATCTATGAACCAATGTCTCTCAACATGCTCATTGCTGAGAGTTAAGTGTGTGTGAAAGCCGCCCTTCAACTAGCTTGTTGGGAACACAAGGTTCTTTTCAGTAGGAAACTTCACTTCATACATATATATTGGGAGTTACTGACTCCAACTAAGAATTAGGGTGAAAACTGCAGGAGCTTCATACCGGAACTTGGAAACAGACTGGGAACCCAGAGTATGCATTTCTCCTGCAACAATTTCTTTGGTAATAACTGAGCAAGTTACTCTCCACATGCTCATTTCTGAGATATATCTGTGTGTGAAAGTCATACTTTACCAAGGTTGTTGGGAATACAAAGATTTTTTAAGTTTCAAATTCCACTACACAGATACATATATTTTAAGACAATAACTTCAACACGGTTTTACAGTGAAAACTGCAGGTACTTCATACCGGAACTAGGAAACAGACTGAGAAACCAGAGAAATTGTTTCCCTGGAATGCCATTCCTTTGTGCTCTATAAATGAGCGTTTCTATATGTGCTCAGTGCTGAGAGTGAAGTGTGTGTGAAAGCTGTTCTTCACCTATCTTTTTGGGAACAAAGGTTCTTTTCATTTGGAAACTTCACTTCATACATATATATTGGGATTTACTGACTCCATCTAAGTATTACAGTGAAAAATTCAGGAACTTCATACCAGCACTAGGAAACAGACTGTTAAACCAGAGAATCTGGTTCTATTGCAGCACTTTCTTTTGTGTAACTGAGCAAACTATGCTCCCCATGCTCAGTTCTGAGATGTATCTCTGTCTGAAAGCCGTCCTTTACCTAGCTTGTTGGGAAAGCAAAATTTCTTTTAAGTTTCAAATTCCACTACATAGATATATATATCGAAAGGTAATAACTCCATCACAGTTTTACAGTGAAAACTGTAGGAACTTCATACCGGCAGTAGACAACCTACTGAAAACCAGAGAAATTGTTTCCCTGGAATCCAGTTCCTTTTGTGCTGTATGAACAAAAGTCTCTCCACATGCTAATTGCTGAGAGTTAAGTCTGTGTGAAAGCCGTCCTTCAACTAGCTTGTTGGAAACACAAGGTTCTTTTCAGTAGGAAATTTCACTTCATACATATATATGGGGAGTTACTGAAT
This sequence comes from Vicugna pacos, assembly GCF_048564905.1. Classification (NCBI taxonomy): domain Eukaryota; kingdom Metazoa; phylum Chordata; class Mammalia; order Artiodactyla; family Camelidae; genus Vicugna; species Vicugna pacos. The sequence goes on along the minus strand of NC_132995.1, from coordinate 21,149,628 downwards.
CCAACTAAGTATTAGAGTGAAAACTGCATGAAATTCATACTGGAATTAGGTAACAGTTTGAGATCCCAGAGTATGCATTTCTCTGGCAACAATTTCTTTTGTGCTAAATGAATAAACTCTCCACATGCTCATTTCTGAGATATATCTGTGTGTGAAAGCCGTCCTTTACATAACTTAGTGGGAATACAATGTTACTTTTAAGTTTAAATATCCACTACTTATATATATATATATGGAAAGGTAATAACTCCTACACGATTTTACAGTGAAACTGTAGGAACATCATACCAGCACTAGGAAACAGACTGAGAAACCAGAGAAAATATTTCCCTGCAATCCCGTTCCCTTTGTGCTCTATGAAAGAACGTCTCTCCACATGCTTAGTGCTGAGAGTTAAGTGTGTGTGATAGCCGTCCTTCACCTTGCATGTTGCGAACACAAGATTCTTTTAATTTGGAAATTTCGCTACATAAATATTTATTGGATGTTACTAACTCCAACTATGTATTAGAGTGAAATATGCAGAAACTTCATACCGGCACTAGGAAACAAACTGAGAACACAGAGGAAATGTGTCCTTGTAATTTCAATCCCTTTGTGCTCTATGAAAGAACGTCTCTACATATGCTCAGTACTGAGAGTTAAGTGTGTGTGAAAGATGTCCTTCACATAGCTTGATGGGAACACAAGGTTCTTTTCAGGTGGAAACTTCACTACATACTTATATATGGGGAGTTACTGACTCCAACTCTTTATTACAGTGAAAAATGAAGGAAATTTTTACCGGAACTAGTACACAGACTGAGAAACCGGAGTATGAGTTTCTCCTGCAACACTTTCTTTTGTGCCAAGTGAACAAACATATCTCCACATGCTCAGTCTGACATATATATGTGTGCGAATGCCTTCATTTACATAGCTTGTTGGGAACACAATGTTTCTTTTAAATTTCAAAATACACTTCATATATATATATATGGATAGGTAATATCTCCAATGTGGTTTTACAGTGCAAACTGCGGGAACTTCATACCAGCACTAGGAAACCTACGGAGAAACCAGAATTTTGTTTCCCTGGAATCCTGTTCCCTTTGTGCTCTATGAACGAACGTCTCTCCACATGCTCAGAGCTGAGAGTTAATTGTGTGTGAAAGATGACGTTCATCTAGCTTGTTTGGAACACAAGATTCTTTTCAGTTGGAAAATTCATTACATACATATATAAGGGGAGTTACTGACTCCAACTAAGTATTAGAGTGAAATCTGCAGGAACTTCATACAAGCACTAAGAAATACACTGAGAATCCAGAGTATGTTTTTCTCGTGCAACACTTTCTTTTGTGCTAACTGAGCAAACTACTCTCTACATGCTCATTTGTGAGATAGATCTATGTGTGAAAGCCCTTCTTTACCTAGCTTGCTTGGAACACAAAGCTTCTTTTGAGTTTCTAAATACACTACATAGATATATGTATTGAAATGCAATAACTCCCACACGGTTTTACAGTAAAAACTGCAGGAACATGATCCCGGCGCTAGGAAACACACTGAGAATCCATAGGAATTGTTTCCCTTGAATCCTGTTTCCTTTGTGCTCTATGAATGAACGTCTCTCCACATGCTCACTGCTGACAGTTAAGTGTGTGTGAAAGCTGTCCTTCACCTATCTTGTTGGGAACACAAAGTTTTTTAGCTGGAAACTTCACTAATACATATATACGGGGAGTTACTGACTCCAAATCTGTATTACTGTGGAAACTGCATTTACTTCAAGCTGGCAGTAGGATACAGACTGAGAAACCAGAGTCTGTGTTTCCCCTGCAAAATTTATTTGTGCTAAATGAACAAATTACTCTCCTCATGCTCAGTTCTTAGATAAATCTTTGTGTGAAAGCCGTCCTTTACTTACCTTGTTAGGAACACAAAACTTCTTTTAAATTTCAATATCCACTACATATATATATATGGAAAGGTAATAACTCCAACACGATTTTACAGTGAAAACTGCAGGAACTTCATACCGGCACTAGGAAATATACTGAGACACCAGCGTATGTGTTTCTGCTGCAACACTTTTTATTTTGAAAAATGAACAAACTTCTCTCCACATGCTTAGTTCATAGATATTTCTGTGTGTGAAAGCCTTCCTTTACCTAGCTTGTTGGGAAAACAAAGATCTTTTAAACTTCAAAATTCACTATATATATATCCATATATATATGGAAAAGTAATAACTCCAACACGATTTTACAGTATAAACTGCAGGAACTTCATACCAGCACTAGGAAACAGACTGAAAAACTAGAGATATTTTTTCCCTTGTATCCCGTTCCCTTTTTGCTCTATGAACAAAAGTCTCTCCACATGCTATCTACTGAGATTTAAGTATGTGTGAAAGCAGTCCTTCAACTAGCTTGTTTGGAACACAAGGTTCTTTTCAGTTGGATATTTCACTACATACATATATATAGGGAGTTACAGACTCCAAATCTGTATTACAGTGATAATTGAAGGAAACACATACTGGCACTAGGAATCAGACTGAGAAACCAGAGTAAGTGTTTCTCCTGCAAAACTTTCTTTGTGCTAAATAAACAAACTTCTCTCCACATGCTCAGTACTGAGATATATCTGTGTGTGGAAGCAGTAATTAACCTAGCTTGTTGGGAAAACTAAGTTTCTTTTAAGACTCAAAATCCACTACATATATATATATATATATATGGAAAGGTAATAACTCTAACAAGGTTTTACAGAGAAAACTGAAGGAACTTCATACTGCCACTAGGAAGCGGACTGAGAAACTAGAGAATTTGTTTCCCTGTTATCCCATTCCCTTTGTTCTCTATGAACAGATGTCTCTCCACATGATTTGTACTGAGATTTATGTGAGTGTGAAAGCCGTCCTTCACCTAACTTTTTGGGAACACATATTTCTTTCCAGTTTGAACTTCACTAATTACATATATGTGGGAAGTTACAGAATCCAACACTGTATTACTACAAAAATTGCAGGAACCTCATACCAGCACTAGGAAACAGACTGAGAAACCCATGTTTGTGTTTCTCCTGCAACTCTTTATTTTGTTGTAAATGAACAAACATCTATCCACATGCTCAGTTCTGAGATATATCTGTGTGTGAAAGTCTTCCTTTACGTAGCTTGTTGGGAACAAATAGTTTCTTTTAAGTTTCAAAATCCACTACATATTTATATATATATTGTCAGGTAATAAGTCCAAAATGGTTTTACCTTGAAAAGTACTGGAATTTCATACCGGCACTAAGAAACAGATTGAGTAATCAGAGAAATTGTTTCCCTGGAATTCCATTCATTTTGTGCACTATCAACGAATGTCCGTCCACATGTTCAATGCTGAGAGTTATGTGTGTGAAAGCTGTCAATCACCTAGCTTGTTGGGAACACAAGATTCTTTTCAGTTGGAAAATACACTAAATACTTATATATGGGAATTACTGACTGTAACTCTGTATTAATGTGAAAAGAGCAGGAACTGCATACCGGCACTAGGAAACAGATTTAGAAACCAGAGTATGTGTTCCTCCGGCAACACTTTCTTTTGTGCTAAATGAACAAACTTCTCTCCACATGATCATTTCTGTGGTATTCCTATGTGTGAAAACCTTCATTTACCTAGCTTGTTGGGAAAACAAACTTTCTTTTAAGTTTCAAAATCCACTACCTATATATATATATATATGGTAAGGTAATAACTCCAACACTGTTTTACAGAGAAACCTGCAGGAAATTCATACCGGCACAAGGAAACAATGTGAGAAACCAGAGAAATAGTTTCCCTGGAATCCCATTCACTGTGTGCTCTATGAATTAGCATCTCCCCACATGCTTAGTGCTTAGAGTTCTGTGTGAGTGAAAGCTGTCCTTGACCTAGCTTGTTGGGAACACAAGGTTCTTTTCAGATGGAAACTTCACTACATACATATATATGGGAAGTTACTGACCCCAACACTGCATTACAGTGTAAACTGCAGGAATTTCATACCGGAACTAGGAAAAAGAGTGAGAAACCAGAGTATATGTTTGTCCTGCAACACTTATTTTGTGCTAATTTAACAAACTTCTCTCCACATGTTCAGTTCTAAGATATTTCTGTGTGTGAAAGCCGTCCTTTAACTCGCTTGTTGAGAACACAAAGTTTTTTTTTAAGTTTCACAATCCACTACAAATATTTATATGGAAAGGTAATAATTCCAACACGGTTTTACAGTGGAAAGTGCAGGAGCATCATACCGGCACTAGGAAACATAGTGAAAACCAGAAATTGTTTACCTGGAATCCCGTTCCATTTGTACTCTATGAATGAACGTCTCTCCACATGGTCAGTGATGAGAGTTAAGTGTGTGTGAAAGCCGTCCTTCACCGAGCTTGTTGGGAACACAAGGCTATTTTCAGTTGGAAACTTCACTACATACATATATATGGGGAGTTACTGACTCCAACACTGTATTACAGTGAAAACTGCAGAAACTTCACACTGGCACTAGGAAACAGACTGAGAAACCAGAGTATCGATTTCTCCTGCAACACTTTCTTTTGTGCTAAATGAACAAACTTCTCCCCACATGCTCAGATCAGAGACATATCTGTGTGTGAAAGCTTTCCTTTACCTTGCTTGTTGGGAACACAAAGTTTCTTTTAAGTTTCAAAATCCACTACATATATAAAAATGGGTTGGTAATAACTCCAACACGGTTTACAGTGAAAAGAGCAGGAATTTCATACCGGCACAAGGAAACAGACTGAGAAACCAGAAAAATTTTTACCATGGAATCCCATTCCCTTTGTGCTCAATGAAAGAACGTCTCTCCACATTCTCTGTACTGAGAGTTAAGTGTGTGTAAATGCCGTCCTTCACCAAGCTTGTTGGGAACACAAAGTTTCTATCAAGTTTCAAACACCACAACATATATATATATGGGAATGGACAAGCCCCAACTCAGTTTTTCAGTGAAAACTGCAGGACCATCAAACCAGCATTGGAAACAGACAGAGAAACAGAGTAACAGTTTCTCCAGCAAAAATTGCCTTTGTGTGAGATGAGTGAACGTCTCTCAACTTGCTCAGTTCTGAGGGATATGTGTGTGTGTAAGTCGTCCTTCACCTCGCTTGTAGGGAACACAAAGTTTCTTTTCTGTTGGAAACTCCACAACATACATATTCATGGGGAGGTATAATCTTCAACTGGGTTTTACAGATGAAACTGCAGGAAACTCAAACAGCACAAGGAAATCGACTGTGAAACCAGAGTATGTGGTTCTCCTACAGCACATTCCATTTGTGATAGATGAACGAAATTCTCTCCACATCATCACTTCTAAATGATAAATGTGTGTGAATGTCATCCTTCACCTATCTTGTTGGGAACACAAAGTTTCTTTTCTGTAGGAAGGTGCACTACAAACTTATACATGGGGAGGTACTGAGTCCAACTCGATTTTTCACTGAAAACTGCTGGAAATTCAAACCGGAAAAAGGAAACAGACTAAAAAACCAGAGTATGTGTTTATCCTTGAACCCGTTCACTTTTTGCTAGATGAACAAACGTCTTTCTGCAGGCTCAGTACTGAAATATAAGTGTGTGTGAAATCCGTCCTTCATGAAACTTGTTGGGAACAGAAAGTTACTTTTCAATTGGAAACTCCACTGCATTCATATATATGGGGAGGTACAGGCTCTGACTCAGTTATACAATGAAAACTGCAGGAACTTGAAAGCAGCACTAGGAAACTCACTGAGAATCTAGAATAAGTGTAACTCTTGCAACACGTTCCCTATGTGCTAAATGAAATAACGTCTCTCTACATGCTCAGTTCTGAAAGATAAGTTTGGGTGAAAGCTGTCCTTCACCTAGCTTGTTTGGAAAACAAAGTTTATTTTCAGTTGGTAATTCATCTACATACATATATAATGGGAGGCACTGGCTCTGACCTAGCTTTACAGTAAAAAATGCAGGAACTACTAACCAGGACTAGGAAACAGACAGAGAAACCAGAGTAACTGTTTATCCTGCAACACGTTCCCTTTTTGCTAGATGAATGTTGTCTCTCCACATGCTCAGTTATGAGAGATAAATGTGTGTGAAAGCCATCCTTCAAATAGATTCTTGTGAACACAAAATTTCATTTCAGTTGGAAACTCCATTACATACATATATATTGGGAGGTACTGGCTCCAACTCGGATTTATTGAAAAGTGCAAGAACTTCAAACCAGCACTATGAGAATGACTGAGAATGCAGAGTAAGTGTTTTTCCCACATACCGCTCCATAGGGGTAGATGAACGAAAGTCTCTCCTCATGCTCAGTTCTGAGAGATAATTGTGTGTGAAAGCCATACTTCCCCTAGCTTGATGGGAACACAAAGATTAATTCCAGTTTCAGACTCCTTTACATACATATATATGGTGAAGTACAAGCTGAAACTCGGTTTTACAGTGAAAATTGCAGGAAACTGAAACTGGCACTAGGAAACAGACAGAGAAACCAGAGAAACTGTTTCTCCTGTGAACCGTTCCCTTAGGGCTAGATGAACGAAGGTCTCCACACATGCTCAGTACTGAGGGATAAGTGTGTGTGAAAGCCATCCTTCACCTCGTTTGTTGGGAACACAAAGTTTCTTTTCATTTGGAAACACTGCTACATACATTTTTATGAGGAGGTACTGGCTCCAAGTTGGTTTTATAGGGAAAACTGCAGGAACATCAAAATGGCACGAGAATACAGACCAAGAAATGTGAGTTGTTTATCCTGCAACCATTTCCTTTGGCCTAAATGAACGAACATCTCTCCACATGCTAAGTTCCGAAAGATAAGTGTGTCTGAAAGCTGTCCTTCACATTTGTTGTTGGAAACACAAAGTTTATTTTCAGTTGGAAATTCCACTACATACATATATATGGGGAGGTAATGGCTCCAAATCTGTCTTACAGTGAAAAGTGCAGGAACTTCAAACCAGCATAGGAAATAGTCTGAGAAATCAGAGGAAGTGTTTCTCCTGCAACCAGTTCACTTTTTGCTAGATGAATGAACGTCTCTGCACATGCTCAATTATGAGACATAAGTGTCTGTGAAAGCATCCTTCAACTATCTTAGTGGGAACACAAAACTTCTTTTCATTTGGAAACGCCACAACATACATATCTATGGGAAGGTACTGGCTCCAAATCGCTTTTACAGTGAAAAGTGCAGGAACTTCAAACCGGCATAGGAAACAGTCTCAGAAATCAGAGGAATTGTTCCTCCTGCAACCCAATCCTTTTGTGCAGGATGAACGAGTGTCTCTCCACATCCTCAGTTCTGTGACTTATCTGTGTGTGAAAGCTGCACTTCACCTAGCTTGTTGGGAACACAAAGTTACTTTTAAGCTTCAAACTCCACTACATATATACATATGGGGAGGTAAAAACTCCAACACTGTTTTACACTGAAAACTGCAGGAATTTCATAATGGCACTAGGAAACAGACTGAGAAACCAGACAAATTGTTTCCCCGGAATGCCGTTCCATTTGTGCTGTATGAGTGAACGTCTCTCCACATGCTCATTTCTGTCAGATAATTTTGTGTGAAAGCCCTCCTTCACCTAGCTTGTTGGGAACACAAAGTTTCTTTTCAGATTGAAACTCCACTACATACATATATATGGGGAGGTACAGGCTCTGACTTGATTTAACTGTGAAAACTGCAGGAACTTCACACCTGCATAAGAAAAAGTCTGAGAAAACAGAGGAAGTGCTTCTGCAGCAATGCTTTCCCTTTGTGTAAGACGAACAAATATCTCTCCACATGCTCAGTGCTGAGAGTTAAGTGTGTGTGAAAGCCGTCCTTCACCTAGCTTTTTGGGAACACAAGGTTCTTTTCAGTTGGACAATTTACTACATACATAATTATGGGGAGTTACTCGCTCCAAATCAGTTTTACAGTGAAAACTGCAGGAATTTCAAACTGGAACTAGTAAACAGTCTGAGAAAGCAGAGTATGTATTTTTCCTGCAACACTTTGTTTTGGGCTAATTGAACAGACTTCTCTCCACATGCTAAGTTCGGAGATATATCTGTGTGTGAAAGCCGTCCTTCACCAAGATTGTTGGGAACACCAAATTAATTTAAGTTTCAAAACCCAATATATATATATATATATATATATATATGGAAAAGTAAATACTCCAACATGGTTTTACAGTAAAAACTGCAGGCACTTCATACTGGCACTAAGAAACAGACTGAGAAACCAGGGAAATTGTTTCCCTGGGATCCGGGTCATTTTGAACACTATGAACAAACATAACTCCACATTCTCAGTGCTGAGTGTTAATTGTGTGTGTAAGCCGTCCTTCTCCTAGCTAGTTGGGAACACAGGGTTCTTTGCATTGTAAAATACACTAAATACATATATATGGGGAGTTACTGACTGCAACTCAGTATGAAAGTGAAAACTACAGGAACTCCATACCGGAAATAGGAAACAGACTGATAAACCAGAGTATGCGTTTCTCCTGCAACACTTTCTTTTGTTCTAAATGATCAAATTTCTTTCCACATGCTTAATTCTGAGATATATCTGTGTGTGAAAGTGGCCCTTTACCTAGCTTTTTGGGAACACATAGTTTCTATTAAGTTAAAAAATCCACTACAAGTATATACAAGGAAAGGTAATAACTCCAAAACGGTTTTACAGTGAAAACTGCTGGAACTTCATACTGGCACTAGGAAACAGACTGAGCAACCAGAAAAATTATTTCCATGGAATCCCGTTCCCTTTGTGCTCTATGAATGAACATCTCTCCACATGCTCAGTGCTGAGAATTAAGTGTGCGTGAAGGCCGTCCTTCACATATTATGTTGGGAATACACTTTCTACTCAGTTGGAAACTTCAGTACATACATATATATGGGTAGTAACTGACACCAACTCATTATTACAATGAAATCTTCAGGAACTACATACTGTCACTAGGAAACAGACTGATAATCCAGAGTATGTGTTTCTCCTACAAAACTTTCTTTTGTGCTAAATGAACAAACATCTCTCCACATTCTCAATTCTGTGATATATCTGTGTGTGAAAGCCTTAATTTATGTATGTTGTTGGGAACACAAAATTTCTTTAAAGTTTCAAAATCCACTACATATATATATATGGAATGTAAATAACTCCAACTCATTTTTACTGTGAAAACTGCAGGAATTTCATACCCCCACTAGGAAAAAGACTGGGAAACCAGAGAAATTTTTTCCCTGGAATCCCGTTCCCTTTGTGCTCTATGAATGACCGTCTCTCCACATGCTCAGTGCTGAGAGTTAAGTGGGTGTGAAAGCCAACCTTCAACTAGCTTGTTGGGAAGACAAGGCTCTTTGTAGTTGGAAGCTTCACTAAATACATATATATGGGGAGTTACTGACTCCAACTCTGTATTATAGTGAAAACTGCAGGAACTTCATACCAGCTCTATGAAAGAGACTGAGAAACCAGAGCATGAGGTTCTCCTGCAGCACCATCTTTTGTGCTAAATGAACACAATTCTATCCACATGCTCAGTTCTGAGATATATTTTTGTGTGTAAGACGTCCATTAACTTGCTTTTTGGGATCACACGATTCTTTTCAGTTGGAAATTTCAGTACAAACATATATATAGGGTGTTACTTACTCCAACTCTGTATTAGATTGAAAACTGCAGGAACTTCAACCAGCACTATGAAAGAGACTGAGAAACCAGAGTATGTGTTTCTCCTGCAACACTATCTTTTGTCCTAAATGAACAAACTTCACTCCACATGCTCAGTTCTGAAATATATCTGTGTGTAATAGCCGTCCTTTACCTAGGTTGTAGGGAACATAAATTTTCTCTTAAGTTTCAAAAACAACTACATATAAATATATGGAATGGTAAAAACTCCAACACGGTTTTACAATGAAAACTGCAGGAACTTCATACAGGCACTAGGAAACAGACTGAGAAACCAGAGAAATTGTTACCCTGGACTCCCATTCCATTTGTGCTCTATGAACGATTGTTCCTCGACATGCTCACTGCTGAGAGTTAAGTGTGTGTGAATGCCTTCCCTCACCTAGCTTGTTGGGAACACAAGGTTCTTTACAGTTGGAAACTTAACTAAATACATATATATGGTGAGATACAGACTCCAAATCTTTATTACAGTGAAAACTGCAGGAACTTCATACTGGAATTAAAAATAAGACAGAGAAACCAGAGTATGTGTTTGTCCGGCAACACTTTCTTTTTTGCTAAATGAAAACATTTCTCTCCACATGCTCAGTTCTGAGATATAACTGTGTGTTAATGCCGTCCTTTACCTAGACTTTTTGGAAAACAAAGTGTATATAAATTTCAAAATCCACTATATATATATATATATATATATGGAAATGTAATAACTCCAACACGGTTTCACAGTGAAAATGGCAGAAAATTCATAACGGCACTAGGAAACAGACTGAGAAAACTGAAAGTAGTGTCCCTGGATACCTGTTCCCTTAGTTCTCTATGAATGAATGTCTCTCCACATGCTCACTGCTGAGAGTTAAGTGTGTGTGTAAGCCGTCCTTCACCTAGCTTGTTGGCAACACAAGGTTCTCTTCAGTGGGGAACTTCACAACATACATATATATATGGTGAGTGACTGACTCCAACCCTGTATTACAGTGAAAGTGCAGTAACATCATACCTGCCCTAGGGAACAGACTGAGAAACCATAGTATGTGTTTCTCCTGCAACAGTTTATTTTCTGCTAAATGAACAAACTTCTCACCACATGCTCAGTTCTAAGATAAATCTGTGTGTGAAAGCCGTCCTTTACCTAGCTTGCTGGGAAAACAAAGATTCTTTAAATTTCAATATCTGCAACATATATATATATATATGGAAAGGGAAAAACTCCAACACGGTTTTACAAAGAATACTGCAGGAATTTCATACTGGCTATAGGGAACAGACTGAGAAACCAGAGAAATTTTTTCCCTGGAATCCCATTCCCTTTGTGCTCTATGAAAGAACGTCTCTCAACATGCTCAGACCTGAGAGTTAAGTGTGTGTGAATGCCGTCCATCACATAGCTTATTGGGACCATAAGATTCTTTTCAGTTGTAAACTTCACTGCATACATATATATGGGGAGATACTGACTCCAAATCCTTATTACAGTGAAAACTTCAGGAACTTCATACCAGCACTAGTAAACAGTCTGAGAAAGCAGAGTTTATGTTTTTCCTGCAACACTTTGTTTTGTGCTAAATGAACAGACTTTTTTCCACATGCTAAATTCGGAGATAAATATGTGTGTGAAAGCCGTCCTTTACCAAGATTGTTGGGAACACCAAATTTATTTAAATTTCAAAATCCACTAGATATATATATATGGAAAGGTAAATACTCAAACAGTCAGTCTCTACACATGCTCATTGTTGAGGGTTAAGTGTGTGTGAAAGCCGTCTTTGAAGTAGCTTGTTTGGTACACCAGGTTCTTTTCAGTTGGAAACTTCACTAAATACATACATATGGGGAGTTACTGACTCCTAATCTTTATTAAAGAGAAAACTGTAGGAACTTCATACCAAAACTAGGAATCAGACTGAGAAACCAGAGTATGAGTTTGTCCTGCAAAACTTCCTTTTGTGTTAAATGAACAAACTTCTCTCCACATGCTCATTTCTGAGATATACCTGTGTGTGAAAGCCGTCCTTTACTTTCTTTGATGGGCAAACAAAGTATCTCATAAATTGCAAAATGCACTACAGATATATATGTGGAAATTTAATAACCAACACATTTTTACTGTGAAAGCTGCAGGAATTTCATACCAGCACTAGTAAACAGACTGGGAAACCAGAGAAATTGTTTCCCTGGAATCCCTTTCCCTTAGTGCTCTATGAACGAACGTTTCTCCACATGCTCAGTGCTGAGATATAAGACTGTGTGAAAGCCGTCCTTCACATAGCTTGTTGGCACAATGTTGTTTTCAGTTGGAAACTACACAGCATGCATACATATGGGGAGTTACTGACTCCAATTCTGTATTACAGTGAAAATTGCATTAACATCATACCAGCTCTAGGAAAGAGACTGAGAAACCAGAGTATGAGTTTCTCATGCAGCACTTTCTTTTGTGCTAAATGAACAATCTTCTCTCCACATGCTAAGATCTGAGATATATTTGTGTGTGAAAGCCATCCTTTACCTAGCTTGCTGGGAACACAAGGTTCTTTTCAGTTGGAAACTTCAGTTCCTACATATATATGGGTTCACTCACTCCAACACTTTATTACAGTTAAAACTGGGGGAACTTCTTTCAGGAATTAGGAAACAGACTGAGAAGCCAGAGTATGTTTTTCTCCTGCAACCCTTTCTTTCGAATAAGTGAACAAACTTCTCTCCACATGCTCAGTTCTGAGATATATCTGTGTGTGAAAGCCATCCTTTAAATGCCATGTAGGGAACACAAAGTTTTTTTAATTTTCAAAATCCATTATATATATATGGAAAGGTATTAACTGCAACACTGTTTTACAGTGAAAACTGTAGGAACTTCATACTGGCACTTCGAAACACACTGAGAATCGAGAGAAATGTTTTCCATGAAAACCCGTTCCGCTTGTGCTCTATGAATGAACATCTCTCCACAAGCGCAGTGCTGAGAGTTAAGTGAGCGTGGAAGCCGTCCTTCACCTAGCTTGTTGGGAACACAAGTTTCTTTTCAGTTGAAAACTTCCCTATATACATATATATGGGGAGTTACTGTCTCCAACTCTGTATTACAGTGAAAATTGCAGGAATGTCATACCGGCACTATGAATCAGACTGAGAAATCAGAGTATGTGTTTCTCCCACATCACTTTCTTTGTGCTAAATGAACAAAATTCTCTCCACATGTTCAGTTCTGATATATATCTGAGTGTGAAAGCCGTCTTTTCCCTTGCTTGTTGGGAAAACTAAGTATCTATTAAGTTTCAAAATCCACAACATACTTCATATGGAATGGTAATAACTCCAAACAGTTTTACAGTGTAAAATGCAAGAACTTAATACTGGCACTAGGAAACAGACTGAGAAATCGAGAAATTGTTTCCCTGGTATCCCGTTCCTTTTGTGCTCTATGAACGAATGTCTCTCCACATGCTCAGTGCTGAGAGTTAAGTGTGTGTGAAAGCCGTCCCTACCCTTGCTGGTTGGGATCACAAGGTTCTTTTCAGTTGGAAACTTCACTACATACATATATATGGGGAGTTACAGACTCCAACTCAATATTACATGGAATACTGCAGGAAAGTCATACCGGCACTAGGCAACAGACTCAGAAACAAGACTATGTGTTTCTCTTGCAACACTTTCTTTTGTGCTAAGTGAACAAACTTCTCTCCACATGCTCAGTTCTGAAATATATCTGTGTTGATAACCATCATTTATCTAGCTTGCTCTGATACAAAGTGTCTTTTTAGTTTCAAATACACTACATATATATATATGGAAAGGTAATAACTCCAACACGGTTTTACAGTGAAAAGTGCAGGAACTTCATACCGGCACTAGGAAACAGACTGAGGAACCAGAGAAATTGTTTCCCTGGAATCCCGTTCCCTTTGTGATTTATGAACTAACATCTCTTCACAAGCTCAATGCTGAGAGTTAAGTGTGTGTGAAAGCCAACCTTCAACAAGCTTGTTGGGTGCACATGGTTCTTTTCTGTTGGAAACATCGCTACTTACATATATATAGGGTGTAACTGACTCCAAGTAATATTAGAGTGAAAAATGCAGGAATTACATACCGGCATTAGAAAACAGACTGAGAAACAAGAGTATGTGTTTCTCCTGCAGCACTTTCTTTTGTGCTCACTGAGCAAACTTCTCTCCACATGCTCAGTTCTGAGATATATCTATGTAGGAAGCCGTCCTTTACCTAGTTTGTTGGGAACACAAATTTATTTTAGTTTAAAATCCACTACATATATATATATGGAAAGGCAAAACTCCAACACGGTTTTACAGTGAAAACTGCAGGAACTTCATATTGGATCTACAAAACAAACTGAGAAACCAGAGAAAATGTTTCCCTGGGATCCCATTCCCTTTGTGCTCTATGAGTGAACGTCTCTACACATGCTAATTTCTGAGAGTTAAGTGTGTGTCAAAGCCTTCCTTCAAGTAGTTTGTTGGGACACAAGTTTTTCTTCAGTTGGAAAATTCACTACATACATTTATATGGAGAGATACGAACTCCAGCTTTGTATTAGAGTGAAAATTGTAGGAACTTCATACTCGCACTAGGATACAGTCACAGAAACCAGAGTATGTGTTTCCCTGCAACACTTTCTTTGTACTAAATGAGCAAACTACTCTCCACATGCTCAGCTCTGAGATATATCTGTGTGTGAAAGCTGTCCTTTTCCTAGCTTCTTGAGAAAACAAAGTATCTTTCAAGTTTCAAAATCCACTACATATTTATATATGGAAAGGTAATAACTCCAACAAGGTTTTACAGTGTAAACTGGAGGAATTTCATACCGGCACAAGGAAACACTGAGAAACCAGAGAAATTGATTCATTGGAATCCAGTTCCCTAAGTGCTCTTTGAACGAATGTCTCTCCACATGTTCAGTGCTGAGAGTTAATTGTGTGTGAAAGCCGTCCTTCTCCTAGCTTTTTGGGAAAAAAGTTCTTTCAGTTAGAAACCTCACTGCATATATATATATGGTGAGTTACTTAGTCCAACTCTGTATTACACTGAAAACTGCAGGAACTTCATACCGGCCCTAGGCAACAGACAGAGAAACCAGAGTATGTGTTTCTCATGCAACACATTTTTTGTGCTAAATGAACAAAATTCTCTCCACAAGCTCAGTTCAGATATATATCTCTGTGTGAAAGCTTTCCTTTACCCAACTTGTAGGAACACAAAGTTTCTTTTAAATTTCTAATTCCTCTACATTTATATATATGGAAAGGTAATAACTCCAACATGGTTCTACAGTGAAAACTGCAGGAACTTCATACCGGCTCTAGGAAACAGAATGAGAAACCAGAGAAATTGTTTCCCTGGTATCCCGTTCCCTTTGTGCTCTATGAAAGAATGTCTCTCCACATGCTCAGTGCTAAGAGTTAAGTGTGTGTGAAAGCCATAATTCACAAAGCTTTTTGGGAACACAAGGTCCTTTTCAGTTGGAAACTACACTACAAAAAAATATATTGGGAGTTACTGACTCCAAATCTGTACCAGAGTGAAAAATGCAGGAACTTCATACCGGCACTAGGAAGCAGACTGAGAAAAGATATTATGTGTTTCTATTGTAACACTTTTTTTGTGCTAACTTAGCAAACTACTCTCCACATGCTCAGTTCTGGGATATGTCTGTGTGTGAAAGTCATCCTTTACCTAGCTTATGGGATCACAAAGTTCCTTTAAGTTAAGAATCCTCTACATATATATATACAGAAATTGCAAGAACTTCATACCGGCACAAGGAAACAGACTGAGAAACCAGAAAAATTGTTTCCCTGGGGTCCCGTTCCATCTCTGCTCTATGAAAAAAGGTCTCTCCACATGCTTAGTGCTGAGAGTTAAGTGAGTGTGAAAGCTGTCCTTCACCTACCGTGTTGCAAAAACACCTTGTTGGAAACACAAGGTTCTCTTCAGTTGTAATCTTCACTACGTACATATATATGGGGTGTTACTGATTCCAACTCTGTATTACAGTGAAATCTGCAGGAACATAATACGGGCACTATGCAACTGACTGAGAAATCAGAGAATGTGTTTCTCTTGCAAAACTTTCTTTTGGGCTAAATGAACAAACTTCTCTCCACATGCTCAGTTCTGAGTTAAGTCTTTGTTTTATAGCCGTCATTTACTTAGCTTGTTGGGAACACAAAGTTTCTTTAAAGTTTCAAAATCCACTATATAGATATATATATGGAAAGGCTGTAATTCCAACAAGGTTTTACAGTGAAAACAGCTGGAACTTCATACTGGCACGAGGAAACACTGAGAAACCAGAGAATTTTTTCCCTGGTATACCGCTCCCTTATTGCTCTATGAAAGAACGTATCTCAACATGCTCAGTGCTGAGAGTTAAGTGTCTGTGAAAGCCGTCCTTCACCTACCGTGTTGCAAAAACAAGGTTCTTTTCAGTTTGAAACTTCACTACATTCATATATATAGGGAGTTACTTAGTTCAACTCTGTATTACAGGGAAAACTGCAGGAACTTCATACTGGCACTAGGAAACAGACTCAGAAAGCAGAGTATTTGTTTCTCCTACAACACTTTTTTTGTGCTAAATGAAAAAATTCTCTCCACATGCTCAGTTATGAGATATATCTGTGTGTGAAAGCTGCCTTACCTAGCTTGTTAGGAACCCAAAATTTATTTTAAGTTTCTAAATCCACTACATATGTATATGTTGAAAGATAATAACTCCAACACGGTTTTACAGTGCAAACTGCAGGAACTTCATAGCGGCACTAGGAAACAGACTGAGAATCCAGAGAAATTTTTTACCTGGTATACAATTCCCTTTGGGCTCTGTGAACAAAATTCTCTCCACATGCTCAGTGCTGAGAGTTAATTGTGTGTGAAAACGTTCTTTCATCTAGCTTGTTGGGAAAACAAGGTTCTTTTCATTTGGAAACTTAACTACATACATATATATGGGGAGTTACTGACTCCAATTCTGTATTACAGTGAAACTACAGGAACTTCATACCGGCACTACGAAACAGGCTGAGAAACCAGAGTATGTGTTTCTCCTGCAACACTTTCTTTTGTGATAAATGAACAAACTTATCTCCACATGCTCAGTTCTGAGGTATATCTGTGTGTTAAAGTGGTTGTTTGCATACCTTGTTGGGAACACAAAGGGTTTTTTAAGTTTCAAATTCCACTACTTATATATAAACAGAAAGGTAGCAACTCCAACAATTTTTTACAGTGAAAACTGCAGGATTTTCATAACGGCACTTCGAAACTAATTGAGAATCGAGAGATATTGTTACCCTGGAATCCCGTTCCCTTTGTGCTCTATGAACGAACATCTCTCCACAAGCTCAGTGCTGAGAGTTAACTGTGTGAGAAAGCCGTTCTTCAATTTTTTTTTGTTGGGAACACAGGGTTCTTTTCAGTTGAATACTTCACTACATACATATATATGGGGAGTTACTGTCTCCAACTCTGTATTACAGTGAAAATTGCTGGAACTTCATACCGGCACTACGAATCAGACTGAGAAATCAGAGTATGTGTTTCTCCTACATCACATTCTTTGTGCTAAATGAACAAAATTCTATCCACGCGTTCAGTTCTAATATATATCTGTGTTTGAAAGCCGTGCTTTTCCTTGCTTGTTGGGAAAACAATGTATCTTTTAAGTTTCAAAATCCACAACATATAATTATATGGATAGGTAATAACTCCAACCCAGGTTTACAGTGTAAACTGCAGGAACTTCATATCAGCACTAGGAAACTGACTGAGAAACCAGAGATATTGTTTCCCTTGGATCCCGTTCCCTTTGTCCTCTATGAATGAACATCACTCAACATGATCATTGCTGAAGTTAAGTGTGTGTGAAAGCCTTACTTCACCTAGCTTGTTGGCAACACATGGTTCTTTTCAGACGGAAACTTCACTACATACATATATATGGGGAGTTACTGACTCCAACTCTGTATTACATGGAATACTGCAGGAAAGTCATACCGGCACTAGGCAACAGACTCAGAAACAAGACTATGTGTTTCTCTTGCAACACTTTCTTTTGTGCTAAATGAACAAACTTCTCTCCACATGCTCAGTTCTGAGATATATCTGTGTGTGATAACCGTCAATTAACTAGCCTGTTCTGATACAAAGTGTCTTTTTAGTTTCAAAATCCACTACATATATATGTATATATATATGGAAAGTAATAACTCCAACACAGCTTTACAGTGAAAACTGCAGAAATTCATACCGGCACTAGGAAACAGACTGAGGAACCAGAGAAATTGTTTCCCTGGAATCCCGTTCCCTTTGCGCTTTATGAACTAACATCTCTTCACAAGCTCAATGCTGAGAGTTAAGTGTGTGTGAAAGCCAACTTACAACAATCTTGTTGGGAGCACAAGGTTCTTTTCTGTTGGAAACTTCACTACTTACATATATATGGGAAGTTACAGACTCCAACTATGTATTAGAGTGGAAAATGCAGGAATTACATAACGGCACTAGGAAACAGACTGAGAAACCAGAATATGTGTTTCTCCTGCAGCACTTTCTTTTGTGCTCACTGAGCAAACTTCTCTCCACATGCTCAATTCTGAGCATATATGTATATATATATATATACACAATGTATATACACAATATATATATATATATATATATATATATATATATATATATATATGGAAAGGCAAAAACTCCAACAGTGTTTTACAGTGAAAAGTGCAGGAACTTCATATCGGAACAACAAAACAAACTAAGAAACCAGAGAAATTATTTCCCTGGTATCCCGTTCTCTTTGTGCTCTATGAATGAACGTCTCTACACATGCTAATTTCTGACAGTTAAGTGTGTGTCAAAGACTTCCTTCAAGTAGTTTGTTGGGAACACAAGTCTTTCTTCTGTTGGAAAATTCACTACATACATTATATGAAGAGATACGAACTCCAGCTCTGTATTAGAGTGAAAATTGCATGAACTTCATACTAGCCCTAGGATACACTCTCAGAAACAAGAGTAGGTGTTTCACTGCAACACTATTTTGTGCTAAATGAACAAACTACTCTCCACATGCTCAGCTCTGAGATATATCTACGTGCAAAAGCTGTACTTTTCCTAGCTTCTTGGGAAAACAAATTATCTTTTAAGATTCAAAATCCACTACATATTTATATATGGAAAGGAAATAACTCCAACACGATTTTTCAGTGTAAACTAGAGGAACTTCATACCAGCACAAGGAAACACTGAGAAGCCAGAGAAATTGTTTCCCTGGAATCCAGTACCCTTAGTGCTCTTTGAACGAACGTCTCTCCACATGTTCAGTGCTGAGAGTTAAGTGTGCGAGAAAGCCGTCCTTCACCTATCTTGTTGGGAACACAAGGTTATTTTCAGTTAGAAACCACACTGCATATATATATATGGGGAGTTACATAGTCCAACTCTATATTACACTGAAAACTGCAGGAACTTAATAACAAACTTAGGCAACAGACAGTGAAACCAGAGTATGTGTTTCTCATGCAACACTTTTTTTGTGCTAAATGAACAAACATCTCTGCACATGCTCAGTTTGGAGATATATTTCTGTGTGAAAGCTTTCCTTTACCCAGCTTGTTGGGAACACAAAGTTTCTTTTAAATTTCTAATTCCTCTACATTTATATATATGGAAAGTTAATAACTCCAACATGGTTCTACAGTGAAATCTGCAGGAACTTCAAACCGGCTGTAGGAAACAGACTGAGAAACCAGAGAAATTGTTTCCCTGGTATCCCGTTCCCTTTGCACTCTATAAATGAACATCTCTCCACATGCTCAGTGCTAAGGGTTAATTGTGTGTGAAAGCCGTATTTCACAAAGCTTGTTTGGAACACAAGGTTCTTTTCAGTTGGAAACTTCACTACAAAAAAATATATTGGGAGTTACTGACTCCAACTCTGTATTAGAGTGAAAAATGCAGGAACTTCATACCGACACTAGGAAAAAGACTGAGAAATGATAGTATGTGTTTCTATTGTAACACTTTTTTTTGTGCTAACAGAGTAAACTACACTCCACATGCTCAGTTCTTTGATATGTCTGTGTGTGAAAGCCATCCTTTTCATAGCTTGTTGAGAATACAAAGTTTCTTTAAAGTTTCAAAATCCACTACGTATATATGTATGGAAAGGTAATAACTTCAACACAGTTTTACAGTGAAAAGCGCAGGAACTTCATTCCAGTACTAGGAAACAGACTGAGAAACCAGAGAAATTGTTTCCCTGGAATCTTGTTCACTTTGTGCTCTATGAACGAACATCTCTGTACATGCTCAGCGGTGACACTTAAGTGTGAGTGAAAGCCGTTCTTCTCCTTGCTTGTTGGGAACACAATGTTTCTTTCAACTTTCAAAATCCACTACATATATATGCATGGAAAAATAATAACTCCAACATGGTTTTACAGTGAAAACTGCAGGAATTTCATACCGACACTAGGAAACAGACTGAGAAACCAGAGAAGTTAATTCCCTAGAATCCCGTTCCCTTTGTGCTCTACGAACGAAAGTCTCTCCACATGCTCAGTGCTGAAAGTTAAATGTGTGTGAAAGCCGTACTTCACCTAGATGATTGGGAACACAACTTTCTTTTCAGCTAGATACTTCACTTCCTTATATATATGTGGATTCACTGACTCGAACTCTGTATTACAGTGAAAATGGCAGGAAATTTATTCTGGCACTAGGAAACAGACTGAGAAACCAGATTATGTGTTTATCCTGGAACACTGTCTTTTGTACTAAATGAACAAACTTCCCTCCACATGCTCAGTTCTGAGATATATCTATGTGTGAAAGCCGCACTTAACCTAGCTTGTTGGGAATACAAAATATATTTTATGTTTCAAAATCCACTACATATATATATATGGAAAGGTAATAAGTCCAACATTGTTTTATAGTGAAACTGTAGGAACTTCATACCGGCACTAGGAAACAGACTGAGAAACCAGAGAAATTGTTTCCCTTGAATCCCGTTCCTTTGTGCTCTATGAACGAACATCTCTCGACATGCTCAGTGCTGAAAGTTAAGTGTGTGTGAATGCCGTCCTTCACCTAGCTTGTTGGGAACACAAGGTTCTTTTCAGTTGGAAACTTCACTACATACATATATATGGGGTGTTACAGACTTCAACTCTGTATTACAGTGAAAACTGCAGGAACTTTAAACCGGCACTTGGAAACAGACTGAGAAACCATAGTATGTGTTTCTATTGCAACACTTTCTTTCTGCCTACTGAGCAAACTCTTCACCACATACTCAGTTCTGAGATATATGTGTGTGTGAAAGCCGTACTTTGCCTAGATTGTTGGGAACAGTACGTTTCTTTTAAGATTCAAATTCCACTACATAGATTTATATATGTAAGGCTGTATTCCAACACGGTTTTACAGTGAAAACTGCTGGAACTTCATATGGGCATGAGGAAACACTGAGAAACCAGAGAATATGTTTCCCTGGTATACCGTTCCCTTATTGCTCTATGAAAGAACGTCTCTCAACATGCTCACTGCTGAGAGTTAATTGTGTGTGAAAAGCCGTCCTTCACCTACCTTGTTGCAAACACAAGTTTCTTTTCAGTTTGAAACTTCACTACATACATATATATGGGGAGATACTTAGTCCAACTCTGTATTAAAGTGAAAACTGCAGGAACTTCATATCGACAGTAACAAACAGACTCAGAAAACAGAGTATGTGTTTCTCCTGCAACACTTTTTTTGTGCTAAATGAACAAACACTCTCCACATGCTCAGTTATGAGATATATCTGTGTGTGAATGCTTCCTTACCTAGCTTGTTGGGAACCTGAAATTTCTTATAATTTTTTAAATCCAGTAAGTATATATATATGTTGAAATATAATAACTCCAACACAGTTTTACAGTGCAAACTGTAGGAATTTCATACCGGTACTAGGAAACAGTCTGAGAATACAGAGAAATTTTTTACATGGTATACCATTACCTTTGTGCTCTGTGAACGAATGTCTCTCCACATGCTTAGTACTGTGAGTTAATTGTGTCTCAAAGCTTCTTTCATCTAGCTTGTTGGGAACACAAGGTTCTTTTAATTTGGAAACTTAACTACATACATATATATGGGGAGTTACTGACTCCAACTCAGTATTACAGTGAAAACTTCAGGAACTTCTTACCGGAAACAAGAAAAAGACTGAGAAATAGACTATGTTTTTTCCTGCAACACTTTCTTTTGTGATAAATGAACAATCTTCTCTTCACATGCTCAGTTCTGAGTTCTATCTGTGTGTGAAAGCTGTCCTTTGCATAGCTTGTTGGGAACACAAAGGATGTTTTAAATTTCATAATCCACTACATATTTTTAGGGAAAGGAGGCAACTCCAACATTTTTTACTGTGAAAACTGCAGGAATTTCATGCCAGCACTTGGAAACAGACTGAGAATCGAGAGAAATTGTTTCCCTGGAATCCCGTTCCCTTTGTGCTCTATGAACGAACATCTCTCCACAAGCTCAGTGCTGAGAGGTAAGTGTGTGTTAAAGCCGTTCTTCACTTTGTGTCTTGGGAACACATGGTTCTTTTCAGTTGAAAACTTCACTACATACATATATATGGGGATTTACAGTCTCCAACTCTGTATTACAGTGAAAACTGTAGGAACATCATACCGGCACTACAAATCAGACTGAGAAATCAGAGTATGTGTTTCTCCTACATCACATTGTGCTAAATGAACAAAATTCTCTCCACATGTTCAGTTCTGATATATATCTTTGTGTGAAAGCCGTCCTTTTCCTTGGTTGTTGGGAAAACTAAGTATCATTTCAGTTTCAAAACCCACTATATATATTTATATGGAAAGGTAATAACTCCAACACAGTTTTACAGTGTAAACTGCAGGAACTTCATACCAGCACTAGGAAACAGACTGAGAAACCAGAGTTTGTGTTTCTCTTGAAACACTTTTTTTGTGGTAAATGAGCAAACTTCTCTCCACATGCTGAGTTCTGAGATATATCTCAGTGTGAAAGCTTTCCTTTACCCTGCTTGTTGGGGACACAAAGTTTCTTTTAAATTTCAAATACCTCTACATGTATATATATGGAAATGTAATAACTCCAACAAGTTTATACAGTGAAAACTGCAGAAAATTCATACCGGCACTAAGAAACTGACTGAGAAATCAGAGAAATTGTTTCCCTGGTTTTCAGTTCCCTTTGTGCTCTGTAAACGAACGTCTCTCCACATACTAAGTGCTGAGAGTTAAGTGTTTGTGAAAGTCATCCTTCACCTAGCTTCTTGGGAACTCAAGGTTCTTTTCAGTTGGAAACTTCACTACATACATATATATTGGGAGTTACTGACTCCAACTCTGTATTACAGTGAAAAATGCAGGAACTTCATACCAGCACTATTAAACAGACTGAGATAACATAATATGTATTTCTTTTGCAACACTTCCTTTTGTGCTAACTGAGCACACTTCACTCCACATGCTCATTTCTGAGATATATCTGTTTGTGAAAGCCGTACTTTACCTAGCTTGTTGGAAATACAAGGTTTCTTTTAAGTTTCAAAATCCACTACATTTATATATATATAGAAAGGCAATAACACCAAAACTGTATTTCAGTGAAAACTGCAGGTACTTCATACCAGCACTAAGAAACAGACTGAGAAACCAGAGAATGTGTTTCTACTGCCACACTTTCTTTTTTGCTTAATGAACCAATTTCTCTGAACCTGTTCAGATTGAGATATATCTGTGTGTGAAAGCTGTACTTTACTTAGCTTGTTGGGAAAACAAAGTTTCTTTTTAGTATCAAAATACACTACATATTTATGTATGGAATGGTAGTTACTCCAACAAGGTTTTACAGTTTAAACTGCAGGAACTTCATATCGGCACTTGAAAACTGACTGAGAAAACAAAGAAATTGATTCCCTGGAAACCCGTTCCCTTTGTGCTCTTTGAACATACATCTCTCCAAATGCCCAGTGCTGAGAGTTAACTGTATGTGAAAGGCTTCCTTCACCTAGCTTCTTGGGAACATAAGGTTCGATTCAGATGGAAAATTCACTACATAAATATATATTGGTAGTTACTGACTCCAACTTAGTATTAGAGTGAAAACTGCAGGAACTTCATACCGGAACTAGGCAACAGACTGAGAAACCAGAGTATGAGTTTCTCCTGCAACACTCTCTTTTGTGCTAAATGAACAGACTTTTCTCCAAATGCTCAGTTCTGAGATATAACTGTGTGTGAAAGCCATTCTTTACCTAGCTTTTTGGGAACACAAAGTTGCTTTCAAGTTTCAAAATCCACTACATAAATATATATAGAAATATAGTAAGTCGAACATGGCTTTTCAGTGAAAAGTGCAGGAAATTCAAACTGGTACTAGGAAATGGACTGAGAAACCAGAGATGTTATTTTCCCTGTAATCTTGTTCCCTTTGTGCACTATGAACAAACGTCTCTACACATGCTCAGTGCTGAGGGTTAAGTGTGTGTGAAAGCCGACCTTCACCTTGCTTGTTGGGAACACAAGGTTTTTATCAGTTTGAAACTTCATTACATACATATATATGGGGAGTTTCTGACTCCAACTGTGTATTACAGTGAAAAGTGCAGGAACTTCATACAGGCACTAGGAAACAGACCGAGAAACCAGAGTACGTTTCTCCTGCAACACTTTCTTTTGTGCTAAATGAACAAACCTCTCTCCATATGTTAAGTTCTGAGATATATCTCTGTGTGAAAGCTTTCCTATATTCCGCTTGTTGGGAACACAGAGTTTCTTTTAAATTTCAACTTCCTCTACATATATATATGTATGGAAATGTAATAACTCCAACACGGTTTTATGTGAAAACTGCAGGAACTTCATACTGGCACTATGAAACAGACTGAGAAATGAGAGAAATTGTGTCCCTGGAATTCAGTTCCCATTGTGCTCTATAAATGAAAGTCTCTCCACATGCTCAGTGCTGAGAGTTAAGTGTGTGTGAAAGCTGTCCTCTACCTAGCTTGTTGGGAACACAAGGTTCTTTTCTTTTGGAAACTTCACTACATACATTTTATGGGGAGCTACTGACTCCAACTCTGTATTACAGTGAGAAATGCAGGAACTTCATACCGGCACTAGGAAACAGACTGAGAAACCAGAGTATGTGTTTCTCCTGCTACACTATCTTTTGTGCTAAATGAACAAACTTCTCTCCACATGCTCAGTTCTGAGATATATCTGTGCGTGTAAGCCTTCCTTTACCTAACTTGTTGAGAACACAAAGTTTCTTTTAATTTTCAAAATCCACTCAAGAGAGGCAAGATGGCGGTGTTGAAGGACGTTTGTAAGTCACCCTCTCCCACAAATACACCAAGACTCACATCTACAGACCCACTCAGCCAACAAGAGCACCTGTGGAACTCCATCAGATCATCGCCCTCTTCAAAAGATAAAGACGCCAAAAATCTGGTAGGATAAAAGGAAAAAAGGAAGAAAAAAGGCAAAGCAGTGCAGGTCGGGTCCCACGGGGAGGGAGCGTCAAAGGAGGAATGGCGCTTGCTCACTGGGTCTCCCCTCTCCAACTAAGAGTTCGGCGGGATGGAGGGGGAGCCCCCGAGGCTCGGATCTGTACAGAGCAGCCCTTGTCTGACAGAACTAAGTTAAACAGTCACAGAGCGTACCCCCGACTCACAGCCTGAGACATGGGCTGGCATCGGTGGGCAGGGCCAGGCTGCACAAACCTGGCGGAGGACGGGGGCGGCTGCATGGAGGCAGCTCTGGGGGACTGCAAGGGGCTGGGTGCCGTGGCTGTGGGTGTACAGGGCAGAACAATCTGGGCTCTCCATAAAACAACAAGGTTGATGTGGTCTCGCATACCCCAATCTCTGAATAAATGCAGAAACTTTTCAGGGGAAGAGAGGAGGGGCCCAGGCAGAGCCGCCATATTCTCTGGCACTTAGCACCCAGGCGGGGGCAGAGGCGAAACCTGGGTCCGCACTGAAATGCTTAGCAGCCTCAAGGGCCAGACTGAGACGGGCCTACAGCCTGGGACAGATAGGATCCTTCCATCCTGGTCCCTCAGATAACTTGCTCCACAAAGAGAAACAAGCAGTTGGTCTTGGCTTGGAGCAGGGACGAAGCTGCCCCTCGGTCTTCCTCGAGACCACACAGGGAGCGCAACCAGGGCGGAGCGCTGGCCAGGGCAGAGCCCCGGCCAGAGCGGAGCGCCGGCATGGAGCCACAGCTGCACAGAGCAGCGGAGCTACTGGCAGAGCAGGCAGGGGGAGAGCGGCCCCCCGCCTGTCTGGCAGGAACACAGCCCCTGACCGAGGTACTGGGAGGGGGCACAACCCGCCCTCCTGCCTGGCCAATCTGCAACATCTGACTGCGGCATCGGGAGGGGCAGTGACCTGCCCACCCGCAGCAGAGGAGAGCTGCATCTGACCCCGTGTTAGGAGGAGGCGCTATCTGCTTGCCAACAGGTGCTGGGAGCAGCACAGAAGAGGGCGCCAATGGAAGGCCTATGAAAACAAGCTGAGCTTCCAAAACAGGACGAAGACAGAAGGACTTCACATTAAAATCACACAAACTCCAGGAGAAAAGTGACAACCCCCTTTTTTTTTTGGTTTTGTTTTTTTGTTTTTTGCTTTTGTTTTTGTTTGTTTTGTTTTTTAAATCTGCTTTTACCTGTTCTATTTTCAATTACTCTCTTAATTTTTACTTCTTAATTCATTTCTATTTCTCTTGGGTTTTGATGTCCTGTTATTGTTTAGACACAGGCTTCAAACACATATATTCATCTCCCCACCCCCCTTTTTTTTAAAGGTTTTAAAAGGACATCTCCACCTGATTAATACTCTGCTTCAGCCCACTCTTCTATTATTCATTATACACTGTTTTCAAACCCTCTTTGTCCCTTCTTTTAAAAATATTTCTCTCTCTCTATTATTTTTTCTCTTTTTTTCTTTTTTTCTTTCTTCTTTTTATTTTCCTAAGTTCTAGTCCTAAATAGGCATTAGATAGATAAAATCCTTAAGATCCAAAATAGACAACTGATACTCCATAAAGCACGGTGACAGAGAGGTATGAGCAAGATGAATAAGCAGAGAAACCTTTCCCAATTAAAAGAACAAGAGGAATCCCCTGAAAGAAAGCTAAATGAAATAGACATCGATAGCCTACTAGATCAAGACTTCAAAAAGGAGTGATCAAATTGCTGAAGGAATTAAAAGAGATAGTGCTTAGAGAAGTAAAATATGTCAAAAAAGAAATTGAAGCTATACAGAAGAGCCAAGCAGAATGGGTAAACTCATTGACAGAGATGAGGAATGATCTAATAGCTGTGCAAAGCCAACTAGTTAATGCAGAGGAATTAATTAGTGATCTAGAAGACAGGGAAACAGAAAGCACCCATTCAGAAGAACTACAAGATAAGCAATTAAAAAATAATGATAATAGCATAAGGGACTTATGGGATAATATAAAGCATCCCAATCTTCGCATAATAGGGGTCCCAGAAGGGAAAGAAGGATCACAGGGGATTGAAAAGGTTTTTGAAGAAATCATGACTGAAAACTTCCCAAACTTAAAGAAGGAATCAGATATCCAAGTACAGGAAGCTCAGAGGGTCCCAAACAGGAAGAACCCAAATAGACACACACCAAGACATATCATAATCAAGATGGCCAGTGTAAAGGATAAAGAAATGATTCTAAAGGAAGCAAGAGAAAAGCAAAGAGTGAATTACAAGGGAAACCCCATAAGGCTCTCAGCTGATTTCTCTACACAAACAGTACAGGCCAGAAGAGAGTGGCAAGATATATTCAAAACCCTGAATCAAAAAAAGATGCAGCCTAGGATACTTTATCCAGCAAGGCTATCCTTTAGGATAGAAGGAGAAATAAAGAGTTTCACAGACAAAAAAAAAGCTGCAGGAGTTTAGCAACACTAAACCCATGCTAAAATAAATATTGAAAGGGCTATTCTAAATAGAAAAGCAGCAGGATGCTACAGAAATGAGAAACGTACAACTGGAAAGGTGATAACTCATGAATTACAAATAAAGAAAACACGAAATTATAAAAGAAGACATACATATCACTGAGAGTGGGAGATGGAGGCAGGGAAATATAGATTTTTTTTCCTTCTTTTTAAAATTATTTAACAGTAGGATGGGTTTGAGATCATGTTATTATCAGTTTAATAAAAATGGGTATAGGTTAATAGATTTACAAAAAAGGGTAACCACAAGTCAAAAATTTACAAGGGAGTCACAAAAATTAAATAAAATCCATGATAATACAAAGGAAAATTACCAAACCACAAAAGGAAGAAGAAAGGAACAAAGAGGATATACAAATTCAACTGCAAAGATAAGTTCAAAATGGCAATAAACACACATCTATCATTAATTACTGTAAATGTTAATGGACTAAATTCTCCAGTCAAAAGACATAGAGTGGCAGACTGGATAATAAAGCAAGAACCTTCAATATGCTGCATACAAGAGACCCACTTTAGGGAGAAGGATACATATAGATTGAGAGTGAAAGGATGGAAAATGATATTCCATGCAAATGGAAAAGCCAAAAAAGCAGGTGTTGCAGTACTGATATCAGACAAAATAGACTTTAAAACAAAGGCCATAAAGAAAGATAAAGAAGGATATTTTATAATGATTAAAGGAGTGATACAAGATGAAGATATTACACTCGTTAATATATATGCACCCAATATAGGAGCACCTAAGTACATACAAGAATTACTAACAAAGATAAACGGG
The DNA here is from genome assembly GCF_048564905.1 of Vicugna pacos. Classification (NCBI taxonomy): domain Eukaryota; kingdom Metazoa; phylum Chordata; class Mammalia; order Artiodactyla; family Camelidae; genus Vicugna; species Vicugna pacos. The sequence goes on along the minus strand of NC_132995.1, from coordinate 21,121,061 downwards.
GATATTGGTGGGAATACAATCATACTTGGAGATTTTAACACTGCATTAACATCACTAGACAGATCTTCCAGACAGAAAATAAACAAGGCAACGGAGAAATTAAATACTACAATAGAAAAACTACATTTGGTGGATATTTTCAGAGTTTTACACCCCCCAAAAATAGACTATACATTCTTTTCAAGTGCACATGGAACATTTTCCAGGATCGATCATGTACTTGGATCAAAAGAAACCTCAACAAATTTAAGATAGAAATTTTCTCAAGCATCTTTACTGACCACAATGCCATGAAACTGGAAATCAACAACAGAGAAACAAAGGAGAAAAAAAGGAAAGCATGGAGATTAAAAAATATGTTATTGAAAAAACAATGGATCAATGAGGAAATCAAAGCTGAAATTTAAAAATACCTTGAGACAAATGATAATGAAAGCACAACCACTCAAAACCTATGGGACACAACAAAGGCAGTGCTAAGAGGGAAGTTTATAGTGATACAGGCCTTCCTCAAAAAAGAAGAACAATCTCAAATAAACAAATTAACCCACCACCTGAATCAATTAGAAAAAGAAGAACAAAAATCCCCTAAAAGCAGCAGAAGGAAGGAAACAATAAAGATCAGAGAAGAATTAAATACAATAGAGTTTAACAAGACCATAGAAAAAATCAACCAAACCAAAAGCTGGTTTTTTGAAAAAGTAAATAAAATCGACACATCTCTGGCCAAACTCACAAAGAAGAAAAAAGAGAGAGCACAAATTAGCAAACTAAGAAAGGAAAATGAAGAAACTACAACAAACAAAATAGAAATACAGAATATCATACGAGAATATTATGAAAAACTATATGGAACCAAACTGGATAACCTAGAGGAGATGGACAAGTTTCTGGAAATATACTGTCCACCAAAACTGAATCAAGAAGAAACTGAACACTTGAACAATCCAATCACTAGAAAGGAAATAGAAATAGCAATTAAAAACCTCCCTACAAATAAAAGTCCAGGACCAGATGGCTTCACCGGGGAATTCTACCAATCATACAAAGAAGAACTCATACGAGTCCTTCTCAAACTCTTCCAGATGATTGAAAAGGAGGGAATACTCCCAAACTCATTCTATGAAGCCACCATCACCCTGATACCAAAATCAGGCAAAGACACCACAAAAAAAGAGAATTATAGGCCAATATCACTGATGAACATAGATGTCAAAATCCTCACCAAAATTTTAGTGAACAGAATCCAACAACACATAAAAAAGATTATACAACATGACCAAGTGGGGTTCATCCCAGGGACACAAGGCTGGTTCAACATATGCAAATCAATCAATGTAATACATCACATCAACAAGAGAAAGGACAAAAACCACATGATCATCTCAATCGATGCAGAAAAAGCATTTGATAAAATTCAACACCCATTTATGATAAAATTTCTTGCCAAAGTGTGTATAGAGGGAACTTATCTCAACATAATAAAAGCTATATATGACAAACCTACAGCCAGCATAGTTCTCAACGGTGAAAAACTCAAAAGCTTCCCACTAAAATCTGGGACAAGACAAGGATGCCCACTATCACCCCTCCTATTCAACATAGTCTTGGAAGTCCTAGCCACAGCAATCAGGCAAGAGAAAGAAATAAAAGGGATCCAAATTGGAAAAGAAGAGGTAAAAGTGTCATTATATGCTGATGACATGTTACTATATATAGGAAACCCTAAAAGGTCCACACAAAAGCTACTACAGCTGATTGAAGAATTCAGCAAGGTAGCAGGTTACAAAATTAATGTTCAAAAATCAGTTGCATTTCTTTACACTAATGATAAATCAACAGAAAAAGAAAGTAAAGAAACAATCCCCTTTAAAATAGCACCCAAAGTAATAAAATATCTGGGAATAAATCTAACCAAGGAGGCGAAAGAATTATACACAGAAAACTATAAACCATTATGAAGGAAATTAAAGAAGACTTTAAAAAATGGAAAGATATTCCATGCTCTTGAATTGGAAGAATCAATATTGTTAAAATGGTCACACTGCCCAATGCAATCTACAGATTTAATGCAATCCTTATCCAATTACCTAGGACATATTTCACAGAATTAGAATAAATCATAATAAAATTTATATGGAACCATCAAAGACCTAGAATTGCTAAAGCATTACTGAAGAGAAAGAAAGAGGCTGAAGGAATAACTCTCCCAGACTTCAGACAATACTATAGAGATACAGTCATCAAGACAGCATGGTATTGTTACCAAAACCGACATATAGACCAATGGAACAGAATAGAGAGCCCAGAAATGAACCCACAAACTTTTGGTCAACTAATCTTCGACAAAGGAGGCAAGAATATACAACGGAATAAAGACAGTCTCTTCAGCAAATGGTGTTGGGAAAACTGGACAACAGCATATAAAACAATGAAGCTAGAACACACTCTTACACCATATACAAAAATCAACTCAAAATGGATTAAAGACTTAAACATAAGACAAGATACAATAAACCTCCTAGAGGTAAACATAGGCAAAACATTATCTGACATACATTTCAAAAATTTTCTCCTAGAAGAAATAAAAGCAAGAATAAACAAATGGAACCTAATGAAACTTACAAGCTTCTGCAGAGCAAAGGAAACCAGAAATAAAACGAGAAGAAAACCTATGGAATGGGAGAAAATTTTTGCAAGTGAAACCGACAAAGGCTTGATCTCCAAAATACATAAGCAGCTCATATGACTCAATAAGAAAAAAATAAACATCCCAATCCAAAAATGGCAAGAAGACCTAAACAAGCAATTCCCCAAGGAAGACATACAAATGATCAAAAAGCACATGAAAAAATGTTCAACATCACTAATTATCAGAGAAGTTCAAATCAAAACTACAATGAGGTATCACCTCACACCAGTCAGAATGGCCGTCATTCAAAAATCCACAAATGACAAATGCTGGAGAGGCTGTGGAGAAAGGGGAACCCTCCTACACTGCTGGTGGGAATGCAGTTTGGTGCAGCCACTGTGGAAAACAGTGTGGAGATCCCTCAAAAGACTAGGAATAGACTTACCTTGTGACCCAGGAATCCCACTCCTGTGCTTGTATCCAGAAGGAAATCTACTTCAGGATGACACCTACACCCCAATGTTCATAGCAGCACTATTTACAATAGCCAAAACATGGAAAAAGCCTAAATGCCCATCAATAGGTGACTGGATAAAGAAGAGGTGGTATATTTATACAATGGAATACTACTCAGCAATAAAAACCGAAAACATAATGCCATTTGCAGCAACATTTATGCTTCTAGAGAATGTCATCCTAGGTGAAGTAAGCCAGAAAGAGAAAGAAAACTACCATATAAGATCGCTCATATGTGGAAAGTAAAAAACAAAAACAAACAAACAATAACAAAGCATAAATATAGGACAGAAATAGACTCATGGGCAGAGAATACAGACTTGTGGTTACCAGGGGGGCGAAGAGGGTGGAAAGGGATAGACAGGGATTTCAAAATTGTAGAATAGATAAACAAGATTACACTGTATAGCACAGGGAAATATATGTAAAATGTTATCATAAATCACAGAGAAAAAAATGTGACAATGTGTATATGTCCATGAATGACTGAAAATTTGTGCTGAACAATGGAATTTGACACAACACTGTAAAATGATTATAAATCAATAAAAAAGTTAAAAAAAATCCACTACATATATATATATATATATATATATATATATATATATATATATATGTATATATATATATATATGGAAAGCTAGTAATTCCAACTCGGTTTTACAGTGAAAAGTGCAGGAACTTCATATAGGCAGTAGGAAACAGACTGAGAAACCAGAGAAATTGTTTCCTTGGAATCCCGTTTCCTTTGTGCTCTATGAACAAACGTCTCTCAACATGCTCAGTGCTAAGAGTTAAGTGTGTGTGAAAGCCGCCTTCACCTAGCTTCTTGGGAACACACGGTTCTTTTCAGTTGGAAACTTCACTACATACATATATATGGGGAGTTACTGACTAAAGCTCTGTATTACAGTGAAAATTGCAGGAACTTCGCAACCACACAAGAAAACAGACTCAGAAATCAGAATATGTGTTTCTCCTGCAACACTTTATTTGTGCCAAATGAACAAACATCTCTCCACATGCACAGATCTGAGATATATCTGTGTGTGAAAGCCATAATTACCTAGCTTGTTGGGGACACAAAGTTACTTTTAAGGTTCAAAATCCACTACGTACATATATATGGAAAGGCAATAACTCCAACACGGTTTTACAGTGACAACTGCAGGAACTTCATACCGGAACTAGGAAACAGAATGAGAAATCAGAGAAAATGTTTCGCTTGAAACCCATTCACTTTGTGCTCTATGAACGAAAGTCCCTCCACATGCTCAGTGCTGAAAGTTAAGTGTGTGTGAAAGCCGTCCTTCACCTAGCTTGTTGGGAACACAAGGTTCTTTTCAGTTGAAAGCTTCACTACATACAATTATATGGGAAGTTACTGACTCCAGCTCTGTATTACAGGAAAAATTGCAGGAACTTCTTACCCACATAAGGAAACAGACTCAGAAACCAGAATATATGTTTCTCCTGCAAGACATTATTTGTGCTAATGAACACATTTCTCTCCACATGCTCAGATCTGAGTTATAACTATGTGTGAAAGCAGTCCTTTCCTAGCTTGTTGGGAAAATATAGTATCTTTAAGTTTCAAAACTCAATAAATATATATATATATATGGAAAGGTAAAAACTCCAACACAGTTTTACAGTTTAAACTGCAGAAACTTCATACCGGCACTAGGAAACAGACTGAGTAACCAGAGAAATTGTACCCTGGTATCGCATTCCCATAGTGTTCTATGAAAGAGCATCTCTCCACATGCTCAGTGCTGAGAGTTAAGTGTGAGTGAAAGCCGTCCTTCAGCCAGCTTGTTGGGAACACAAGGTTCTTTTCTCCTGGAAACTTCACTACATACATATATATTGGGAGTTACTGAACCCAACTCTGTATTATATTGAATATTGCAGGAAATTCATATTGGCACTAGGAAACAGACTGAGAAACCAGAGTATGTGTTTCTCTTGCAACACTTTTTTTTGTTCTAAATGAATAAACTTCTCTCTACATGCTCAGTTCTGAGATATATCTGTGTGTGAAAGCCATCCTTAACATAGCTTGCTGGGAACACAAAATTTCTTTTAAGTTTCAAAATTCACTAAATATATATATATGGGAATAATTACCCCTAAATGATTTTAAAGTGAAAATTGCAGGAACTTCATACTGGCACTAGGAAACAGACTGAGAAATGAGAGAAATCGTTTCCCTTAAAACTCGTTCATTTTGTGCTCTATGAATGAACGTCTCTCCAAATGCTCAGTGCTGAGAGTTAAGTGTGTGTGAAAGCGGTCCTTCAGTTTGCTTGTCAGGAATACAAGGTTGTTTTCAGTTAGAAACTTCACTACATACATATATATGGGGAGTTACTGACTCCAACAATGTATTACAGTGAAAACTGCAGGAACTTCATAACGGCATTAGGAATCAGACTGAGAAACCAGAGTATGTGTTTCACCTGCAACACTTTATTTTGTGCGAAATGAACAAAATTCTCTCCACATGCTCAGTTCTGAGATATATCTGTGTGTGAAAGCAGTCCTTTACCTAGCTTGTTTGGAACACAAAGTTTCTTTTAAATTTCAAATTCCACTATATATATATATATATATATATATATATATATTGAAAGGTAATAACTCCAACACGGTTTTACAGAGAAAACTGAAGTAAATTCATACAGGCCCTCGGAAACACACTGAGAAACGAGAGAAATTATTTTACTGAAATCCCGTTCCATTTGTGCTCTATGAACGAACGTCTCTACACATGCTCAGTGGTGAGAGTTAAGTGTGTGTGAAAGCCGCCCTTCAACTTGCTTGTTGGGAACACAAGGATATTTTCAGTTGGAAAGTTCACTACATACAAATATATTCATTGTTACTGACTCCAACTTTGTATTAGAGTGAAAACTGCAGGAAATTCATACCGGCACTAGGAAATGGACTGAGAAACCACAGTATGTGTTTCCCCTGCAACAAATTCTTTTGTGCTAAATGAACAAACTTCTCTCCACATGCTCAGTTCTGAGATATATCTGTGTGTGGAAGCCGTTCTTTACCTAGCATGTTGGGAACACAAAGTTACTTTTAAGATTCCAAATGCAATACATATATATATATGGAAAGGTAATAACTCTAACACGGTTTTACAGTTTAAACTGCAGAAACTTCATACCGGCAATAGGAAACAGACTGAGTAACAAGAGAAATTGTTTCCCTGGTATACCTTTCCTTTTGTGCTCTATGAACGAACCTCTCTCCACATGCTCAGGGCTGAGAGTTAAGTGTGTTTGAAAGATGTCCTTCACATAGCTTGTAGTGAACACAATGTTCTTTTCATTTCAAAACATCACTACATATATATATATATGGGTTTTACTAACTCCAACTCCATATTACACTGAAAACTGCAAACTTCATACCGGCACTAAGAAACAGACTGATAAATCAGAGTATTTGTTTCTCCTGCAACACTTTCTTTGTGCTAAATGAACAAAATTCTCTCCACATGCTCAGTTCTGTGATACATCTGTGTGTGAAAGGCATCCTTTACCTAGCATCTTGGGAAAAAAAGGTTCTTTTAAATTTCAAAATCCACTACATTTATATAAATATGGAAAGGTAATAACTCCAACACGCTTTTTCATGTAAAGTGCAGGAACTTCATACCGGCAGTAGGAAACAGACTGAGAAACCAGAGGAATTGTGTCCCTGGAATATTGTCCCTTTGTGATCTATGAAAGAACGTCTCTCCACATGCTCAGTGCTGAGAGTTAAATGTGTGTTAAAAATGTCCTTCACATTGCTTCTTTGGAACACAAGGTTCTTTTCAGTTGGAATCTTCACTACAAAAATATATATGGGGAGTTACTTAATCCAATTATGTATTACAGAGCAAAATGAATGAACTTCTACCAGCACTAGTAAACAGACTGAGGAACCAGAGTATGTGTTTCTCCTGCAACACTTTCTTTTGTGCCAAGTAAACAAACATATCTCCACATGCTCAGTTCTGACATATAACTGTGTGTGAATGCCCTCATTTACATAGCATATTGGGAAACCAAAGTTTCTTTAAGTTTCAAAATACACTTCATATATACATATGGAAAGTAATATCACCAACACGGTTTTATAGTGCAAGCTGCAGGAACTTCATCCCGGCACTAGGAAAGAGACTGACAAACCAGAGAAATTGTTTCCCTGGTATCCCGTTCCCTTTGTGCTCTATGAAAGAATGTCTCTCCACATGCTCAGTGCTAAGAGTTAAGTGTGTGTGAAAGCCATAATTCACAAAGCTTTTTGGGAACACAAGGTCCTTTTCAGTTGGAAACTACACTACAAAAAAATATATTGGGAGTTACTGACTCCAAATCTGTACCAGAGTGAAAAATGCAGGAACTTCATACCGGCACTAGGAAGCAGACTGAGAAAAGATATTATGTGTTTCTATTGTAACACTTTTTTTGTGCTAACTTAGCAAACTACTCTCCACATGCTCAGTTCTGGGATATGTCTGTGTGTGAAAGTCATCCTTTACCTAGCTTATGGGATCACAAAGTTCCTTTAAGTTAAGAATCCTCTACATATATATATATATATATATATATATATATATATATGGAAATGTAATAACTCAACATTCTTTTACAGTTAAAACAAAAGGAATGTGATACCGGGACAAGGAAACACTGAGGAAATAGAGAAAATCTTTCCCTGGTATCCTGTTCCCTTAGTGCTCTATGAACGAACTTCTCTCCACATACTCAGTGCTGAGAGTTATTTGTGTGTGAAAGACGTCCTTCAACTATCTTGTTGGGAACACAAGGTTCTTTTCAGTTGGAATCTTCACTACATACATATATATGGGGAGTTATTGGCTCCAACTCTGTATTACAGTGAAAAATGCAGGAACATCATACTGGCATTTGGCAACTTACAGAGAAACCAGAGTATGTGTTTATCCTGCAACACTTTCTTTCATTCTAAATGAACAAACTTCTCTCCACATGCTCATTTCTGAGATATGTTTCTGTGTTTAAGCTTTCCTTTAACTAACTTATAGGGAACACAAAGTTTCTTTTAAGTTTCAAATTCCACTACATGTATATATATATATGAAAATGTAATAATTCCAACACTGTTTTACAGGTAAAACTGCTGGAAATTCATACCGGCACTAGGAAACAGACTGGGAAACAAGAGAAACTGATTCCCTGGTATACCATTCCCTTTGTACTCTATGAACGAACGTCTCTAAACATGCTCAGTACTGAGATTTAAGTGTGTGTGAAAGCCTTCCTTCATCTAGCTTGCTGAGAACAGAGGGTTTTTTCAGTTGGAAAGTTGACTACATACATATATATGGAGTGTTACTTACTCCGAATCTGTATTACAGTTAAAATGCAAGGACTTCATACCGGCACTAAGAAACAGACTGAGAACCAAGAGTATGTATTTCTCCTGCAACACTTTCTTATGTACTAAATGAACAAGCTTCCCTCCACATGCTCAGTTCTGAGATATATCTGTGTGTGAATGCTGTCCTTTACATAGCTTGTGGGGAACACAAAGATTCTTTTAAGTTTCAAAATCCACTTCATATAAATATATGGAAAGGCAAAACCTCCAACACGGTTTTACGTTGTAAATTGCAAGAACTTCATACCGGCACAAGGAAACAGACTGAGAAACCAGAAAAATTGTTTCCCTGGGGTCCCGTTCCATCTCTGCTCTATGAAAAAAGGTCTCTCCACATGCTTAGTGCTGAGAGTTAAGTGAGTGTGAAAGCTGTCCTTCACCTACCGTGTTGCAAAAACACCTTGTTGGAAACACAAGGTTCTCTTCAGTTGTAATCTTCACTACGTACATATATATGGGGTGTTACTGATTCCAACTCTGTATTACAGTGAAATCTGCAGGAACATAATACGGGCACTACGCAACTGACTGAGAAATCAGAGAATGTGTTTCTCTTGCAAAACTTTCTTTTGGGCTAAATGAACAAACTTCTCTCCACATGCTCAGTTCTGAGTTAAGTCTTTGTTTTATAGCCGTCATTTACTTAGCTTGTTGGGAACACAAAGTTTCTTTAAAGTTTCAAAATCCACTATATAGATATATATATGGAAAGGCTGTAATTCCAACAAGGTTTTACAGTGAAAACAGCTGGAACTTCATACTGGCACGAGGAAACACTGAGAAACCAGAGAATTTTTTCCCTGGTATACCGCTCCCTTATTGCTCTATGAAAGAACGTATCTCAACATGCTCAGTGCTGAGAGTTAAGTGTCTGTGAAAGCCGTCCTTCACCTACCGTGTTGCAAAAACAAGGTTCTTTTCAGTTTGAAACTTCACTACATTCATATATATAGGGAGTTACTTAGTTCAACTCTGTATTACAGGGAAAACTGCAGGAACTTCATACTGGCACTAGGAAACAGACTCAGAAAGCAGAGTATTTGTTTCTCCTACAACACTTTTTTTGTGCTAAATGAAAAAATTCTCTCCACATGCTCAGTTATGAGATATATCTGTGTGTGAAAGCTGCCTTACCTAGCTTGTTAGGAACCCAAAATTTATTTTAAGTTTCTAAATCCACTACATATGTATATGTTGAAAGATAATAACTCCAACACGGTTTTACAGTGCAAACTGCAGGAACTTCATAGCGGCACTAGGAAACAGACTGAGAATCCAGAGAAATTTTTTACCTGGTATACAATTCCCTTTGGGCTCTGTGAACAAAATTCTCTCCACATGCTCAGTGCTGAGAGTTAATTGTGTGTGAAAACGTTCTTTCATCTAGCTTGTTGGGAAAACAAGGTTCTTTTCATTTGGAAACTTAACTACATACATATATATGGGGAGTTACTGACTCCAATTCTGTATTACAGTGAAACTACAGGAACTTCATACCGGCACTACGAAACAGGCTGAGAAACCAGAGTATGTGTTTCTCCTGCAACACTTTCTTTTGTGATAAATGAACAAACTTATCTCCACATGCTCAGTTCTGAGGTATATCTGTGTGTTAAAGTGGTTGTTTGCATACCTTGTTGGGAACACAAAGGGTTTTTTAAGTTTCAAATTCCACTACTTATATATAAACAGAAAGGTAGCAACTCCAACAATTTTTTACAGTGAAAACTGCAGGATTTTCATAACGGCACTTCGAAACTAATTGAGAATCGAGAGATATTGTTACCCTGGAATCCCGTTCCCTTTGTGCTCTATGAACGAACATCTCTCCACAAGCTCAGTGCTGAGAGTTAACTGTGTGAGAAAGCCGTTCTTCAATTTTTTTTTGTTGGGAACACAGGGTTCTTTTCAGTTGAATACTTCACTACATACATATATATGGGGAGTTACTGTCTCCAACTCTGTATTACAGTGAAAATTGCTGGAACTTCATACCGGCACTACGAATCAGACTGAGAAATCAGAGTATGTGTTTCTCCTACATCACATTCTTTGTGCTAAATGAACAAAATTCTATCCACGCGTTCAGTTCTAATATATATCTGTGTTTGAAAGCCGTGCTTTTCCTTGCTTGTTGGGAAAACAATGTATCTTTTAAGTTTCAAAATCCACAACATATAATTATATGGATAGGTAATAACTCCAACCCAGGTTTACAGTGTAAACTGCAGGAACTTCATATCAGCACTAGGAAACTGACTGAGAAACCAGAGATATTGTTTCCCTTGGATCCCGTTCCCTTTGTCCTCTATGAATGAACATCACTCAACATGATCATTGCTGAAGTTAAGTGTGTGTGAAAGCCTTACTTCACCTAGCTTGTTGGCAACACATGGTTCTTTTCAGACGGAAACTTCACTACATACATATATATGGGGAGTTACTGACTCCAACTCTGTATTACATGGAATACTGCAGGAAAGTCATACCGGCACTAGGCAACAGACTCAGAAACAAGACTATGTGTTTCTCTTGCAACACTTTCTTTTGTGCTAAATGAACAAACTTCTCTCCACATGCTCAGTTCTGAGATATATCTGTGTGTGATAACCGTCAATTAACTAGCCTGTTCTGATACAAAGTGTCTTTTTAGTTTCAAAATCCACTACATATATATGTATATATATATGGAAAGTAATAACTCCAACACAGCTTTACAGTGAAAACTGCAGAAATTCATACCGGCACTAGGAAACAGACTGAGGAACCAGAGAAATTGTTTCCCTGGAATCCCGTTCCCTTTGCGCTTTATGAACTAACATCTCTTCACAAGCTCAATGCTGAGAGTTAAGTGTGTGTGAAAGCCAACTTACAACAATCTTGTTGGGAGCACAAGGTTCTTTTCTGTTGGAAACTTCACTACTTACATATATATGGGAAGTTACAGACTCCAACTATGTATTAGAGTGGAAAATGCAGGAATTACATAACGGCACTAGGAAACAGACTGAGAAACCAGAATATGTGTTTCTCCTGCAGCACTTTCTTTTGTGCTCACTGAGCAAACTTCTCTCCACATGCTCAATTCTGAGCATATATGTATATATATATATATACACAATGTATATACACAATATATATATATATATATATATATATATATATATATATATATATATATATATATATATATGGAAAGGCAAAAACTCCAACAGTGTTTTACAGTGAAAAGTGCAGGAACTTCATATCGGAACAACAAAACAAACTAAGAAACCAGAGAAATTATTTCCCTGGTATCCCGTTCTCTTTGTGCTCTATGAATGAACGTCTCTACACATGCTAATTTCTGACAGTTAAGTGTGTGTCAAAGACTTCCTTCAAGTAGTTTGTTGGGAACACAAGTCTTTCTTCTGTTGGAAAATTCACTACATACATTATATGAAGAGATACGAACTCCAGCTCTGTATTAGAGTGAAAATTGCATGAACTTCATACTAGCCCTAGGATACACTCTCAGAAACAAGAGTAGGTGTTTCACTGCAACACTATTTTGTGCTAAATGAACAAACTACTCTCCACATGCTCAGCTCTGAGATATATCTACGTGCAAAAGCTGTACTTTTCCTAGCTTCTTGGGAAAACAAATTATCTTTTAAGATTCAAAATCCACTACATATTTATATATGGAAAGGAAATAACTCCAACACGATTTTTCAGTGTAAACTAGAGGAACTTCATACCAGCACAAGGAAACACTGAGAAGCCAGAGAAATTGTTTCCCTGGAATCCAGTACCCTTAGTGCTCTTTGAACGAACGTCTCTCCACATGTTCAGTGCTGAGAGTTAAGTGTGCGAGAAAGCCGTCCTTCACCTATCTTGTTGGGAACACAAGGTTATTTTCAGTTAGAAACCACACTGCATATATATATATGGGGAGTTACATAGTCCAACTCTATATTACACTGAAAACTGCAGGAACTTAATAACAAACTTAGGCAACAGACAGTGAAACCAGAGTATGTGTTTCTCATGCAACACTTTTTTTGTGCTAAATGAACAAACATCTCTGCACATGCTCAGTTTGGAGATATATTTCTGTGTGAAAGCTTTCCTTTACCCAGCTTGTTGGGAACACAAAGTTTCTTTTAAATTTCTAATTCCTCTACATTTATATATATGGAAAGTTAATAACTCCAACATGGTTCTACAGTGAAATCTGCAGGAACTTCAAACCGGCTGTAGGAAACAGACTGAGAAACCAGAGAAATTGTTTCCCTGGTATCCCGTTCCCTTTGCACTCTATAAATGAACATCTCTCCACATGCTCAGTGCTAAGGGTTAATTGTGTGTGAAAGCCGTATTTCACAAAGCTTGTTTGGAACACAAGGTTCTTTTCAGTTGGAAACTTCACTACAAAAAAATATATTGGGAGTTACTGACTCCAACTCTGTATTAGAGTGAAAAATGCAGGAACTTCATACCGACACTAGGAAAAAGACTGAGAAATGATAGTATGTGTTTCTATTGTAACACTTTTTTTTGTGCTAACAGAGTAAACTACACTCCACATGCTCAGTTCTTTGATATGTCTGTGTGTGAAAGCCATCCTTTTCATAGCTTGTTGAGAATACAAAGTTTCTTTAAAGTTTCAAAATCCACTACGTATATATGTATGGAAAGGTAATAACTTCAACACAGTTTTACAGTGAAAAGCGCAGGAACTTCATTCCAGTACTAGGAAACAGACTGAGAAACCAGAGAAATTGTTTCCCTGGAATCTTGTTCACTTTGTGCTCTATGAACGAACATCTCTGTACATGCTCAGCGGTGACACTTAAGTGTGAGTGAAAGCCGTTCTTCTCCTTGCTTGTTGGGAACACAATGTTTCTTTCAACTTTCAAAATCCACTACATATATATGCATGGAAAAATAATAACTCCAACATGGTTTTACAGTGAAAACTGCAGGAATTTCATACCGACACTAGGAAACAGACTGAGAAACCAGAGAAGTTAATTCCCTAGAATCCCGTTCCCTTTGTGCTCTACGAACGAAAGTCTCTCCACATGCTCAGTGCTGAAAGTTAAATGTGTGTGAAAGCCGTACTTCACCTAGATGATTGGGAACACAACTTTCTTTTCAGCTAGATACTTCACTTCCTTATATATATGTGGATTCACTGACTCGAACTCTGTATTACAGTGAAAATGGCAGGAAATTTATTCTGGCACTAGGAAACAGACTGAGAAACCAGATTATGTGTTTATCCTGGAACACTGTCTTTTGTACTAAATGAACAAACTTCCCTCCACATGCTCAGTTCTGAGATATATCTATGTGTGAAAGCCGCACTTAACCTAGCTTGTTGGGAATACAAAATATATTTTATGTTTCAAAATCCACTACATATATATATATGGAAAGGTAATAAGTCCAACATTGTTTTATAGTGAAACTGTAGGAACTTCATACCGGCACTAGGAAACAGACTGAGAAACCAGAGAAATTGTTTCCCTTGAATCCCGTTCCTTTGTGCTCTATGAACGAACATCTCTCGACATGCTCAGTGCTGAAAGTTAAGTGTGTGTGAATGCCGTCCTTCACCTAGCTTGTTGGGAACACAAGGTTCTTTTCAGTTGGAAACTTCACTACATACATATATATGGGGTGTTACAGACTTCAACTCTGTATTACAGTGAAAACTGCAGGAACTTTAAACCGGCACTTGGAAACAGACTGAGAAACCATAGTATGTGTTTCTATTGCAACACTTTCTTTCTGCCTACTGAGCAAACTCTTCACCACATACTCAGTTCTGAGATATATGTGTGTGTGAAAGCCGTACTTTGCCTAGATTGTTGGGAACAGTACGTTTCTTTTAAGATTCAAATTCCACTACATAGATTTATATATGTAAGGCTGTATTCCAACACGGTTTTACAGTGAAAACTGCTGGAACTTCATATGGGCATGAGGAAACACTGAGAAACCAGAGAATATGTTTCCCTGGTATACCGTTCCCTTATTGCTCTATGAAAGAACGTCTCTCAACATGCTCACTGCTGAGAGTTAATTGTGTGTGAAAAGCCGTCCTTCACCTACCTTGTTGCAAACACAAGTTTCTTTTCAGTTTGAAACTTCACTACATACATATATATGGGGAGATACTTAGTCCAACTCTGTATTAAAGTGAAAACTGCAGGAACTTCATATCGACAGTAACAAACAGACTCAGAAAACAGAGTATGTGTTTCTCCTGCAACACTTTTTTTGTGCTAAATGAACAAACACTCTCCACATGCTCAGTTATGAGATATATCTGTGTGTGAATGCTTCCTTACCTAGCTTGTTGGGAACCTGAAATTTCTTATAATTTTTTAAATCCAGTAAGTATATATATATGTTGAAATATAATAACTCCAACACAGTTTTACAGTGCAAACTGTAGGAATTTCATACCGGTACTAGGAAACAGTCTGAGAATACAGAGAAATTTTTTACATGGTATACCATTACCTTTGTGCTCTGTGAACGAATGTCTCTCCACATGCTTAGTACTGTGAGTTAATTGTGTCTCAAAGCTTCTTTCATCTAGCTTGTTGGGAACACAAGGTTCTTTTAATTTGGAAACTTAACTACATACATATATATGGGGAGTTACTGACTCCAACTCAGTATTACAGTGAAAACTTCAGGAACTTCTTACCGGAAACAAGAAAAAGACTGAGAAATAGACTATGTTTTTTCCTGCAACACTTTCTTTTGTGATAAATGAACAATCTTCTCTTCACATGCTCAGTTCTGAGTTCTATCTGTGTGTGAAAGCTGTCCTTTGCATAGCTTGTTGGGAACACAAAGGATGTTTTAAATTTCATAATCCACTACATATTTTTAGGGAAAGGAGGCAACTCCAACATTTTTTACTGTGAAAACTGCAGGAATTTCATGCCAGCACTTGGAAACAGACTGAGAATCGAGAGAAATTGTTTCCCTGGAATCCCGTTCCCTTTGTGCTCTATGAACGAACATCTCTCCACAAGCTCAGTGCTGAGAGGTAAGTGTGTGTTAAAGCCGTTCTTCACTTTGTGTCTTGGGAACACATGGTTCTTTTCAGTTGAAAACTTCACTACATACATATATATGGGGATTTACAGTCTCCAACTCTGTATTACAGTGAAAACTGTAGGAACATCATACCGGCACTACAAATCAGACTGAGAAATCAGAGTATGTGTTTCTCCTACATCACATTGTGCTAAATGAACAAAATTCTCTCCACATGTTCAGTTCTGATATATATCTTTGTGTGAAAGCCGTCCTTTTCCTTGGTTGTTGGGAAAACTAAGTATCATTTCAGTTTCAAAACCCACTATATATATTTATATGGAAAGGTAATAACTCCAACACAGTTTTACAGTGTAAACTGCAGGAACTTCATACCAGCACTAGGAAACAGACTGAGAAACCAGAGTTTGTGTTTCTCTTGAAACACTTTTTTTGTGGTAAATGAGCAAACTTCTCTCCACATGCTGAGTTCTGAGATATATCTCAGTGTGAAAGCTTTCCTTTACCCTGCTTGTTGGGGACACAAAGTTTCTTTTAAATTTCAAATACCTCTACATGTATATATATGGAAATGTAATAACTCCAACAAGTTTATACAGTGAAAACTGCAGAAAATTCATACCGGCACTAAGAAACTGACTGAGAAATCAGAGAAATTGTTTCCCTGGTTTTCAGTTCCCTTTGTGCTCTGTAAACGAACGTCTCTCCACATACTAAGTGCTGAGAGTTAAGTGTTTGTGAAAGTCATCCTTCACCTAGCTTCTTGGGAACTCAAGGTTCTTTTCAGTTGGAAACTTCACTACATACATATATATTGGGAGTTACTGACTCCAACTCTGTATTACAGTGAAAAATGCAGGAACTTCATACCAGCACTATTAAACAGACTGAGATAACATAATATGTATTTCTTTTGCAACACTTCCTTTTGTGCTAACTGAGCACACTTCACTCCACATGCTCATTTCTGAGATATATCTGTTTGTGAAAGCCGTACTTTACCTAGCTTGTTGGAAATACAAGGTTTCTTTTAAGTTTCAAAATCCACTACATTTATATATATATAGAAAGGCAATAACACCAAAACTGTATTTCAGTGAAAACTGCAGGTACTTCATACCAGCACTAAGAAACAGACTGAGAAACCAGAGAATGTGTTTCTACTGCCACACTTTCTTTTTTGCTTAATGAACCAATTTCTCTGAACCTGTTCAGATTGAGATATATCTGTGTGTGAAAGCTGTACTTTACTTAGCTTGTTGGGAAAACAAAGTTTCTTTTTAGTATCAAAATACACTACATATTTATGTATGGAATGGTAGTTACTCCAACAAGGTTTTACAGTTTAAACTGCAGGAACTTCATATCGGCACTTGAAAACTGACTGAGAAAACAAAGAAATTGATTCCCTGGAAACCCGTTCCCTTTGTGCTCTTTGAACATACATCTCTCCAAATGCCCAGTGCTGAGAGTTAACTGTATGTGAAAGGCTTCCTTCACCTAGCTTCTTGGGAACATAAGGTTCGATTCAGATGGAAAATTCACTACATAAATATATATTGGTAGTTACTGACTCCAACTTAGTATTAGAGTGAAAACTGCAGGAACTTCATACCGGAACTAGGCAACAGACTGAGAAACCAGAGTATGAGTTTCTCCTGCAACACTCTCTTTTGTGCTAAATGAACAGACTTTTCTCCAAATGCTCAGTTCTGAGATATAACTGTGTGTGAAAGCCATTCTTTACCTAGCTTTTTGGGAACACAAAGTTGCTTTCAAGTTTCAAAATCCACTACATAAATATATATAGAAATATAGTAAGTCGAACATGGCTTTTCAGTGAAAAGTGCAGGAAATTCAAACTGGTACTAGGAAATGGACTGAGAAACCAGAGATGTTATTTTCCCTGTAATCTTGTTCCCTTTGTGCACTATGAACAAACGTCTCTACACATGCTCAGTGCTGAGGGTTAAGTGTGTGTGAAAGCCGACCTTCACCTTGCTTGTTGGGAACACAAGGTTTTTATCAGTTTGAAACTTCATTACATACATATATATGGGGAGTTTCTGACTCCAACTGTGTATTACAGTGAAAAGTGCAGGAACTTCATACAGGCACTAGGAAACAGACCGAGAAACCAGAGTACGTTTCTCCTGCAACACTTTCTTTTGTGCTAAATGAACAAACCTCTCTCCATATGTTAAGTTCTGAGATATATCTCTGTGTGAAAGCTTTCCTATATTCCGCTTGTTGGGAACACAGAGTTTCTTTTAAATTTCAACTTCCTCTACATATATATATGTATGGAAATGTAATAACTCCAACACGGTTTTATGTGAAAACTGCAGGAACTTCATACTGGCACTATGAAACAGACTGAGAAATGAGAGAAATTGTGTCCCTGGAATTCAGTTCCCATTGTGCTCTATAAATGAAAGTCTCTCCACATGCTCAGTGCTGAGAGTTAAGTGTGTGTGAAAGCTGTCCTCTACCTAGCTTGTTGGGAACACAAGGTTCTTTTCTTTTGGAAACTTCACTACATACATTTTATGGGGAGCTACTGACTCCAACTCTGTATTACAGTGAGAAATGCAGGAACTTCATACCGGCACTAGGAAACAGACTGAGAAACCAGAGTATGTGTTTCTCCTGCTACACTATCTTTTGTGCTAAATGAACAAACTTCTCTCCACATGCTCAGTTCTGAGATATATCTGTGCGTGTAAGCCTTCCTTTACCTAACTTGTTGAGAACACAAAGTTTCTTTTAATTTTCAAAATCCACTCAAGAGAGGCAAGATGGCGGTGTTGAAGGACGTTTGTAAGTCACCCTCTCCCACAAATACACCAAGACTCACATCTACAGACCCACTCAGCCAACAAGAGCACCTGTGGAACTCCATCAGATCATCGCCCTCTTCAAAAGATAAAGACGCCAAAAATCTGGTAGGATAAAAGGAAAAAAGGAAGAAAAAAGGCAAAGCAGTGCAGGTCGGGTCCCACGGGGAGGGAGCGTCAAAGGAGGAATGGCGCTTGCTCACTGGGTCTCCCCTCTCCAACTAAGAGTTCGGCGGGATGGAGGGGGAGCCCCCGAGGCTCGGATCTGTACAGAGCAGCCCTTGTCTGACAGAACTAAGTTAAACAGTCACAGAGCGTACCCCCGACTCACAGCCTGAGACATGGGCCGGCATCGGTGGGCAGGGCCAGGCTGCACAAACCTGGCGGAGGACGGGGGCGGCTGCATGGAGGCAGCTCTGGGGGACTGCAAGGGGCTGGGTGCCGTGGCTGTGGGTGTACAGGGCAGAACAACCTGGGCTCTCCATAAAACAACAAGGTTGATGTGGTCTCGCATACCCCAATCTCTGAATAAATGCAGAAACTTTTCAGGGGAAGAGAGGAGGGGCCCAGGCAGAGCCGCCATATTCTCTGGCACTTAGCACCCAGGCGGGGGCAGAGGCGAAACCTGGGTCCGCACTGAAATGCTTAGCAGCCTCAAGGGCCAGACTGAGACGGGCCTACAGCCTGGGACAGATAGGATCCTTCCATCCTGGTCCCTCAGATAACTTGCTCCACAAAGAGAAACAAGCAGTTGGTCTTGGCTTGGAGCAGGGACGAAGCTGCCCCTCGGTCTTCCTCGAGACCACACAGGGAGCGCAACCAGGGCGGAGCGCTGGCCAGGGCAGAGCGCCGGCCAGAGCGGAGCGCCGGCACGGAGCCACAGCTGCACAGAGCAGCGGAGCTACTGGCAGAGCAGGCAGGGGGAGAGCGGCCCCCCGCCTGTCTGGCAGGAACACAGCCCCTGACCGAGGTACTGGGAGGGGGCACAACCCGCCCTCCTGCCTGGCCAATCTGCAACATCTGACTGCGGCATCGGGAGGGGCAGTGACCTGCCCACCCGCAGCAGAGGAGAGCTGCATCTGACCCCGTGTTAGGAGGAGGCGCTATCTGCTTGCCAACAGGTGCTGGGAGCAGCACAGAAGAGGGCGCCAATGGAAGGCCTATGAAAACAAGCTGAGCTTCCAAAACAGGACGAAGACAGAAGGACTTCACATTAAAATCACACAAACTCCAGGAGAAAAGTGACAACCCCCTTTTTTTTTTGGTTTTGTTTTTTTGTTTTTTGCTTTTGTTTTTGTTTGTTTTGTTTTTTAAATCTGCTTTTACCTGTTCTATTTTCAATTACTCTCTTAATTTTTACTTCTTAATTCATTTCTATTTCTCTTGGGTTTTGATGTCCTGTTATTGTTTAGACACAGGCTTCAAACACATATATTCATCTCCCCACCCCCCTTTTTTTTAAAGGTTTTAAAAGGACATCTCCACCTGATTAATACTCTGCTTCAGCCCACTCTTCTATTATTCATTATACACTGTTTTCAAACCCTCTTTGTCCCTTCTTTTAAAAATATTTCTCTCTCTCTATTATTTTTTCTCTTTTTTTCTTTTTTTCTTTCTTCTTTTTATTTTCCTAAGTTCTAGTCCTAAATAGGCATTAGATAGATAAAATCCTTAAGATCCAAAATAGACAACTGATACTCCATAAAGCACGGTGACAGAGAGGTATGAGCAAGATGAATAAGCAGAGAAACCTTTCCCAATTAAAAGAACAAGAGGAATCCCCTGAAAGAAAGCTAAATGAAATAGACATCGATAGCCTACTAGATCAAGACTTCAAAAAGGAGTGATCAAATTGCTGAAGGAATTAAAAGAGATAGTGCTTAGAGAAGTAAAATATGTCAAAAAAGAAATTGAAGCTATACAGAAGAGCCAAGCAGAATGGGTAAACTCATTGACAGAGATGAGGAATGATCTAATAGCTGTGCAAAGCCAACTAGTTAATGCAGAGGAATTAATTAGTGATCTAGAAGACAGGGAAACAGAAAGCACCCATTCAGAAGAACTACAAGATAAGCAATTAAAAAATAATGATAATAGCATAAGGGACTTATGGGATAATATAAAGCATCCCAATCTTCGCATAATAGGGGTCCCAGAAGGGAAAGAAGGATCACAGGGGATTGAAAAGGTTTTTGAAGAAATCATGACTGAAAACTTCCCAAACTTAAAGAAGGAATCAGATATCCAAGTACAGGAAGCTCAGAGGGTCCCAAACAGGAAGAACCCAAATAGACACACACCAAGACATATCATAATCAAGATGGCCAGTGTAAAGGATAAAGAAATGATTCTAAAGGAAGCAAGAGAAAAGCAAAGAGTGAATTACAAGGGAAACCCCATAAGGCTCTCAGCTGATTTCTCTACACAAACAGTACAGGCCAGAAGAGAGTGGCAAGATATATTCAAAACCCTGAATCAAAAAAAGATGCAGCCTAGGATACTTTATCCAGCAAGGCTATCCTTTAGGATAGAAGGAGAAATAAAGAGTTTCACAGACAAAAAAAAAGCTGCAGGAGTTTAGCAACACTAAACCCATGCTAAAATAAATATTGAAAGGGCTATTCTAAATAGAAAAGCAGCAGGATGCTACAGAAATGAGAAACGTACAACTGGAAAGGTGATAACTCATGAATTACAAATAAAGAAAACACGAAATTATAAAAGAAGACATACATATCACTGAGAGTGGGAGATGGAGGCAGGGAAATATAGATTTTTTTTCCTTCTTTTTAAAATTATTTAACAGTAGGATGGGTTTGAGATCATGTTATTATCAGTTTAATAAAAATGGGTATAGGTTAATAGATTTACAAAAAAGGGTAACCACAAGTCAAAAATTTACAAGGGAGTCACAAAAATTAAATAAAATCCATGATAATACAAAGGAAAATTACCAAACCACAAAAGGAAGAAGAAAGGAACAAAGAGGATATACAAATTCAACTGCAAAGATAAGTTCAAAATGGCAATAAACACACATCTATCATTAATTACTGTAAATGTTAATGGACTAAATTCTCCAGTCAAAAGACATAGAGTGGCAGACTGGATAATAAAGCAAGAACCTTCAATATGCTGCATACAAGAGACCCACTTTAGGGAGAAGGATACATATAGATTGAGAGTGAAAGGATGGAAAATGATATTCCATGCAAATGGAAAAGCCAAAAAAGCAGGTGTTGCAGTACTGATATCAGACAAAATAGACTTTAAAACAAAGGCCATAAAGAAAGATAAAGAAGGATATTTTATAATGATTAAAGGAGTGATACAAGATGAAGATATTACACTCGTTAATATATATGCACCCAATATAGGAGCACCTAAGTACATACAAGAATTACTAACAAAGATAAACGGGGATATTGGTGGGAATACAATCATACTTGGAGATTTTAACACTGCATTAACATCACTAGACAGATCTTCCAGACAGAAAATAAACAAGGCAACGGAGAAATTAAATACTACAATAGAAAAACTACATTTGGTGGATATTTTCAGAGTTTTACACCCCCCAAAAATAGACTATACATTCTTTTCAAGTGCACATGGAACATTTTCCAGGATCGATCATGTACTTGGATCAAAAGAAACCTCAACAAATTTAAGATAGAAATTTTCTCAAGCATCTTTACTGACCACAATGCCATGAAACTGGAAATCAACAACAGAGAAACAAAGGAGAAAAAAAGGAAAGCATGGAGATTAAAAAATATGTTATTGAAAAAACAATGGATCAATGAGGAAATCAAAGCTGAAATTTAAAAATACCTTGAGACAAATGATAATGAAAGCACAACCACTCAAAACCTATGGGACACAACAAAGGCAGTGCTAAGAGGGAAGTTTATAGTGATACAGGCCTTCCTCAAAAAAGAAGAACAATCTCAAATAAACAAATTAACCCACCACCTGAATCAATTAGAAAAAGAAGAACAAAAATCCCCTAAAAGCAGCAGAAGGAAGGAAACAATAAAGATCAGAGAAGAATTAAATACAATAGAGTTTAACAAGACCATAGAAAAAATCAACCAAACCAAAAGCTGGTTTTTTGAAAAAGTAAATAAAATCGACACATCTCTGGCCAAACTCACAAAGAAGAAAAAAGAGAGAGCACAAATTAGCAAACTAAGAAAGGAAAATGAAGAAACTACAACAAACAAAATAGAAATACAGAATATCATACGAGAATATTATGAAAAACTATATGGAACCAAACTGGATAACCTAGAGGAGATGGACAAGTTTCTGGAAATATACTGTCCACCAAAACTGAATCAAGAAGAAACTGAACACTTGAACAATCCAATCACTAGAAAGGAAATAGAAATAGCAATTAAAAACCTCCCTACAAATAAAAGTCCAGGACCAGATGGCTTCACCGGGGAATTCTACCAATCATACAAAGAAGAACTCATACGAGTCCTTCTCAAACTCTTCCAGATGATTGAAAAGGAGGGAATACTCCCAAACTCATTCTATGAAGCCACCATCACCCTGATACCAAAATCAGGCAAAGACACCACAAAAAAAGAGAATTATAGGCCAATATCACTGATGAACATAGATGTCAAAATCCTCACCAAAATTTTAGTGAACAGAATCCAACAACACATAAAAAAGATTATACAACATGACCAAGTGGGGTTCATCCCAGGGACACAAGGCTGGTTCAACATATGCAAATCAATCAATGTAATACATCACATCAACAAGAGAAAGGACAAAAACCACATGATCATCTCAATCGATGCAGAAAAAGCATTTGATAAAATTCAACACCCATTTATGATAAAATTTCTTGCCAAAGTGTGTATAGAGGGAACTTATCTCAACATAATAAAAGCTATATATGACAAACCTACAGCCAGCATAGTTCTCAACGGTGAAAAACTCAAAAGCTTCCCACTAAAATCTGGGACAAGACAAGGATGCCCACTATCACCCCTCCTATTCAACATAGTCTTGGAA
Source organism: Vicugna pacos (assembly GCF_048564905.1). Taxonomy (NCBI): domain Eukaryota; kingdom Metazoa; phylum Chordata; class Mammalia; order Artiodactyla; family Camelidae; genus Vicugna; species Vicugna pacos. The sequence continues at coordinate 21,097,550 of NC_132995.1, read as the reverse complement.
GTCCTAGCCACAGCAATCAGGCAAGAGAAAGAAATAAAAGGGATCCAAATTGGAAAAGAAGAGGTAAAAGTGTCATTATATGCTGATGACATGTTACTATATATAGGAAACCCTAAAAGGTCCACACAAAAGCTACTACAGCTGATTGAAGAATTCAGCAAGGTAGCAGGTTACAAAATTAATGTTCAAAAATCAGTTGCATTTCTTTACACTAATGATAAATCAACAGAAAAAGAAAGTAAAGAAACAATCCCCTTTAAAATAGCACCCAAAGTAATAAAATATCTGGGAATAAATCTAACCAAGGAGGCGAAAGAATTATACACAGAAAACTATAAACCATTATGAAGGAAATTAAAGAAGACTTTAAAAAATGGAAAGATATTCCATGCTCTTGAATTGGAAGAATCAATATTGTTAAAATGGTCACACTGCCCAATGCAATCTACAGATTTAATGCAATCCTTATCCAATTACCTAGGACATATTTCACAGAATTAGAATAAATCATAATAAAATTTATATGGAACCATCAAAGACCTAGAATTGCTAAAGCATTACTGAAGAGAAAGAAAGAGGCTGAAGGAATAACTCTCCCAGACTTCAGACAATACTATAGAGATACAGTCATCAAGACAGCATGGTATTGTTACCAAAACCGACATATAGACCAATGGAACAGAATAGAGAGCCCAGAAATGAACCCACAAACTTTTGGTCAACTAATCTTCGACAAAGGAGGCAAGAATATACAACGGAATAAAGACAGTCTCTTCAGCAAATGGTGTTGGGAAAACTGGACAACAGCATATAAAACAATGAAGCTAGAACACACTCTTACACCATATACAAAAATCAACTCAAAATGGATTAAAGACTTAAACATAAGACAAGATACAATAAACCTCCTAGAGGTAAACATAGGCAAAACATTATCTGACATACATTTCAAAAATTTTCTCCTAGAAGAAATAAAAGCAAGAATAAACAAATGGAACCTAATGAAACTTACAAGCTTCTGCAGAGCAAAGGAAACCAGAAATAAAACGAGAAGAAAACCTATGGAATGGGAGAAAATTTTTGCAAGTGAAACCGACAAAGGCTTGATCTCCAAAATACATAAGCAGCTCATATGACTCAATAAGAAAAAAATAAACATCCCAATCCAAAAATGGCAAGAAGACCTAAACAAGCAATTCCCCAAGGAAGACATACAAATGATCAAAAAGCACATGAAAAAATGTTCAACATCACTAATTATCAGAGAAGTTCAAATCAAAACTACAATGAGGTATCACCTCACACCAGTCAGAATGGCCGTCATTCAAAAATCCACAAATGACAAATGCTGGAGAGGCTGTGGAGAAAGGGGAACCCTCCTACACTGCTGGTGGGAATGCAGTTTGGTGCAGCCACTGTGGAAAACAGTGTGGAGATCCCTCAAAAGACTAGGAATAGACTTACCTTGTGACCCAGGAATCCCACTCCTGTGCTTGTATCCAGAAGGAAATCTACTTCAGGATGACACCTACACCCCAATGTTCATAGCAGCACTATTTACAATAGCCAAAACATGGAAAAAGCCTAAATGCCCATCAATAGGTGACTGGATAAAGAAGAGGTGGTATATTTATACAATGGAATACTACTCAGCAATAAAAACCGAAAACATAATGCCATTTGCAGCAACATTTATGCTTCTAGAGAATGTCATCCTAGGTGAAGTAAGCCAGAAAGAGAAAGAAAACTACCATATAAGATCGCTCATATGTGGAAAGTAAAAAACAAAAACAAACAAACAATAACAAAGCATAAATATAGGACAGAAATAGACTCATGGGCAGAGAATACAGACTTGTGGTTACCAGGGGGGCGAAGAGGGTGGAAAGGGATAGACAGGGATTTCAAAATTGTAGAATAGATAAACAAGATTACACTGTATAGCACAGGGAAATATATGTAAAATGTTATCATAAATCACAGAGAAAAAAATGTGACAATGTGTATATGTCCATGAATGACTGAAAATTTGTGCTGAACAATGGAATTTGACACAACACTGTAAAATGATTATAAATCAATAAAAAAGTTAAAAAAAATCCACTACATATATATATATATATATATATATATATATATATATATATATATGTATATATATATATATATGGAAAGCTAGTAATTCCAACTCGGTTTTACAGTGAAAAGTGCAGGAACTTCATATAGGCAGTAGGAAACAGACTGAGAAACCAGAGAAATTGTTTCCTTGGAATCCCGTTTCCTTTGTGCTCTATGAACAAACGTCTCTCAACATGCTCAGTGCTAAGAGTTAAGTGTGTGTGAAAGCCGCCTTCACCTAGCTTCTTGGGAACACACGGTTCTTTTCAGTTGGAAACTTCACTACATACATATATATGGGGAGTTACTGACTAAAGCTCTGTATTACAGTGAAAATTGCAGGAACTTCGCAACCACACAAGAAAACAGACTCAGAAATCAGAATATGTGTTTCTCCTGCAACACTTTATTTGTGCCAAATGAACAAACATCTCTCCACATGCACAGATCTGAGATATATCTGTGTGTGAAAGCCATAATTACCTAGCTTGTTGGGGACACAAAGTTACTTTTAAGGTTCAAAATCCACTACGTACATATATATGGAAAGGCAATAACTCCAACACGGTTTTACAGTGACAACTGCAGGAACTTCATACCGGAACTAGGAAACAGAATGAGAAATCAGAGAAAATGTTTCGCTTGAAACCCATTCACTTTGTGCTCTATGAACGAAAGTCCCTCCACATGCTCAGTGCTGAAAGTTAAGTGTGTGTGAAAGCCGTCCTTCACCTAGCTTGTTGGGAACACAAGGTTCTTTTCAGTTGAAAGCTTCACTACATACAATTATATGGGAAGTTACTGACTCCAGCTCTGTATTACAGGAAAAATTGCAGGAACTTCTTACCCACATAAGGAAACAGACTCAGAAACCAGAATATATGTTTCTCCTGCAAGACATTATTTGTGCTAATGAACACATTTCTCTCCACATGCTCAGATCTGAGTTATAACTATGTGTGAAAGCAGTCCTTTCCTAGCTTGTTGGGAAAATATAGTATCTTTAAGTTTCAAAACTCAATAAATATATATATATATATGGAAAGGTAAAAACTCCAACACAGTTTTACAGTTTAAACTGCAGAAACTTCATACCGGCACTAGGAAACAGACTGAGTAACCAGAGAAATTGTACCCTGGTATCGCATTCCCATAGTGTTCTATGAAAGAGCATCTCTCCACATGCTCAGTGCTGAGAGTTAAGTGTGAGTGAAAGCCGTCCTTCAGCCAGCTTGTTGGGAACACAAGGTTCTTTTCTCCTGGAAACTTCACTACATACATATATATTGGGAGTTACTGAACCCAACTCTGTATTATATTGAATATTGCAGGAAATTCATATTGGCACTAGGAAACAGACTGAGAAACCAGAGTATGTGTTTCTCTTGCAACACTTTTTTTTGTTCTAAATGAATAAACTTCTCTCTACATGCTCAGTTCTGAGATATATCTGTGTGTGAAAGCCATCCTTAACATAGCTTGCTGGGAACACAAAATTTCTTTTAAGTTTCAAAATTCACTAAATATATATATATGGGAATAATTACCCCTAAATGATTTTAAAGTGAAAATTGCAGGAACTTCATACTGGCACTAGGAAACAGACTGAGAAATGAGAGAAATCGTTTCCCTTAAAACTCGTTCATTTTGTGCTCTATGAATGAACGTCTCTCCAAATGCTCAGTGCTGAGAGTTAAGTGTGTGTGAAAGCGGTCCTTCAGTTTGCTTGTCAGGAATACAAGGTTGTTTTCAGTTAGAAACTTCACTACATACATATATATGGGGAGTTACTGACTCCAACAATGTATTACAGTGAAAACTGCAGGAACTTCATAACGGCATTAGGAATCAGACTGAGAAACCAGAGTATGTGTTTCACCTGCAACACTTTATTTTGTGCGAAATGAACAAAATTCTCTCCACATGCTCAGTTCTGAGATATATCTGTGTGTGAAAGCAGTCCTTTACCTAGCTTGTTTGGAACACAAAGTTTCTTTTAAATTTCAAATTCCACTATATATATATATATATATATATATATATATATTGAAAGGTAATAACTCCAACACGGTTTTACAGAGAAAACTGAAGTAAATTCATACAGGCCCTCGGAAACACACTGAGAAACGAGAGAAATTATTTTACTGAAATCCCGTTCCATTTGTGCTCTATGAACGAACGTCTCTACACATGCTCAGTGGTGAGAGTTAAGTGTGTGTGAAAGCCGCCCTTCAACTTGCTTGTTGGGAACACAAGGATATTTTCAGTTGGAAAGTTCACTACATACAAATATATTCATTGTTACTGACTCCAACTTTGTATTAGAGTGAAAACTGCAGGAAATTCATACCGGCACTAGGAAATGGACTGAGAAACCACAGTATGTGTTTCCCCTGCAACAAATTCTTTTGTGCTAAATGAACAAACTTCTCTCCACATGCTCAGTTCTGAGATATATCTGTGTGTGGAAGCCGTTCTTTACCTAGCATGTTGGGAACACAAAGTTACTTTTAAGATTCCAAATGCAATACATATATATATATGGAAAGGTAATAACTCTAACACGGTTTTACAGTTTAAACTGCAGAAACTTCATACCGGCAATAGGAAACAGACTGAGTAACAAGAGAAATTGTTTCCCTGGTATACCTTTCCTTTTGTGCTCTATGAACGAACCTCTCTCCACATGCTCAGGGCTGAGAGTTAAGTGTGTTTGAAAGATGTCCTTCACATAGCTTGTAGTGAACACAATGTTCTTTTCATTTCAAAACATCACTACATATATATATATATGGGTTTTACTAACTCCAACTCCATATTACACTGAAAACTGCAAACTTCATACCGGCACTAAGAAACAGACTGATAAATCAGAGTATTTGTTTCTCCTGCAACACTTTCTTTGTGCTAAATGAACAAAATTCTCTCCACATGCTCAGTTCTGTGATACATCTGTGTGTGAAAGGCATCCTTTACCTAGCATCTTGGGAAAAAAAGGTTCTTTTAAATTTCAAAATCCACTACATTTATATAAATATGGAAAGGTAATAACTCCAACACGCTTTTTCATGTAAAGTGCAGGAACTTCATACCGGCAGTAGGAAACAGACTGAGAAACCAGAGGAATTGTGTCCCTGGAATATTGTCCCTTTGTGATCTATGAAAGAACGTCTCTCCACATGCTCAGTGCTGAGAGTTAAATGTGTGTTAAAAATGTCCTTCACATTGCTTCTTTGGAACACAAGGTTCTTTTCAGTTGGAATCTTCACTACAAAAATATATATGGGGAGTTACTTAATCCAATTATGTATTACAGAGCAAAATGAATGAACTTCTACCAGCACTAGTAAACAGACTGAGGAACCAGAGTATGTGTTTCTCCTGCAACACTTTCTTTTGTGCCAAGTAAACAAACATATCTCCACATGCTCAGTTCTGACATATAACTGTGTGTGAATGCCCTCATTTACATAGCATATTGGGAAACCAAAGTTTCTTTAAGTTTCAAAATACACTTCATATATACATATGGAAAGTAATATCACCAACACGGTTTTATAGTGCAAGCTGCAGGAACTTCATCCCGGCACTAGGAAAGAGACTGACAAACCAGAGAAATTGTTTCCCTGGAATCCCATTCCCTTTGTGCTCTCTGAACGAACGTCTCTCCAAATGCTCTGTGCTGAGAGTTAAGTGTGTGTGAAAGTCGTCCTTCACCTAGTTTGTTGGGAACACAAGGTTCTTTTCAGTTGGAAACTTCACTACATACATATATATGGGGAATTACTGACTCAAAATAAGTATTAGAATGGAAACTGCAGGAACTTCATACCGGCACTAGGAAACAAACTGAGAAACCAGAGTATGTGTTTCTCCTGCAACACTTTCTTTTGTACTAACTGAGCAAATTGCTCTCCACATACTCAGTTCTGAGATATATCTGTGTGTGAAAGCCGTCCTTTACCTGGCTTGTTTGGAACACAAAGCTACTTTTAAGTTTCTAAACACATTACATAGATATATATAAGGAAATGCAATAACTCCAACATGGTTTTACAGTGAAAACTCCAGGAACTTCATACCAGCACTAGGAAACAGACTGAGAATCCATAGAAATTGTTTCCCTGGAATCCCATTCTCTTTGTGCTCTATGAATGAAAATCCCTACACATGCTCAGTGCTGAGAGTTAAGTGTGTTTGAAAGCCGTCCTTCACCTAGCTTGTTGGGAACACAAGGTTCTTTTCAGTTGGAAACATCACTACATACATATATATGGGGAGTTATTGACTCCAGCTCTGTATTATAGTGAAAATTGCAGGAACTTCATACCCGCACGAGGAAACAGATTCAGAAATCATAGTATGTGTTTCTCCTTCAAAACTTTATTTGTCCTAATGAAAAATCTTCTCTCCAGATGCTCAGTTCTGAGATATATGTGTGTGTGAAAGCTGCACTTTTCCTAGCTTGTTGGTAAAATATAGTATCTTTTAAGTTTCAAAATCCACTACATATATATATATATGGAAAGGTAATAACTCCAACACGGTTTTTCAGTTTAAACTGCAGAAACTTCATACAGACACTAGGAAACAGACTGATAATTCAGAGAAATTGTTTCCCTCGTATACCGATCCTTTGTGCTCTATGAAAGAACGTCTTTCCACATGTTCAGTGCTGAGAGTTAAGTGTGTGTGAAAGCCGATCTTCACCTAGCTTGTTGGGAACTCATGGTTCTTTTCAGTTGGAAAGTTCACTACATATATTTATATGGGGTGTAACGGATTCCAACTCTGTATTACAGCAAAAATGGCAGGAACTTAATACTGACACTAGGAAACAGACTCAGAAGCCAGAGTATGTGTTTCTCGTACAACACTTTCAATTTTGCTAAATGAACAAACTTCTCTCCACATGCTGAGTTCTGAGATATATCTGTTTGTGAAAGCCGCATTTACCTAGCTTGTTGGGAACACAAAGATTGTTTTAAGTTTCAAAATCCACTTCATATATATAAATGGAAATTTTAATACTCCAACACGGTTTTACAGTGAAAAATGCAGGAACTTCATACCGGCACTAGGAAAAAGACTGTGAAACCAGAGAAATTGTTTCCCTGGAATCCCGTCCCCTTTGTGCTCCATGAACGAACGTCTCTTCAAATGCTCAGTGCTGAGTGTTAAGTATGAGTGAAAGCCTTCCTTCACGTAGCTTGTTGGGAACACATGGCTCTTATTGGTTGGAAACTTCACTACATAATTATATATAGGGAGTTACTGACTCCAACTCTGTATTACAGTGAAAACTGCAGGAACTTCATACCGGCACTAGGAAACAGACTGAGAAACCAGACTTTGTGTTTCTCCTGAAACCCTTTTTTTGTGGTAAATGAACAAAATTCTCTCCACATGCTCAGATCTGAGATATATTTGTGTGTGAAAGCACACTTCACCTAACTTGTTGGGAAAACAAAGTTTCTTTTAAGTTTCAAAATCGACTACATATATATATATATATGGAAAGTTAATAAATCCAACACGGTTTTACAGTGAAAAACTGCAGGTATTTCATACCGGCTCAAGGAAACATTCTGAGAAACCAGAGAAATTATTTCCCTGGAATCCCATTCCATCTTTGGTCTAGAAAGTACTTTTCTCCACATTCTAAATGCTGAGAGTTAAGTGTATGTGAAAGCCGAGCTTCACCTAGTTTGTTGGGAACACAAGGTTCTTTTCAGTTTGAAACTTCACTAGAAATTTATATATGGGGAGATACTGACTCGAAGTCTGTATTAAATTAAATACTGCAGGAACTTCATACCGACACTAGGAAACAGACTGTGAAACCAGAGTATGTGTTTCTCCTGCAACACTTTTTTGAACTAAATGAACAAACTCCTCTCAACATGCTCAGTTCTGAGATATAACTTTGTGTGAAAGCCTTCCTTAACCTAGTTTGTAGGGAACACAAAATTTCTTTTAAATTTCAAAATCCACTACATATATATATATATATATATATATATATATATATATATATATATGGAAATGTAATAACTTCAAAACTGTTTTACAGTGAAAACTGCAGGAACTTCATACTGGCACTAGGAAACCGACTTAGAAACCAGAGAAATTGATTCCCTGGAATCCTGTTCTTTTTTGCTCTAAAAACGAACGTCTCTCCACATGCTCAGTGCTGAGAAATAACTGTGTGAGAAAGCCGTCCTTCACCAAGCTTGTTGGGAACACAAGGTTCTTTTCAGTTGCTAACTCCATTACATACATATATATGGGGAGTTACTGACTCCAACTCTGTATTACAGTGAAAATTGCAGGAAATTCATACCAGAATGAGGAAACAGTCTGAGAAACTTGAGTATGTGCTTCTCTTGCATCACTTTCTTTTCTGCTAAATGAACAAACTTTTCTCCAAATCCTCAGTGCTGAGATATATCTGTGTGTGAAAGCCGAACTTTACCTAGCTTGCTGGGAACACAAAGTGTATTTTACATTTCAAAATCCACTACATATATATATATATATGGAAAGGTAATAACTCCAACAAATTTTACAGTGAAAACTGCAGGAACTTCACACTGGCATTAGGAAACAGACTGAGTACCCAGAGAAATTGTTTCCCTGGATTTCCATTCCATTTGTGCTCTATGAAAGAACTTTTCACCACATGCTAACTGCTGAGGTTTAAGTGTGGGTGAAAGCCTTCTTCACCTAGCTTGTTCAGAACAAAAGGTTCTTTTCAGTTGGAAATTTCACTTCATACATATTTATGGGAAGATACTGACTCCAAATCTGTATTACAGGACAAAAGAGCATGAAATTCATACCAGCAGTAGGAAACAGACTGAAACAACAGAGAATTTGTTTCTCCTGCAACACTTTCTTTTCTGCTAAATGAAACAACTTCTCTCCACATGGTCAGTTCTGAGATATTTATGTGTGTGGAAGCCATCCTTTACCAAGATTATTGGGAACAGAATGTACCATTTTATTTTCAAAACACCCAACATAAATATATAAATGGAAAGGCAATAACTCCAACATGGATTTACAGTGAAAACTGAAGGAACTTCATACCGGCACTAGGAAATAGAATGAAAAACCAAAGTATGTGTTTCTCCTGCAACAATTCTTTTTGAGAAATGAACAAACATCTCTCCACATGTTCATTTCTGAGATATATCTGTGTGTGATAGCCGCCATTTACCTCGCTTGTTGGGAACACAAAATTTCTTTAACTTTCAAAATCCACTACATAAACATATATTTAATGGTAATAACTCCAACACGGTTTACAGTGAAACTGCAGGTACTTCATACCAGCACTAGGAACAGACTGAGGTACCAGAGAAATTGTTTCCCTGGAATCTTGTTCCCTTGGTGCTGAACGAATGAAAGTCTCTCCACATTCTCAGTGTTGAGAATTAAGTGTCTGTGAAAGCCATCCTTCACCTAACTTGTTGGGGACACAAAGTTTTATTCAGTTGAATACTTCACTACATACATATATATGGGGAGTTACTGACTCCAACACTGCATTAGTTAAAAGTGCAGGAACTTCATTCTGGCACTAAGAAACAAACAGAGAAACCAGATTATGTGTTTCTCCAGCAACACTTTCTTTTGTGCTAAATGAAAAAACTTCTCTCCACATGCTAAGTTCAGAGATATATGTGTGTGTGAAAGCCGTCCTTTACCTAGGTTCTTGGGAACACAAAGTTACTTTTAAGTTTCAAAATCCACTACAATTATATATATATGGAAAGGTAATAGCTCCAACACGATTTTACAGTGAAAACTACAGGAACTTCATACCGGTACTAGGAAACCGAATGAGAAACCAGAGAAATTGTTTCCCTGGACTCCAGTTCTATTTGTGCTCTATGAAAGAACGTGTATCCACATGCTCTGTGCTGAGGGTTAAGTGTCTGTGAAAGCCTTCCTTCACCTAGCTTGTTGGCAACACAAGGTTCTTTTCAGTTGGAAACTCCACTACATACATATATATGGGGAGTTACTGAATCCAGCTTTGTATTAAAGTGAAAACTGAAGGAACATCATTACATCATTAAGAAATACACTGAGAAACCAGAGTATGTATTTCTCTGCCAACACTTATATTTTTGGTAACTGAACACAATTCTCTCCACATGCTCACTTCTGAGATATATCTGTGTGAAAGCTGTCCTTTGACGAGCTTGTTGGGAACACAAAGTTTCTTTTAACTTTCAAAATCCACTACATATAAGTAAATGGATAGTTAATAACTCCAACAGGGATTTACAGTGAAAAATGCAGGAACTTCTTTCAGGCACTAGGAAAAAGGCTGAAAAACCAGAGTATGTGTTTCTCCAGCAACAATTTTTTTTTTGCTAAATGAACAATCATCACTCCACATGTTCATTTCTGAGATATATCTGGGTGTGATAGCCGTCATTTACCTCACTTGTTGGGAACACAAAGTTTCTTTTAACTTTCAAAATACACTACATATATATAAATGGAAAGGTAATAACTCCAACACAGTTCTACAGTGAAAAATGCAGGTACTTCACACCACCATTATGAAACGGACTAAGGAACTAGATAAATCTTTTCCCTGGAAGAAAATTCCCTTTGTGTTCAACCAACAAACGTCTCTCCACATTCTCAGTGCTGAGAGTAATGTGTGTGAAAGCCGTCATTCAACAAGCTTGTTGGGAACGCATGGTTCTTTTCATTTGGAAAATTCACTGAATATATATATATGGGGATTTACTGACTCCAATTCTGTATTACAGTGAAAAATGCAGGAACTTCCTACCGGCACTATGAAACAGACTGAGATACCAGAGTATGTGTTTCTCTTCAATACTTTCTTTGTGCTAAATGAACAAACTTCTTTCCACAAGATTAGTTCTGAGATATTTCTGTATGTGAAAGCCGAACTTTACCTAGCTTGTTGTGAGCACAAACATTCTTTTAAATTTCAAAATCCACTATATATATATATAATATATATATATTATATATATATATAAAGGTAATACCTCCAACACAGTTTTACAGTGAAAACTGCAGGAACTTCATACCGCTACTAGGAAACAGACTGAGAAACAGGAGTATGTGTTTCTCCTGCAACATTTTCTTATGTGCTAAATGAACAAACTTCTCTCCACATGCTCAGTTCTGAGATATAACTGTGTGTGAAGCCTTCTTTTACCTAGCTTGTTGACAACTCAAAGTTTCTTGTATGTTTCAAAATCCAATACATATATATATATATATATATATGAAAGTTCATAACTCCAACACGATTTTACAGTGTAAACTGAAGGAACTTGATACTGGCACAAGGGAACAGTCTGAGAAACCAGAGAAATTGTTCCCTGGAATCCTTTTCCATTTGTGCTTTATGAACGGAAGTGTCTCCACATGCTCAGTGCTGAGAGTTAAGTGTGTGTGAAAGCCGTCCTTCACCTAGCTTGTTGCAAACACAAGTTTCTTTTCAGTTGGAAACTTCACTACATACATATATACAGGAAGTTACTGACTCCAAATCTGTATTACAGTGAAAACAGCAGGAATTTCATACTGGCACCTGGAAACAGACTGAGAAACCAGACAATGTGTTTCTCCTTCAACACTTTGTTTTGTGCTAAATGAACAAACTTCTCTCCACATGCTCAGTTCTGAGATAATTCTGAGTGTGAAAGCCATTATTTACCTAGCTTCTTGGGAAACCAAAGTTTCTTTTAAGTTTCAAAATCCACTACATATACATATATATGTAATGTAATAACCCCAGCAAAGATTTACAATGAAATCTGGAGGAACCTCATACCGGCACTAGGAAACAGACTGAGAAATCAGAGAAATTGTTTCCCTGGAATCCCGTTCCCTTTGTGCTCTATGAATGAACGTCTCTCCACATGCTCAGTGCTGAGAGTAAAGTGTGTGTGAAAGCCGTCCTTCACCTAGCTTGTTGGGAACACAAGGTACTTTTGAGTTGGGAACTTCACTACATTCATATATATGGGGAGATACTGACTCAGACTCTGTATTAAAGTGAAAACTTAAGGAACTGCATACCAGCACTAGGAAATAGACTGAGAAACCCGAGTACGTGTTTCTCCTACAACACTTACGTTTGTGCTAAATGGACAAACATCTCTCCACATGCTCAGGTCTGAGATATATCTGTGTGTGAAAGCCTTCCTTTACCGAGCTTGTTCGGAACATATAGTTTCTTTTAAGTTTCAAAATTCACTACATATAAATAAAAGGATAGTTAATAACTCCAACACGTTTTTACAGTGAAACCTTCAGGAACTTCATACAGGCACTAGGAAATAGACTGAAAAACCAATGTATGTGTTTCTCCTGCAACAATTCTTTTTGATAAATGAACAAACATCTCTCCACATGTTCATTTCTGAGATATATCTGTGTGTGATAGCCACCATTTATCTCGCTTGTTGGGAACACAAAATTTCTTTTAACTTTCAAAATCCACTACATATACATATATTTAATGGTAATAACTCCAACACGGTTTACAGTGAAAACTGCAGGTACTTCATACCAGCACTAGGAACAGACTGAGGTACCAGAGAAATTGTTTCCCTGGAATCCCGTTCCCTTGGAGATGAATGAACGAAAGTCTCTCCACATTCTCAGTGCTGAGAATTAAGTGTCTGTGAAAGCCACCCTTCACCTAGGTTGTTGGGGACACTAGGTTCTTTGTAGTTGAAAACTTCACTACATACATATATATGGGGAGTTACTGACTCCAACACTGCACTAGTTAAAAGTGCAGGAACTTCATTCTGGCACTAAGAAACAAACAGAGAAACCAGATTATGTGTTTTTCTAGCAACACTTTATTTTGTGCTAAATAAAAAATCTTTTCTCCACATGCTAAATTCAGAGATATATCTTTGTTTGAAAGCCGTCCTTTACCTAGGTTCTTGGGAACACAAAGTTTAAGTTTCAAAATCCACTACTGAGAAATAAATAGATATTTAATAATTCCAACATAGATTTACTGTGAAAACTGCAAGAATTTCATACAGGCACTAGGAAAAATACTGAGAAAACAGAGTATGTGTTTCTCCTGCAACAATTATTTTGTGCTAAATGAACAAATTTCTCTTCAAAAGGTGAGATCTCCGGTATGTCTGTGTATGAAAGCCATCCTTAAGCAAGCTTGTCGGGAACACAAAGTTTATATAAACTTTTAATATCCACAATATATATATATATATGGAAAGGTAATAACACCAACATGTTTTTACAGTGAAATCTGAAGGAACTTCATACCGGCACAAGGAAACAGACTGAGAAACCAGAAATATTGTTTCCTTTGAATCCCGTTCCATTTGTGCTCTATAAATGAATGTATCTCCACATGCTCAGTGCTGAAAGTTAAGTGTGTGTGAAAGCCATCCTTCACCTAACTTTTTGGGAACACAATGTTCTTTCAGTTGGAAACTTCACTACATACATATATATGGGGAGTTACTGACTTCCACTCTGTATTAAAGTGAAAACTGCAGGAACTTCACACGGGCAAAGTGAAAAGTCTGAGAAACCAGAGTCTGTGTTTCTCCAGCAACACTTTCTTTTGTGCTAAATGAACAAACATCTCTCCACATGCTCAGTTCTGAGATATATCTGTGTGTGTAAGCCATAATTTACCTAGCTTGTTGGGAACACAAAGTTTCTTTTAAGTTTCCAATCAACTACAATTATATATATATGGAAAGGTAATAGCTCCAACACGATTTTATTGTGAAAACTACAGGAAATTCATACCAGTACTAGGAAACAGAATGAGAAACCAGAGAAATAGTTTCCCTGGATTTCCGTTCTTTTTGTGCTCTATGAACGAAGGTCTATCCCCATGCTCTGTGCTGAGGGTTAAGTGTCTGTGAAAGCCTTCCTTCACCTAGCTTGTTGGCAACACAAGGTTATTTACAGTTTGAAACTCCACAACATACATATATATGGGGAGTTTCTGAATCCGACATTGTATTAAAGTAAAAACTGAATGAACTTCATTACATCACTAAGAAATACACTGAGAAACCAGAGTATGTATTTCTCTGCCAACACTAATATTTTTGGTAACTGAACAAACTTCTCTTCACATGATCACTTCTGAGATATATCTGTGTGTGAAAGCTGTCCTTTAACGAGCTTGTTGGTAACACAAAGTTTCTTTTAACTTTCTAAATCCACTACATATATATAACTTTATAGTTAATAACTCCAACACGGTTTTACAGTGAAAACTGCGGGAACTTCTTACAGGCACTAGGAAAAAGACTGAGAAACCAGGTATGTGTTTCTCATGCAACAATTTCTTTTTTGCTAAATGAACAATCATCACTCCACATGTACATTTCTGAGATATATCTGTGTGTGATAGCCATCATTTACCACGCCTTTTGGAAACACAAAATTTCTTTTAAATTTCAAAATACACTACATATATATAAATGGAAAGGTAATAACTCCAACACGGTTCTACATTGAAAAATGCAGGTACTTCACACCACCACTATGAAACAGACTGAGGAACCAGAGAAATTGTTTCCCTGGAAGAAAGTTCCCTTTGTGTTCAACCAACGAACGTCTCTCCACAATCTCAGTGCTCAGATTAATGTGTGTGAAAGTCGTCATTCAACTAGCTTGTTGGGAACACAATGTTCTTTTCATTTGGAAAATTCACTGCATACATATATATGGGGATTTACTGACTCCAATTCTGTATTACAGTGAAAAATGCAGGAATTCCTACAGGCACTATGAAACAGACTGAGATACCAGAGTATGTGTTTCTCCTTCAATACTTTCTTTTGTGCTAAATGAACAAATTTATTTCCACATGCTATTTCTGAGATAGTTCTGTGTGTGAAAGCCAAACTTTACCTAGCTTGTTGTGAGCACAAACTGTCTTTTAAATTTCAAAATTCACTACATATATATATATGGAAAGGTAATACCTCCAACACAGTTTTACAGTGAAAACTGCAGGAAATTCATACCGCTACTAGGAAACAGATTGAGAAACAGGAGTATGTGTTTCTCTTGAAACGCTTTCTTATGTGCTAAATGAACAAACTTCTCTCCACATGCTCAGTTCTGAGATATAACTGTGTGTGAAGCCTTCTTTTACCTAGCTTGTTGACAACTCAAAGTCTCTTATACATTTGAAAATCCACTATGTGTGTATATATATATATATATATATATATATATATATATATATATATATATTTGAAAGTTAACAACTCCAACACGGTTTTACAGTGTAAACTGAAGGAACTTCATTCTGGCACTAGGAAACAGTCTGAGAAACCAGAGAAATTGTTCCCTGGAATCCCTTTCCGTTTGTGCTCTATGAACGGAAGTCTCTCCACATGCTCAGTGCTGAGAGTTAAGTGTGTGTGAAAGCCGTCCTACACCTAGCTTTTTGGGAACACAAGGTTCTTTTCAGTTGGGAACTCCACTACTGACATATATATGGGAAGTCTCTGACTCTAACTCTGCATTACAGTGAAAGCTGCAGGAACTTAATACCGGCAATAGGAAACAGACTGGGAAACAGTAGTATGTGTTTCTCATGCAGCATTTTGTTTTTTGCTAAATGAACAAATTTCTCTCCACTTGATCAGTTCTGAGATATATCTGTGTGTGAAAGCCATCCTTTACCCAGCTTGTTGGGAACACAAAGTTACTTTAAATTTCAAAATCGACTATATATATATATGTAAATGTAATAACCCCAACACTGTTTTACAGTGAAAATTGCAGTAACTTCATAGCTGCACTAGGAAACAGAAAGAGAACCAGAGAAATTATTACACTGGAATCCCATTACACTTGTAATCTATGAACGAATGTCTCTCCACATGCTCAGTGCTGAGAGTTAAGTGTGTGTGTAAGCCTTCCTTCACCTGGCTTGTTGGGAACACAAGTTTATTTTCAGTTGAAAACTTCACTACATACATGTATATGGGGAGATACTGACTACAACTCTGTAATATAGTGAAAATTGCAGGAAATTCATACAAGCACAAGGAAACAGACTGAGAAACCAGAATATGTGTTTATCTTGCTGCAATTTATTTTGTGCTAAATGAACAAACTTCTCTCCTCTTGCACAGTTCTGAGGTATATCTTTGTGTGAAGCCTTCATTTACCTAGCTTGTAGTTAACACAAAGTTTCTTTTAACTTTCAATATCCACTACATATATATATATGGAAAGGTAATAACTCCAATACGGTTTAATAGTGAAAACTGCAAGAACTTCATACCGGCACCTGGAAACACTGAGAAACCAGGGAAATTCTTTCCCTGGTATGCCGTTAACTCTGTGCTCTATGAACGAACGTCTCTCCTCATGCTAAATGCTGAGAGTTAAGTGTGTGTGAATACCTTCCTTCACCTAGCATGTTGGGAACATTACGTTATATTGAGTTGGATAATACACTACATACATATCTGGGGAGTTACTGACTCCAACTCTGCATTAGAGTGAAAACTTCAGGAATTTCATACCTGCACATGGAAACAGACTGAGAAATCAGAGTATGTGTTTCACATTTAACACGTTCTTTTGTGCTAACTGAGCAAATTCCTCTCCACATGCTCAGTTCTGAGATATTTCTGTTTGTGAAAGCCTTCCTTTACCATCTTGTTGGGAACACAAAGTTTCTTTAATTTTAAAAATCCCCTTTTTTTTAATATATGGACCGTAATAACTCCAATACAGTTTTACAGTGTAAACCGCAGGAACTTGATACTGACACTAGGAAACAGACTGAGAAACCAGAGTATGTGTTTCCTTGAAACACTTTCTTTAGTTCTAACTGAGCAAATGTCTCTTCACATGCTCAGTTCTGAGATATTTCTGTGTGAGAAAGCCGTCCTTTATTTAGGTTGTTGGGAACACAAAGTTTCTTTTAAGTTTCCAATCCACTACTTAGATATAAATATGGAAAGGCAATAACTTCAACACGATTTTATAGTGAAAACTGCAGGAAATTCATACCGGCACTTTGAAACAGACTGAGAAACCAGAGACATTGTTTCAGTTGAAAATACACTACATATATATATATGGGGAGTTACTGACTCCAAATCTGTATTTTTGTGAAAATTGCAGGAAGTTCATTCTGGCACTAGGAAACAAATTGAGAAACCAGAGAAATTGTTTCCCTTGTATCCCGTTCCCTATTTGCTCTATGAATGATCATCCCTCAACATGCTCAGTGCTACGAGTTCAGTGTGTGTGAAGATCGTCCTTCAGCAAGCTTGTTGGGAAGGTTCTTTTCAGTTTGAAACTTCACTACATTCATATATATGGTGAGTTACTGAATCCAACTTTATGTTAAAGTGAAAAATCAGGAACTTCATACCGGCACAAAGAAACAGACTGAGAAATCAGAGTATATGTTTCTCTGGCAAAAGTTTCTTTTGTGCTAAATGAGCAAAGATTTCTCCACATGCTCAGTTCAGAGGTTTATCTGTGTGTGAAAGGCGAACTTTCCTAGCTTGTTGGGAACACAAAGTTTCTTTTAACTTTCAAAATCCACTACATATTTATATATGGAAAGATAATAAATCCAATATGGTTTTACAGTGAAAACTGCAGGAACATCATACCGGCATTAGGAAACCTGGGAAACCAGAGAAATTGTTTCCCATGAATACTGTTCCCTTTGTGCTCTATGAAAGAACGTCTCTCCAGATGCTCAGTGATGAGATTTAAGTGTGTGTAAAAGCCGTTCTTCAACTAGCTTGTTGGGAACACAAGGTTCTATACAGTTGGAAACTTCACTACATACATATATATGGGGAGTTACTGACTCTAACGCTGTACTAGAGTGAAAACTGCAGGAACTTCATACCGTCACTAGGAAACAGGCTGAGAAACCAGAGTATGTGTTTCTCCTGTAACACTTTCTTTTGTGCTATCTGAGCAAACGTCTCTTCACATGCACAGTCCTGAGATAATTCTGTGTGAGAAATCTGTCCTTTTTTTAGGTTGTTGGGAACACAAAGTTTCTTTTAAGTTTCCAAATCCACAACATATATATATATATATGGAAAGGCAATAACTTCAACACGATCTTACAGTGAAAATAGCAGGAACTTCATACCGGTACCAGGAAAAAGACTGAGAAACCAGAGAATATGTTACTCCTGCAACACTTTATTTTGTACTAAATGAACAAAATTCTCCCCAAATGCTCAGTTCTGAGATATATCTGTGTGTGAAAGCCATCCTTTGCCTAGCTTGTTGGGAACACAAAGATTCTTTTAAGTTTCAAAATACACTACATATATATATATGGAAAGATAAAAACTCAAACACGATTTTACAGTGAAAAATACAGGGACTTCATACCAGCACTAGGAGAGACTTAGAAACGAGAGAAATTTTTTCCCTGGAATCCCATTCCCTTTGTGCTCTATGAACGAACATTTCTCCAGATGCTCTGTGCTGAGATTTAAGCGTGTGTGAAAGCCGTCCTTCATCTAGATTATTTGGAACATTAGGTTCTTTGAGTTGGAATGTTCACTACTTACATATATATGGGGAGTTACTGATTCCAACTCTGTATTACAGTGAAAAGTGCAGGAAATTCATAAGGGAACTAGGAAACAGACTGAGAAACAAGAGTATGTGTTTTTCCTGCAACACTTTCCTTTGTGCTAAATTAAAAATTTCTCTCCACATGCTCAAATCTGATATAAAACTGTGTGTGAAAGCCGTCCATTACCTAGCTTGTTGGGAACACAAATTTTCTTTTAAATTTCAAAAGCCACTACATATATATATATATATATATATATATATATATATATGGAACGATTAAAACTCCAACACAGTTTTACAGTGAAAACTGCATGAACTTCTTACTGACACTAGGAAACAGACTTAGGAACCAGAGAAATTGTTTCCCTGGTATCCCATTCCCTTTGTGCTCTATGAATGAAAGTCTCTCCACATTCTCAGTGCTGACAGTTACTTGTGTGTGTAAGCCATCATTCAACAAGCTTGTTGAGAGCACAAGGTTATTTTCAGTTGGATTCTCCACTACTTAAAAACATGGGGTGTTACTGACTCCAAATCTGTATTACAGATATAACTGCAGGAAATTCATACCAGCACTAGGAAATAGACTGAGAAACCAGAGTATGTGTTTCTCCTTCTTACTTACATTTGTGCTAAATGAACAAACTTCTCTCCACATGCTCAGATCTGAGATATATCTGTGTGTGAAAGCCGTCCTTTTCCTGGCTTGTTGGGAACACAAAGTTTCTTTTAATTTTCAAAATCCACTACATATGAGTAAATGGAAAGTTAATAACTCAAACATGGTTTTACAGTGAAAACTTCAGGACTTCATACCGGCACCAGGAAACAGACTGGGAAACCAAAGTATGTGTTTCTCCTCCAACACATTTTTTTTGTGCTAAATAAACAAACTTCTCCAACATGCTCTGTTCTGAGATATATCTGTGTGTGAAAGCCGTCCCTTACCTAGCTTGTTGGGAACAAAAAGTTTCTTTTAAATTTCAAAATCCACTACATATATATATATATATGGAAAGGTAATAACTGCAAAACGGGTTTACAGGGAAAACTGCAGGAACTTCATAACTGCACTTGGAAACCGTCTGAGAATCCAGAGATATTATTTCCCTGGGATCCCGTTGACTTTGTGCTCTATGAAAGAACGTCCCTCCACATGCTCAGTGCTGAGAGTTCAGTGTGTGTGAACGCCTTCCTTCAGCTAGCTTTTTGGGAACACAAGGTTCTTTTCAGCTGGAAAGTTCACTACATACATATATATGGGTAGTTACTGACTCCAAATCTATATTAGAGTGAAAACTGCAGGAAATTCATACTGGCACTAGGAAACAGACTGAGAAACCAGAGTATGTGTTTCTCCTGCAAAACTTTCTTTTGTGCTAAAGGAACAAATTTCTCTCCCAATCCTATGTTCTGAGATATAGCTGTGTGTGAAAGCCGTATTTTACCTAGCTTGTTGGGAACACAGAGTTTCTTTTAATTTTCAAAATCCATTACATATACATACATATATATATATATGGAAAGGTAAAAACTCCAACACGATTTTACTGTGAAAACTGCAGGAAATTCATACTGGCACTAGGAAACAGACTGAGAAACCAGAGATATTGTTTCCCTCGAATCCCTTTCCATTTGTGCTCTATGAACGAACGTCTCTCCACATGCTCAGTGCTAAGATTTAAGTGTGTGTGAAAGCCGTCCTTCACCCAGCATTTTGGGAACACAAGGTTCTTTACACTTTGATAGTTCATAAAATTTATATATATGGGGTGTTACTGACTTCAACTCTGTATTACAGTGAAAACATCAGGAACTTCATACTGGCACCAGGAAACAGACTGAGAAACCAAAGTTTGTGTTTCTCCTGCAACACTTTCTTTTGTGCTAAATGAGCAAATTTCTCTCCACATAGTCAATTCTCAGATATATCTGTGTGTGAAAGCCTTCCTTTACCTAGCTAGTTGGGAACACAAAGTTTCTTATAAGTTTCAAATCCACTGCATATATATATATGGAAAGGTAATAACTCCAACATGGTTTTACAGTGAAAACTGCAGGAAATTCATAACGGCACTAGGAAACCAACTGAGAAACCAGAGAAATTTTTTCTCTTGAATCCCCTTCCCTTTTTGCTCTATGAACGAACTTATCTCCACATGCTCACTGCGAAGAGTTTAGTGTGTGTGAAGGCCGTCCTTCAACTAGCTTGTTGGGAACACAAGGTTCTTTTCAGGTGGAAACTTCACTACATACATATATATTGGGAGTTAATGACACCAACTCAGTATTACACAGAAAACATCAGGAAATTCATACTGGCACCAGGCAACAGACTGAGCAACCATAGTATGTGTTCCTCATGCAAAACTTTCTTTGTGATAAATGAAGAAATTTCACCACACATGCTCAGATCTGAGATATGACTGTGTGTGAAAGCCGTCCTTTACCGAAATTATTGGGATTATAAAGTTTCTTTTAAGTTTCCATATCCACTACATATATATATAAGGAAAGGTAGTAACTCCAACACGGTTTTACAGTGAAAACTGCAGGATCTTTATACTGGCACTAGGAAACAGACTGAGAAACCAGAGAAATTGTTTCCCTGGAATCCCGTTCCCATTGTGCTCTATGTAAGAACGTCTCTACACATGCTCATTGCTGAGAGTTACGTGTGCATGTAAGCCGTCCTTCACGTAGCTTGTTGTGAACACAAGGTTGTTTTAAGTTGGAAACTTCACTACATGCATATATATGGGAATTACTGAATCCAACTGTGTATTACAGTGATAACTGCAGGAACTTCATACTGGTATTAGGAAACATACTGAGAAACCAGAATATGTGTTTCTCCTGCAAAACTATATTTTTGGTAAATGAACAAACTTCTTTCTAAATGCTCAGTTCTGTGATATATCTGTGTGTGAAAGCCGTCCTTTACCTAGCTTGTTGGGAACACAAAATTTCTTTTAAGTACCCAAATCAACTACATATATGTATCTATTGAAATGTAATAACTCCAAAATTATTTTACAGTAAAAACTGAAGGAAGTTCATACCAGCACTAGGAAACAGACTGAGGATCCAGAGAAATTGTTTCCCTGGAAAACCTATCCCTTTTTGCTCTATGAACAAATGTCTCTCCACATGCACAGTACTGAGATTTATATGTGTCTTAAAGCCGTCCTTCACCTAGCTTATTAGGAACACAAGTTTTTTCAGTTGGAACCTTCAATACATACATATATATGGGGAGTTTCTGATCCAAATCTGTATTAGAGTGACAATTGCAGGAGCTTCATACTGGCACTAGGAAATAGACTGAGAAACAAGAGTATGGGTCTCTCTTGCAACATTTTTTTGGGGCAAATTGAACAAATTTTTTCCACATGCTCAGTTCTGAGATATATCTGTGTGTGAAAGCAGTCCTTTACATAGTTTGAAGGTAACAAAAATTTTCTTTTAAGTTTCAATACCCATTACATATACAAATATGGAAAAGTAATAACTTCAAAACGGTTTTACAGAGAAAACTTCATACCGGCAGTTGGAAAGAGACCGAGAAAACAGAGAAATTGTTTGCTTGGTTTCCCGTTCAATTTGTGCTCTATGAACAAACTTCTCTCACATGATCAGTGCTGAGATTTAAGTGTGTGTGAAAGCCTTCCTCCAACTAGCTTGTTGGGAACACCAGGTAAATTTCAGTTGGAAACTTCACTACAAACATATATATGGGGATTTACTGACTCCAACCCTGTATTACAGTGGAAATGCAGGAACTTCAAACACGTACTAGGAAATTGACAGAGAAACCAGAAAATATATTTCTCCTGCAACACTTATTTTTTCTAAAGGAACAAACTTCTCTACACATGCTTAGTTCTGAGTTATATCTGTGTGTGAAATCCTTCCTTTACCCATCTTGTTGGGAATACAAATTTTCTTTTATGTTTCCAAATCGACTACATATATATATATATATATATATATATATATAGAAAGGTAATAACTCCAACACGGTTTTACAGTGGAAACTGCAGGAACTTCATATTGGCGCTAGGAATCAGACTGAGAAACCAGAGAAATGTTTCCCTGGAATCCAGTTCCCATTGTGCTCTATGAAAAACGTCTTTTCACATGCTCATTACTGATTGTTAAGTGTGTGTGAAGCCTTCCTACAAGTAGCTTGTTGGGAACACAAGATTCTTTTCAGTTGGAATCTTCACTACATATATATATATATATATATATATATATATATATATATATATATATATATATATATATATATAGGGATTTACTGACTCCAAACCTGTATTAAAGTGAAAACTGCAGCATCTTCAAATTGGCAGTTGGAAAGAGACAGGAATCAAGGGTATATATTTCTCCTGCAAAACTTCCTTTTGTGAGAATTGAACAAACTTCTCTCCACATGCTCATTACTGAGATATATCTGTGTGTGAAAGCCTTCCTTTACTTTGCTTGTTGGGTATACAAAGTTTCTTTAAATTTTCGAAATCCACTACATATATATAAATGGAAAGGTAATATCTCCAACACGGTTTTACATTGAAAACTTCAGGAACTTCATATCAGCACTACGAAACAGACTGAGAAAACAGAGAAACCCTTTCCATGGAATCCCGTTCCCTTTTTGCTCTATGAAAGTATGTCTTTCCACATGCTCAGTGCTGAGAGTTAAGTGTGTGTAAAAGCCGTCCTTCACCTAGCTTGTTTGGAACACAAGGTTGTTTTCAGTTTGAAACTTCACTACATACATATATACGGGGTTTTACTGACTCCAACTCTGTATTACAGTGAAAACTGCAGGAAATTCAAACTGGCTCTAGGAAACAGACTGAGAAGACAGAGTATTTATTTCTCTTGCAACACATTCTTTTGTGCTAAATGAACAAAATTCTCTAGACATGCTAAGTTCTGACATATATCTGTGTGTGAAAGCCTTTCTTTACCTAGCTTTTTGGGAATACAAAGTTTCTTAAAAATTTCCAATTCCACTACATATGTATATAAGGATAGTATATAACTCCAACACGGTTTTACAGTGAAAACTGCAGGAACTTCGTACCAGCACTAGGAAACAGACTGAGAAAACAGAGAAATTGTTTCCCTGGAATCCCGTTCCCATTGTTCTCTATGAACGAACGTCTCCCACATGCTCATTGCTGAGATTTATGTGTGTGTGAAAGCCTTCCTTCAACTAGCTTGTAGGGAACACAGGGTTCTTTTCAGTTGCAAACTTCACTACATACATATATATGGGGATTTACTGACTCCAACTCTGTATTACAGTGAAAATGCAGGAACTTCAAACTGGTACTAAGAAACTGACAGAGAAACCAGAATATATATTTCTCCTACAACACATTCTTTTGTGCTAAATCAACAAACTTTTCTCCACATACACAGTTCTGAGATATATCTGTGTGTGAAAGCCTTCCTTTACTACCCTGTTGGGAATACAAAGTTACATTTATGTTTCCAAATCGACTACATATATATATAGAGAAAGGTAATAACTCCAACACTGTTTTACAGTGAAAACTGCAGGAACTTCATACTGGCACTAGAAAACAGACTGAGAAACCAGAGAAAATTTTTCCCTGGAATCCAGTTCCCATTGTGGTCTATGAACGAACGTCTCTCTATATGCTCATTGCTGAGTGTTAAGTGTGTGTGAAAGCCTTCCTTCAAGTAGATTGTTGGGAACACAAGAGTCTTTTCAGTTGGAAACTTCATTACATACATATACATGGGGATTTACTGATTCCATCTTGGTATTACAGTGAAAGCTGCAGGAACTTCAAACTGGCAGCTGGAAACAGACAGAGAACAAGGGTATATATTTCTCCTGCAACACTTTCTTTTGTGCTAAATGAACAAACTTCTCTACACATGCTCAGTTCTGAGATATATCTGTCTGTGAAAGCCTTCTTTTAACTTGCTTGTTGGGTATACAAATTTTCTTTTAATTTTCCAAATCCACTACATATATATATATATGCAAAGGTAACATCTCCAACACAGTTTTACAATGAAAACTGCAGGAACTTCATATCGGCAGTAGAAAACATACTGAGAAAACAGAGAAACTCTTTCCCTGGAATCCCGTTCCATTTGTGCTCTATGAAAGAATATCTCTCCACATGCTCAGTGCTGAGAGTTAAATGTGTGTCAAAGACTTCCTTCACCTAGCTTGTTGGGAACACAAGGTTGTTTTCAGTTGGTAATTTCACTACATACATATATATGGGGATTTACTGACTATAACTCTGTATTACAGCGAAAACAGCAGGAAATTCAAACTTGCACTAGGAAACAGAAAGGGAAACCAGAGTATATATTTCTCCTGCAACACATTCTTTAGTGCTAAATCAACAATCTTTTCTCCACATACTCAGTTCTGTGATATATTTGTGTGTGAAAGCTTTCCTTTACCTAAATTGTTGGGAAAACAAAGTTACTTTTATGTTTCCAAATCGATTACATGTATATATAAAGAAAGGTAATAACTCCAACACGGTTTTACAGTGAAAACTACAGGAACTTCATACCGGGACTAGGAAACAGACTGAGAAAACAGAGAAAATCTTTCCCTGGGATCCCGTTCCATTGTGCTCTATGAAAGATTATCTCTTCACATGCTCAGTGGTTAGAGTTAAGTGTGTGAAAAAGCCTTCCTTCACCTAGCTTTTTGGGAACACAAGGTTGTTTTCAGTTTGTAACTTCACTACATGCATATATATTGGAGTTACTGAATCCAACTCTGTATAACAGTGATAACTGAAGGAACTTCATACCGGCACTAGGAAACAGACTGAGAAGCCAGAGTATGTGTTACTCTTGCAACAATTTATTTGTGGTAAATGAACAAACTTCTCTCCACATGCTCATTTCAGTGACATTTCTTGTGTGAAACCTTCCTTTACCTTGCTTGTTTGGAACACAAAGTTTCTTTTAAATTTCATAATCCACTACATATATATATAAAGAAAGGTAATAACTCCAAAACTGTTTTAAGGGAAACATGCAGGTACGTCATACCGGCACTAGACAACCGAATAAGAAACCAGAGAAGCTGTTCCTTTGAATCCGGTTACCTTTGTGCTCTATGAACGAACGTCTCTCCACATGCTCAGTGCTGAGAGTTCAGTGTGTGTGAATGCCTTCCTTAAACTAGCTTGTTGGGAACACAAGGTTCTTTTCAATTGGAAAATTCACTACATACATATATATGGGGATTAACTGACTCTAACTCGGTATTACGATGAAAATTGCAGGAATTTCATACCGACACGAAGAAACAGACTGAGAAAGCAGAGTATGTGTTTCTCTTACAACACTTTCTTTTGTGCTTAATGAATAAACTTCTGTCCACATGCTCAGTTTTGAGACATTTCTGTCTGTCAAAGCTTTCCTTTACCTATCTTGTTTGGAACAAAAAGTTTCTTTTAAATTTCAATATCCACAACGTATATATATAAGGAAAGGTAGTAACTCCAACACAGTTTTACAGTGAAAACTGTAGGAACTTCATATCAGCACTAGAAAACAGACCAAGAAACCAGAGAAACTGTCCCTTGAATCCCGTTCCCTTTGTGCTCTATGAACGAACGTCTCTCAACATGCTCAGTGCTGAGAGATAAGTGTGTGTCAAAGCCTTCCTTCACCTAGCTTGTTGGGAACACAAGGTTGTTTTAAGTTTGTAACTTCACTACATACATATATATGGGGATATACTGATTCCAACTCTGTATTACAGTGAAACTGCAGGAACTTCAAACTGTTACTAGGAAACAGACAGATAATACATAGTATATATTTCTTCTACAACACTTTATTTTATGCTAAATGAACAAATGTCTCTCCACATGCTCAGTTATGAGATATATCTGTGTGTAAAAGCCTTCCTTTACCTAGCTTGTTGGGAATACATAGTTTCTTTTAAGTTTCCAAATCGACTACATATATATATAAGGTAAGGTAATAACTCCAACATGGTTTAGCAGTGAAAACGGCAGGAAATTCATAAAGGCACTAGGAAACAGACTGAGAAACCAGAGAATTTTTTTCCCTGGAATCCAGTTCCCATTGTGGTCTATGAACGAACGTCTCTCCACATGCTCATTGCTGAGAGTTAAGTGTGTGTGAAAGCCTTCCTTCAAATAGCTTGTTGGGAACACAACGTTGTTTACAGCTGGTAACTTCACTACATGCATATATATGGGAGTTACTGACTCCAACTCTATATTTAAGTGATAACTGAAGGAACTTCATAGTGGCACAAGGAAACAGACTGAGAAACCAGAGTAAGTGTTTCTCCTGCAACACTTTCTTTTGTGCTAAATGAACAAACATCTCTCCACATGCTCAGTTCTGAGACTTTTTTGTGTGTGAATACTTCCTTTACTTGCTTGTTTGGAACACAAATTTTGTTTCAAATTTCATAATCCACTCCGTATATATATAAAGGAAGGTAATAACTCAAAAACTGTTTTACAGTGAAAACTGCAGGAACTTCAAAGCGGCACTACAAAACAGACTGAGACACAAGAAAAATTGTTTGCCTGGAATCCCGTTTCCTTTGCTCTATGAAAGAACGTCTCTCCACATGCTCAGTGCTTAGAGTTAAGTGTGTGTGAAAGCCGTCCTTCAAGTAGCTTGTTGGGAACACAAGGTTCTTTTCAGTTGGAAACCTCTCTACATACATATATAAGGGGATTTACTGACTCCAACTCTGTATTACAGTGAAAATTGCAGGAACTTCATACCAGAACTAGGAAACACACTGAGAATCCAGAGAATGTGTTTCTCCTGCAACAGTTATTTTGTGTTAAATGAACAAATTTCTCTCCACATGCTCAGTTCCGAGATATTTCTGTGTGTTAAAGCCTTACTTTACCTAGCCTTTTGGGAACACAAAGTTCATTTTAAATTTCAAAATTCACTACATATATATGTATATGGAAAGGTAATATCTACAACTGATTTTACTTTAAAAAATGCACGAACTTCATAGCGGCACTAGGAAACAGACTGAGAAATGAGAGAAATTTCTCCCCTGGATATCCGTTCCATTTTTCCTCTATGAACGTATGTCTCTCGACATGCTCAGTGCTGAGAGTTAAGTGTGGGTGGAAGCCGTCCTTCACCTACCTTGTTGGGAACACAAGGTTCTTTTAAGTTGGAAATTCACTACATACATACATATGGGGAGTTACAGAGTCCACTCTGAATTTTAGCGAGAACTTCAGGAACTTCATAACGGCACTTGGAAACAGACTCAGAAAGCAGAGTATGTGTTTCTCCTGCAAAACTTCCTTCTGTGCTAAATGAATAAACTTCTCTCCACATACTCAGTTCTGTGTTGTTCCTGTGTGTGAAAGTCGTCCTTTACCTAGCTTGTTCTGATAGAAAGTGTCTTTTTAACTTTAAAATCCACTATATATATATATTAAAAGGTAATAACTCCAAAAACTTTTTACAGTGAAAAGTGCAGGAACTTCATTGTGGTACTAGGATACTGACTGAGAAACCTGAGAAACTGTTTTCCTGGAATCCCGTTCCATTTGTGCTCTATGAAGGAACGTCTCTCCACATGCTCATTGCTGATAGTTAAGTGTGTGTGAAAGCTGTCCTTCAACTAGCTTGTTGGGAACACTAGGTTCTTTTCAGTCGGAAACTTAACTACAAACATATATATAGGGAGTTACTGACTCCAACTCGGTATTAACGTGATAACTGCCGGAAACTCACTCCGGCACTAAGAATCAGACTGAGTAACAGAGTGTGTGTTTCTCCTGCAACATATTCTTTTGTGCTAAATGAAGAAACTTCTCTCCACATGCAAATTTCTGAGATATTTTGGTGTGTGAAAGCCGTCCTTTACCTTGCTTGTTGGGAACACAAAGTTTCTACTAAGTTTCAAAATCCATTACATGTTTATATATGGAAAGGTAAGAACTCCAACAAGGTTTTACAGAGAAAAATACAGAAACTTCATACTGGCACTAGGAAACAGACTAAGAAACAAGAGTGTGTGTTTCTCCTGCAACACTTTCTTTTTTGCTAAGTGAACAAACTTCCCTCCACATGATCAGTTATGAGACATTTCTGTGTGTGAAAGCCGTCTTTACCTAGCTTGTTTTGGACACAAAGTTAAAGTTTCAAAACCTCTACTTATATAAATAAGGGTAGGTAATTACCCCATCATGGTTTTACAGTGAAAACAACAGGAATTTCATACCGGAACTAGGAAACAGACTGAGAAATCAGAGAATTTGTTTCTCTAAAATCCCATCCCCTTGTTCTCTATGAGCAAAAGTCTATCCACATGCTGTGTACAGAGAATTAATTTTGTGTGAAAGCAGACATTCACATAGCTTGTTGGGAACACAAGGTTCATTTCAGTTGGAAATTTCTCTACCTACATACATATGGGGAGTTACTGACTCCTAGTCTGTATTTTAGTGAGAAATGCAGAAACTTCATAACAGCACTTGGAAACAGACTCAGAAACCAGAGTATGTGTTTCTCCTGCGACACTTCCTATTGTGCTAAATGAGCAAACCCCTCCACATGCTCAGTTCTGTGATATTCCTGTGTGTGAAAGCCTTCTTTACATAACTTGTTGGGAACACAAAGTTTCTTTTAAGTTTCAAATTCCAATACAAATAGATATTAGGAAAAGAAATAACTCAAACTTGATTTTACAGTGAAAACTCCAGGAAATTCATACTGGCACTAGGAAACTGACTCAGAAACCTGAGAAATTGTTTCCCTGGAATCCCATTCCCTTTGTGCTCTATGAACGAACATCTCTTCATATGCCCAGTGCTGAGTTTAAATGGTGTGAAAGCCGTCCTTCACCTAGCTTGTTGGGAACACAAGGTTCTTTTCAGTTGGAAACTTCACTACTTTCATATATGTGGGTGTTACTGACTCCAACACTGTATTACAGTGAAAATTGCTGGATCTTCATACAGACACTAAGAAACAGACTGAGAAATCAGAGAATGTGTATCTCCTGTAACACTTTCTTTTGTGCTAAGTGAACAAACTTCTCTCCACATGCTCATTTCTGAGATATATCTGTGTGCGAAAGCTGTCCTTTACTTAACTTGTTGGGAACACAAAGTTTCTTTTAAGTTTCAAAAGCAACTACATATTTATATATGGAAAGGAAATAACTCCAACATGGTTTTACAGAGAAAACTGCAGGAACATCATACCGGTCCTAGGAAACAGACTGAGAAACCAGAGAAATTGTTTCCCTGGAATCCCGTTCCCTTTGTGCTCTATGAACGTTCATCTCTCAACATGCTTTGTACTGAGAGTTACGTGTGAGAGAAACCCGTCCTTCACTTAGCTTGTTGGGAACACAGGTTCTTTTCAGTTCGAATCTTCACTGCATACATATACATGGGTAGTTACATAATCCAACTCAGTGTTACAGTGAAAACTGCAGGAATATCATACCAGACCTAGGAAACAGAATGAGAAATCCGAGTATGTTTTTCTCCTGCAACAATTTCCTTTGTGCTAATGAAAAATCTTCTCTCCACATGTTCAGATCTCAGATAAATCTGTGTGTGAAAGCAGTCCTTTACCTAGATTTTTGGGAACACATTTTCATTTAAGTTTCAAAATCACTACATATATATGTGTATAGAAAGGTAAAAACTCCAAAATGTTTTTACAGTGAAAACTGCAGGAACTTCCTACTGGCACCTGGAAAGAGACTTAAAAACCAGAGTATATGTTTCTCCTGCAACACTTCCTTTTGTGCTAAATGAACAAACTTCTTTCCACATGCTCATTTCGGTGATATTTATGTGTGTGAAAGCCGGGCTTTACTTAGCTTCTTGGGAACACAAAGTTTCCTTTAAGTTTCAAAATCCACTATATATATATATATATATATATATATATATATATATATATATATATATATATATATATGGAAAGCAATGACTCCATCTCGGATTAACAGAGAAAACTTCTGTAACTTCATATCAGCACTAGGAATCAGACTGTGAAACCAGAGAAATTTTTTCCCTGGTTTCCTGTTTCTTTTTGATCTATGAAACTTCGTCTCTCAACATACTCATTTCTGAGAGTTAAGTGTGAGTGAAATCCGTCCTTCAATTAGCTTGTTGGGAACACAAGGTTCTTTTCAGTTGGAAACTTCACTACAGACATATATATGGGTAGTTACTTACTCCAAATCAGTATTACAGTGAAAACTGCAAGAACATCATACTGGACCTAGGAAACAGACTGAGAAACCAGAGTATGTGTTTCTCCTGCAAAACTTTCTTTTGTGCTAAATGAAAAAACTTCTCTCCACATGCTCAGATCTGATATATATCTGTGTGTGAAAGCCGTCTTTACTTAGCTTGTTGGGAACATACTTTCTTTTAAGTTTCAACATCCACTAAATATATATATATATGGAAAGGAAAAAACTCCAAAATTTTTTTACAAGGAAAACAGCAGGAATCTCATACCGGCACAAGGAAACAGACTGAGAAACCAGAGATATTGTTTCCCTTGAATCCCGTTCCCTTTGTGCTCTATGAACGAACATTTCTACTCATGCTCATTGCTGAGGGTTAATTGTGTGTGAAAGCCCTCCTTCACCTAGCTTGTTGGGAACACAGGGTTCTTTTTAGTTGGAAACTTCACTACATACATATATATATATAGGGAGTTACAGACTCCAACTCTTTATTACAGTGATAACTGCAGGAAACTCATACCGACACTAGGAATCAGACTGAGAAACCAGAGTATGTGTTTCTCCTGCAACACTTTCTTTTGTGCTAAATGAACAAACTCTCTCCATATGCTCAGTTCTGAGATATATCTGTGTGTGAAAGCTGTCCTTTACCTAGCTTATTGGGAACACAAAGATTCTTTAAAGTTTCAAAATCCACTACATATCTATATATGGAAAGGTAATATCTCCAAAACGGTTTTACAGTGAAAACTGCAGGAAATTCATACCGCCAATAGGAAAGAGACTGAGAAACCAGAGAAATTGTTTCCATTGAATCCCGTTCTGTTTGTGCTTTATGAATGAAAGTCTCTCCTCATGATCAGTGCTGAGAATTAAGTTTGTGTGAAAGCCGTCCTTCACCTACCTTGCTGAGAACACATGGTTTTTTTCAGTTGGAAACTTCACTACCTACATACATATGGGGAGTTACTGACTCCAAGTCTGTATTTTAGTGAGAAATTCAGAAACTTCATAATGGCACTTGGAAACAGACACAGAAATCAGAGTATGTGTTTCTCCAGCGGCACTTCCTATTGTGCTAAATGAGCAAACCCCTCCACATGCTCAGTTCTGTGATATTCCTGTGTGTGAAAGCCTTCTTTACATAACTTGTTGGGAACACAAAGTTTCTTTTAAGTTTCAAATTCCAATACAAATAGATATTAGGAAAAGAAATAACTCAAACTTGATTTTACAGTGAAAACTCCAGGAAATTCATACTGGCACTAGGAAACTGACTCAGAAACCTGAGAAATTGTTTCCCTGGAATCCCATTCCCTTTGTGCTCTATGAACGAACATCTCTTCATATGCCCAGTGCTGAGTTTAAATGGTGTGAAAGCCGTCCTTCACCTAGCTTGTTGGGAACACAAGGTTCTTTTCAGTTGGAAACTTCACTACTTTCATATATGTGGGTGTTACTGACTCCAACACTGTATTACAGTGAAAATTGCTGGATCTTCATACAGACACTAAGAAACAGACTGAGAAATCAGAGAATGTGTATCTCCTGTAACACTTTCTTTTGTGCTAAGTGAACAAACTTCTCTCCACATGCTCATTTCTGAGATATATCTGTGTGCGAAAGCTGTCCTTTACTTAACTTGTTGGGAACACAAAGTTTCTTTTAAGTTTCAAAAGCAACTACATATTAATATATGGAAAGGAAATAACTCCAACATGGTTTTACAGAGAAAACTGCAGGAACATCATACCGGTCCTAGGAAACAGACTGAGAAACCAGAGAAATTGTTTCCCTGGAATCCCGTTCCCTTTGTGCTCTATGAACGTTCATCTCTCAACATGCTTTGTACTGAGAGTTACGTGTGAGAGAAACCCGTCCTTCACTTAGCTTGTTGGGAACACAGGTTCTTTTCAGTTCGAATCTTCACTGCATACATATACATGGGTAGTTACATAATCCAACTCAGTGCTACAGTGAAAACTGCAGGAATATCATACCAGACCTAGGAAACAGAATGAGAAATCCGAGTATGTTTTTCTCCTGCAACAATTTCCTTTGTGCTAATGAAAAATCTTCTCTCCACATGTTCAGATCTCAGATAAATCTGTGTGTGAAAGCAGTCCTTTACCTAGATTTTTGGGAACACATTTTCATTTAAGTTTCAAAATCACTACATATATATGTGTATAGAAAGGTAAAAACTCCAAAATGTTTTTACAGTGAAAACTGCAGGAACTTCCTACTGGCACCTGGAAAGAGACTTAAAAACCAGAGTATATGTTTCTCCTGCAACACTTCCTTTTGTGCTAAATGAACAAACTTCTTTCCACATGCTCATTTCGGTGATATTTATGTGTGTGAAAGCCGGGCTTTACTTAGCTTCTTGGGAACACAAAGTTTCCTTTAAGTTTCAAAATCCACTATATATATATATATATATATATATATATATATATATATGGAAAGCAATGACTCCATCTCGGATTAACAGAGAAAACTTCTGTAACTTCATATCAGCACTAGGAATCAGACTGTGAAACCAGAGAAATTTTTTCCCTGGTTTCCTGTTTCTTTTTGATCTATGAAACTTCGTCTCTCAACATACTCATTTCTGAGAGTTAAGTGTGAGTGAAATCCGTCCTTCAATTAGCTTGTTGGGAACACAAGGTTCTTTTCAGTTGGAAACTTCACTACAGACATATATATGGGTAGTTACTTACTCCAAATCAGTATTACAGTGAAAACTGCAAGAACATCATACTGGACCTAGGAAACAGACTGAGAAACCAGAGTATGTGTTTCTCCTGCAAAACTTTCTTTTGTGCTAAATGAAAAAACTTCTCTCCACATGCTCAGATCTGATATATATCTGTGTGTGAAAGCCGTCTTTACTTAGCTTGTTGGGAACATACTTTCTTTTAAGTTTCAACATCCACTAAATATATATATATATGGAAAGGAAAAAACTCCAAAATTTTTTTACAAGGAAAACAGCAGGAATCTCATACCGGCACAAGGAAACAGACTGAGAAACCAGAGATATTGTTTCCCTTGAATCCCGTTCCCTTTGTGCTCTATGAACGAACATTTCTACTCATGCTCATTGCTGAGGGTTAATTGTGTGTGAAAGCCCTCCTTCACCTAGCTTGTTGGGAACACAGGGTTCTTTTTAGTTGGAAACTTCACTACATACATATATATATATAGGGAGTTACAGACTCCAACTCTTTATTACAGTGATAACTGCAGGAAACTCATACCGACACTAGGAATCAGACTGAGAAACCAGAGTATGTGTTTCTCCTGCAACACTTTCTTTTGTGCTAAATGAACAAACTCTCTCCATATGCTCAGTTCTGAGATATATCTGTGTGTGAAAGCTGTCCTTTACCTAGCTTATTGGGAACACAAAGATTCTTTAAAGTTTCAAAATCCACTACATATCTATATATGGAAAGGTAATATCTCCAAAACGGTTTTACAGTGAAAACTGCAGGAAATTCATACCGCCAATAGGAAAGAGACTGAGAAACCAGAGAAATTGTTTCCATTGAATCCCGTTCTGTTTGTGCTTTATGAATGAAAGTCTCTCCTCATGATCAGTGCTGAGAATTAAGTTTGTGTGAAAGCCGTCCTTCACCTACCTTGCTGAGAACACATGGTTTTTTTCAGTTGGAAACTTCACTACCTACATACATATGGGGAGTTACTGACTCCAAGTCTGTATTTTAGTGAGAAATTCAGAAACTTCATAATGGCACTTGGAAACAGACACAGAAATCAGAGTATGTGTTTCTCCAGCGGCACTTCCTTTTGTGCTAAATGAGCAAACTTCTCTCCACATGCTCAGTTCTATGATATTCCTGTGTGTGAAAGCCGTCCTTTATTTAGCTTGTTGGGAAAACAAAGTTTCTTTTAAGTTTCAAATTCCAATACATATAGATATTAGGAAAAGAAATAACTCCAACTTGATTTTACAGTGAAAACTCCAGGAACTTCATACCAGCACTAGGAAACTGACTTAGAAACCCGAGAAATTGTTTTACTGGAATCCCATTCCCTTTGTGCTCTATGAACGTTCATCTCTCAACATGCTTTGTGCTGAGAGATAAGTGTGAGGGAAAGCCGTCCTTCACTTAGCTTGTTGGGAACACAAGGTTCTTTTCAGTTGGAAACTTCACTACTTTCATATATGTGGGTGTTACTGACTCCAACACTGTATTACAGTGAAAATTGCTGGATCTTCATACAGACACTAGGAAACAGACTGAGAAATCAGAGAATGTTTATCTCCTGTAACACTTTCTTTTGTGCTAAATGAACAAACTTCTCTCCACATGCTCATTTCTGTGATATATCTGTGTGCGAAAGCTGTCCTTTACTTAACTTGTTGGGAACACAAAGTTTCTTTTAAGTTTCAAGATCAACTACATATTTATATATGGAAAGGAAATAACTCCAACACGGTTTTACAGAGAAAACTGCAGGAACTTCATACCGGCCCTAGGAAACAGACTGAGAAACCAGAGA
This sequence comes from Vicugna pacos, assembly GCF_048564905.1. Lineage (NCBI taxonomy): Eukaryota > Metazoa > Chordata > Mammalia > Artiodactyla > Camelidae > Vicugna > Vicugna pacos. The sequence goes on along the minus strand of NC_132995.1, from coordinate 21,062,026 downwards.
AATTGTTTCCCTGGAATCCCATTCCCTTTGTGCTCTATGAACGTTCATCTCTCAACATGCTTTGTGCTGAGAGTTAAGTGTGAGGGAAAGCCTTCCTTCACTTAGCTTGTTGGGAACACAGGTTCTTTTCAGTTCGAATCTTCACTGCATACATATACATGGGTAGTTACATAATCCAACTCAGTGCTACAGTGAAAACTGCAGGAATATCATACCAGACCTAGGAAACAGACTGAGAAATCTGAGTATGTTTTTCTCCTGCAACACTTTCTTTTGTGCTAAATGAAAAATCTTCTCTCCACATGTTCAGATCTCAGATAAATCTGTGTGTGAAAGCAGTCCTTTACCTAGATTTTTGGGAACACATCTTCATTTAAGTTTCAAAACCCACTACATATATATATATATATAGAAAGGTAAAACTCCAAAATGGTTTCACAGTGAAAACTGCAGGAACTTCATACCGGCCCTAGGAAACAGACTGAGAAACCAGAGAAACTGTTTCCATTGAATCCCATTCTGTTTGTGCTCTATGAATGAAAGTCTCTCCTCATGATCAGTGCTGAGAATTAAGTTTGTGTGAAAGCCGTCCTTCACCTAGCTTGTTGGGGACACAAGTTTATTTTCAGTTTGGAACTTCACTACATACATATATATGGGGATTTACTGACTCCAACTCTGTATTAAAGTGAAAACTGCAGGAACTTCTTACCGGCACTAGGAAACAGTCTGAGAAACCAGAGAAATTTTTTCCCCGGTATCCCATTCCCTTTTGCTCTATGAAAGTTCGTCTCTCCATATACTCATTTCTGAGAGTTAAGTGTGAGTGAAATCCGTCCTTCAATTAGCTTGTTGGGAACACAAGGTTCTTTTCAGTTGGAAACTTCACTACAGACATATATATGGGTAGTTACTTACTCCAAATCAGTATTACAGTGAAAACTGCAAGAACATCATACTGGACCTAGGAAACAGACTGAGAAACCAGAGTATGTGTTTCTCCTGCAAAACTTTCTTTTGTGCTAAATGAAAAAACTTCTCTCCACATGCTCAGATCTGATATATATCTGTGTGTGAAAGCCGTCTTTACTTAGCTTGTTGGGAACATACTTTCTTTTAAGTTTCAACATCCACTAAATATATATATATATGGAAAGGAAAAAACTCCAAAATTTTTTTACAAGGAAAACAGCAGGAATCTCATACCGGCACAAGGAAACAGACTGAGAAACCAGAGATATTGTTTCCCTTGAATCCCGTTCCCTTTGTGCTCTATGAACGAACATTTCTACTCATGCTCATTGCTGAGGGTTAATTGTGTGTGAAAGCCCTCCTTCACCTAGCTTGTTGGGAACACAGGGTTCTTTTTAGTTGGAAACTTCACTACATACATATATATATATAGGGAGTTACAGACTCCAACTCTTTATTACAGTGATAACTGCAGGAAACTCATACCGACACTAGGAATCAGACTGAGAAACCAGAGTATGTGTTTCTCCTGCAACACTTTCTTTTGTGCTAAATGAACAAACTCTCTCCATATGCTCAGTTCTGAGATATATCTGTGTGTGAAAGCTGTCCTTTACCTAGCTTATTGGGAACACAAAGATTCTTTTAAGTTTCAAAATCCACTACATATCTATATATGGAAAGGTAATATCTCCAAAACGGTTTTACAGTGAAAACTGCAGGAAATTCATACCGCCAATAGGAAAGAGACTGAGAAACCAGAGAAATTGTTTCCATTGAATCCCGTTCTGTTTGTGCTTTATGAATGAAAGTCTCTCCTCATGATCAGTGCTGAGAATTAAGTTTGTGTGAAAGCCGTCCTTCACCTATCTTGCTGAGAACACATGGTTTTTTTCAGTTGGAAACTTCACTACCTACATACATATGGGGAGTTACTGACTCCAAGTCTGTATTTTAGTGAGAAATTCAGAAACTTCATAAAGGCACTTGGAAACAGACACAGAAATCAGAGTATGTGTTTCTCCAGCGGCACTTCCTTTTGTGCTAAATGAGCAAACTTCTCTCCACATGCTCAGTTCTATGATATTCCTGTGTGTGAAAGCCGTCCTTTATTTAGCTTGTTGGGAAAACAAAGTTTCTTTTAAGTTTCAAATTCCAATACATATAGATATTAGGAAAAGAAATAACTCCAACTCGATTTTACAGTGAAAACTCCAGGAACTTCATACCGGCACTAGGAAACTGACTTAGAAACCCGAGAATTTGTTTCCCTGGAATCCCATTCCCTTTGTGCTCTATGAACGTTCATCTCTCAACATGCTTTGTGCTGAGAGTTAAGTGTGAGGGAAAGCCGCCCTTCACTTAGCTTGTTGGGAACACAAGGTTCTTTTCAGTTGGAAACTTCACTACTTTCATATATGTGGGTGTTACTGACTCCAACACTGTATTACAGTGAAAATTGCTGGATCTTCATACAGACACTAGGAAACAGACTGAGAATTCAGAGAATGTGTATCTCCTGTAACACTTTCTTTTGTGCTAAATGAACAAACTTCTCTCCACATGCTCATTTCTGTGATATATCTGTGTGCGAAAGCTTTCCTTTACTTAACTTGTTGGGAACACAAAGTTTCTTTTAAGTTTCAAGATCAACTACATATTTATATATGGAAAGGAAATAACTCCAACACGGTTTTACAGAGAAAACTGCAGGAACTTCATACCGGCCCTAGGAAACAGACTGAGAAACCAGAGAAATTGTTTCCCTGGAATCCCGTTCCCTTTGTGCTCTATGAACGTTCATCTCTCAACATGCTTTGTGCTGAGAGTTAAGTGTGAGGGAAAGCCTTCCTTCACTTAGCTTGTTGGGAACACAGGTTCTTTTCAGTTCGAATCTTCACTGCATACATATACATGGGTAGTTACATAATCCAACTCAGTGCTACAGTGAAAACTGCAGGAATATCATACCAGACCTAGGAAACAGACTGAGAAATCTGAGTATGTTTTTCTCCTGCAACACTTTCTTTTGTGCTAAATGAAAAATCTTCTCTCCACATGTTCAGATCTCAGATAAATCTGTGTGTGAAAGCAGTCCTTTACCTAGATTTTTGGGAACACATCTTCATTTAAGTTTCAAAACCCACTACATATATATATATATATAGAAAGGTAAAACTCCAAAATGGTTTCACAGTGAAAACTGCAGGAACTTCATACCGGCCCTAGGAAACAGACTGAGAAACCAGAGAAATTGTTTCCATTGAATCCCATTCTGTTTGTGCTCTATGAATGAAAGTCTCTCCTCATGATCAGTGCTGAGAATTAAGTTTGTGTGAAAGCCGTCCTTCACCTAGCTTGTTGGGGACACAAGTTTATTTTCAGTTTGGAACTTCACTACATACATATATATGGGGATTTACTGACTCCAACTCTGTATTAAAGTGAAAACTGCAGGAACTTCTTACCGGCACTAGGAAACAGTCTGAGAAACCAGAGAAATTTTTTCCCCGGTATCCCATTCCCTTTTGCTCTATGAAAGTTCGTCTCTCCATATACTCATTTCTGAGAGTTAAGTGTGAGTGAAATCCGTCCTTCAATTAGCTTGTTGGGAACACAAGGTTCTTTTCAGTTGGAAACTTCACTACAGACATATATATGGGTAGTTACTTACTCCAAATCAGTATTACAGTGAAAACTGCAAGAACATCATACTGGACCTAGGAAACAGACTGAGAAACCAGAGTATGTGTTTCTCCTGCAAAACTTTCTTTTGTGCTAAATGAAAAAACTTCTCTCCACATGCTCAGATCTGATATATATCTGTGTGTGAAAGCCGTCTTTACTTAGCTTGTTGGGAACATACTTTCTTTTAAGTTTCAACATCCACTAAATATATATATATATGGAAAGGAAAAAACTCCAAAATTTTTTTACAAGGAAAACAGCAGGAATCTCATACCGGCACAAGGAAACAGACTGAGAAACCAGAGATATTGTTTCCCTTGAATCCCGTTCCCTTTGTGCTCTATGAACGAACATTTCTACTCATGCTCATTGCTGAGGGTTAATTGTGTGTGAAAGCCCTCCTTCACCTAGCTTGTTGGGAACACAGGGTTCTTTTTAGTTGGAAACTTCACTACATACATATATATATATAGGGAGTTACAGACTCCAACTCTTTATTACAGTGATAACTGCAGGAAACTCATACCGACACTAGGAATCAGACTGAGAAACCAGAGTATGTGTTTCTCCTGCAACACTTTCTTTTGTGCTAAATGAACAAACTCTCTCCATATGCTCAGTTCTGAGATATATCTGTGTGTGAAAGCTGTCCTTTACCTAGCTTATTGGGAACACAAAGATTCTTTAAAGTTTCAAAATCCACTACATATCTATATATGGAAAGGTAATATCTCCAAAACGGTTTTACAGTGAAAACTGCAGGAAATTCATACCGCCAATAGGAAAGAGACTGAGAAACCAGAGAAATTGTTTCCATTGAATCCCGTTCTGTTTGTGCTTTATGAATGAAAGTCTCTCCTCATGATCAGTGCTGAGAATTAAGTTTGTGTGAAAGCCGTCCTTCACCTACCTTGCTGAGAACACATGGTTTTTTTCAGTTGGAAACTTCACTACCTACATACATATGGGGAGTTACTGACTCCAAGTCTGTATTTTAGTGAGAAATTCAGAAACTTCATAATGGCACTTGGAAACAGACACAGAAATCAGAGTATGTGTTTCTCCAGCGGCACTTCCTTTTGTGCTAAATGAGCAAACTTCTCTCCACATGCTCAGTTCTATGATATTCCTGTGTGTGAAAGCCGTCCTTTATTTAGCTTGTTGGGAAAACAAAGTTTCTTTTAAGTTTCAAATTCCAATACATATAGATATTAGGAAAAGAAATAACTCCAACTCGATTTTACAGTGAAAACTCCAGGAACTTCATACCGGCACTAGGAAACTGACTTAGAAACCCGAGAAATTGTTTCCCTGGAATCCCATTCCCTTTGTGCTCTATGAACGTTCATCTCTCAACATGCTTTGTGCTGAGAGTTAAGTGTGAGGGAAAGCCGTCCTTCACTTAGCTTGTTGGGAACACAAGGTTCTTTTCAGTTGGAAACTTCACTACTTTCATATATGTGGGTGTTACTGACTCCAACACTGTATTACAGTGAAAATTGCTGGATCTTCATACAGACACTAGGAAACAGACTGAGAAATCAGAGAATGTGTATCTCCTGTAACACTTTCTTTTGTGCTAAATGAACAAACTTCTCTCCACATGCTCATTTCTGTGATATATCTGTGTGCGAAAGCTGTCCTTTACTTAACTTGTTGGGAACACAAAGTTTCTTTTAAGTTTCAAGATCAACTACATATTTATATATGGAAAGGAAATAACTCCAACACGGTTTTACAGAGAAAACTGCAGGAACTTCATACCGGCCCTAGGAAACAGACTGAGAAACCAGAGAAATTGTTTCCCTGGAATCCCGTTCCCTTTGTGCTCTATGAACGTTCATCTCTCAACATGCTTTGTGCTGAGAGTTAAGTGTGAGGGAAAGCCTTCCTTCACTTAGCTTGTTGGGAACACAGGTTCTTTTCAGTTCGAATCTTCACTGCATACATATACATGGGTAGTTACATAATCCAACTCAGTGCTACAGTGAAAACTGCAGGAATATCATACCAGACCTAGGAAACAGACTGAGAAATCTGAGTATGTTTTTCTCCTGCAACACTTTCTTTTGTGCTAAATGAAAAATCTTCTCTCCACATGTTCAGATCTCAGATAAATCTGTGTGTGAAAGCAGTCCTTTACCTAGATTTTTGGGAACACATCTTCATTTAAGTTTCAAAACCCACTACATATATATATATATATATATATATATATATATATAGAAAGGTAAAACTCCAAAATGGTTTCACAGTGAAAACTGCAGGAACTTCATACCGGCCCTAGGAAACAGACTGAGAAACCAGAGAAATTGTTTCCATTGAATCCCATTCTGTTTGTGCTCTATGAATGAAAGTCTCTCCTCATGATCAGTGCTGAGAATTAAGTTTGTGTGAAAGCCGTCCTTCACCTAGCTTGTTGGGGACACAAGTTTATTTTCAGTTTGGAACTTCACTACATACATATATATGGGGATTTACTGACTCCAACTCTGTATTAAAGTGAAAACTGCAGGAACTTCTTACCGGCACTAGGAAACAGTCTGAGAAACCAGAGAAATTTTTTCCCCGGTATCCCATTCCCTTTTGCTCTATGAAAGTTCGTCTCTCCATATACTCATTTCTGAGAGTTAAGTGTGAGTGAAATCCGTCCTTCAATTAGCTTGTTGGGAACACAAGGTTCTTTTCAGTTGGAAACTTCACTACAGACATATATATGGGTAGTTACTTACTCCAAATCAGTATTACAGTGAAAACTGCAAGAACATCATACTGGACCTAGGAAACAGACTGAGAAACCAGAGTATGTGTTTCTCCTGCAAAACTTTCTTTTGTGCTAAATGAAAAAACTTCTCTCCACATGCTCAGATCTGATATATATCTGTGTGTGAAAGCCGTCTTTACTTAGCTTGTTGGGAACATACTTTCTTTTAAGTTTCAACATCCACTAAATATATATATATATGGAAAGGAAAAAACTCCAAAATTTTTTTACAAGGAAAACAGCAGGAATCTCATACCGGCACAAGGAAACAGACTGAGAAACCAGAGATATTGTTTCCCTTGAATCCCGTTCCCTTTGTGCTCTATGAACGAACATTTCTACTCATGCTCATTGCTGAGGGTTAATTGTGTGTGAAAGCCCTCCTTCACCTAGCTTGTTGGGAACACAGGGTTCTTTTTAGTTGGAAACTTCACTACATACATATATATATATATAGGGAGTTACAGACTCCAACTCTTTATTACAGTGATAACTGCAGGAAACTCATACCGACACTAGGAATCAGACTGAGAAACCAGAGTATGTGTTTCTCCTGCAACACTTTCTTTTGTGCTAAATGAACAAACTCTCTCCATATGCTCAGTTCTGAGATATATCTGTGTGTGAAAGCTGTCCTTTACCTAGCTTATTGGGAACACAAAGATTCTTTAAAGTTTCAAAATCCACTACATATCTATATATGGAAAGGTAATATCTCCAAAACGGTTTTACAGTGAAAACTGCAGGAAATTCATACCGCCAATAGGAAAGAGACTGAGAAACCAGAGAAATTGTTTCCATTGAATCCCGTTCTGTTTGTGCTTTATGAATGAAAGTCTCTCCTCATGATCAGTGCTGAGAATTAAGTTTGTGTGAAAGCCGTCCTTCACCTACCTTGCTGAGAACACATGGTTTTTTTCAGTTGGAAACTTCACTACCTACATACATATGGGGAGTTACTGACTCCAAGTCTGTATTTTAGTGAGAAATTCAGAAACTTCATAATGGCACTTGGAAACAGACACAGAAATCAGAGTATGTGTTTCTCCAGCGGCACTTCCTTTTGTGCTAAATGAGCAAACTTCTCTCCACATGCTCAGTTCTATGATATTCCTGTGTGTGAAAGCCGTCCTTTATTTAGCTTGTTGGGAAAACAAAGTTTCTTTTAAGTTTCAAATTCCAATACATATAGATATTAGGAAAAGAAATAACTCCAACTTGATTTTACAGTGAAAACTCCAGGAACTTCATACCGGCACTAGGAAACTGACTTAGAAACCCGAGAAATTGTTTCCCTGGAATCCCATTCCCTTTGTGCTCTATGAACGTTCATCTCTCAACATGCTTTGTGCTGAGAGTTAAGTGTGAGGGAAAGCCGTCCTTCACTTAGCTTGTTGGGAACACAAGGTTCTTTTCAGTTGGAAACTTCACTACTTTCATATATGTGGGTGTTACTGACTCCAACACTGTATTACAGTGAAAATTGCTGGATCTTCATACAGACACTAGGAAACAGACTGAGAAATCAGAGAATGTGTATCTCCTGTAACACTTTCTTTTGTGCTAAATGAACAAACTTCTCTCCACATGCTCATTTCTGTGATATATCTGTGTGCGAAAGCTGTCCTTTACTTAACTTGTTGGGAACACAAAGTTTCTTTTAAGTTTCAAGATCAACTACATATTTATATATGGAAAGGAAATAACTCCAACACGGTTTTACAGAGAAAACTGCAGGAACTTCATACCGGCCCTAGGAAACAGACTGAGAAACCAGAGAAATTGTTTCCCTGGAATCCCGTTCCCTTTGTGCTCTATGAACGTTCATCTCTCAACATGCTTTGTGCTGAGAGTTAAGTGTGAGGGAAAGCCTTCCTTCACTTAGCTTGTTGGGAACACAGGTTCTTTTCAGTTCGAATCTTCACTGCATACATATACATGGGTAGTTACATAATCCAACTCAGTGCTACAGTGAAAACTGCAGGAATATCATACCAGACCTAGGAAACAGACTGAGAAATCTGAGTATGTTTTTCTCCTGCAACACTTTCTTTTGTGCTAAATGAAAAATCTTCTCTCCACATGTTCAGATCTCAGATAAATCTGTGTGTGAAAGCAGTCCTTTACCTAGATTTTTGGGAACACATCTTCATTTAAGTTTCAAAACCCACTACATATATATATATATATATATATATATATATATATAGAAAGGTAAAACTCCAAAATGGTTTCACAGTGAAAACTGCAGGAACTTCATACCGGCCCTAGGAAACAGACTGAGAAACCAGAGAAATTGTTTCCATTGAATCCCATTCTGTTTGTGCTCTATGAATGAAAGTCTCTCCTCATGATCAGTGCTGAGAATTAAGTTTGTGTGAAAGCCGTCCTTCACCTAGCTTGTTGGGGACACAAGTTTATTTTCAGTTTGGAACTTCACTACATACATATATATGGGGATTTACTGACTCCAACTCTGTATTAAAGTGAAAACTGCAGGAACTTCTTACCGGCACTAGGAAACAGTCTGAGAAACCAGAGAAATTTTTTCCCCGGTATCCCATTCCCTTTTGCTCTATGAAAGTTCGTCTCTCCATATACTCATTTCTGAGAGTTAAGTGTGAGTGAAATCCGTCCTTCAATTAGCTTGTTGGGAACACAAGGTTCTTTTCAGTTGGAAACTTCACTACAGACATATATATGGGTAGTTACTTACTCCAAATCAGTATTACAGTGAAAACTGCAAGAACATCATACTGGACCTAGGAAACAGACTGAGAAACCAGAGTATGTGTTTCTCCTGCAAAACTTTCTTTTGTGCTAAATGAAAAAACTTCTCTCCACATGCTCAGATCTGATATATATCTGTGTGTGAAAGCCGTCTTTACTTAGCTTGTTGGGAACATACTTTCTTTTAAGTTTCAACATCCACTAAATATATATATATATGGAAAGGAAAAAACTCCAAAATTTTTTTACAAGGAAAACAGCAGGAATCTCATACCGGCACAAGGAAACAGACTGAGAAACCAGAGATATTGTTTCCCTTGAATCCCGTTCCCTTTGTGCTCTATGAACGAACATTTCTACTCATGCTCATTGCTGAGGGTTAATTGTGTGTGAAAGCCCTCCTTCACCTAGCTTGTTGGGAACACAGGGTTCTTTTTAGTTGGAAACTTCACTACATACATATATATATATAGGGAGTTACAGACTCCAACTCTTTATTACAGTGATAACTGCAGGAAACTCATACCGACACTAGGAATCAGACTGAGAAACCAGAGTATGTGTTTCTCCTGCAACACTTTCTTTTGTGCTAAATGAACAAACTCTCTCCATATGCTCAGTTCTGAGATATATCTGTGTGTGAAAGCTGTCCTTTACCTAGCTTATTGGGAACACAAAGATTCTTTAAAGTTTCAAAATCCACTACATATCTATATATGGAAAGGTAATATCTCCAAAACGGTTTTACAGTGAAAACTGCAGGAAATTCATACCGCCAATAGGAAAGAGACTGAGAAACCAGAGAAATTGTTTCCATTGAATCCCGTTCTGTTTGTGCTTTATGAATGAAAGTCTCTCCTCATGATCAGTGCTGAGAATTAAGTTTGTGTGAAAGCCGTCCTTCACCTACCTTGCTGAGAACACATGGTTTTTTTCAGTTGGAAACTTCACTACCTACATACATATGGGGAGTTACTGACTCCAAGTCTGTATTTTAGTGAGAAATTCAGAAACTTCATAATGGCACTTGGAAACAGACACAGAAATCAGAGTATGTGTTTCTCCAGCGGCACTTCCTTTTGTGCTAAATGAGCAAACTTCTCTCCACATGCTCAGTTCTATGATATTCCTGTGTGTGAAAGCCGTCCTTTATTTAGCTTGTTGGGAAAACAAAGTTTCTTTTAAGTTTCAAATTCCAATACATATAGATATTAGGAAAAGAAATAACTCCAACTTGATTTTACAGTGAAAACTCCAGGAACTTCATACCGGCACTAGGAAACTGACTTAGAAACCCGAGAAATTGTTTCCCTGGAATCCCATTCCCTTTGTGCTCTATGAACGTTCATCTCTCAACATGCTTTGTGCTGAGAGTTAAGTGTGAGGGAAAGCCGCCCTTCACTTAGCTTGTTGGGAACACAAGGTTCTTTTCAGTTGGAAACTTCACTACTTTCATATATGTGGGTGTTACTGACTCCAACACTGTATTACAGTGAAAATTGCTGGATCTTCATACAGACACTAGGAAACAGACTGAGAAATCAGAGAATGTGTATCTCCTGTAACACTTTCTTTTGTGCTAAATGAACAAACTTCTCTCCACATGCTCATTTCTGTGATATATCTGTGTGCGAAAGCTGTCCTTTACTTAACTTGTTGGGAACACAAAGTTTCTTTTAAGTTTCAAGATCAACTACATATTTATATATGGAAAGGAAATAACTCCAACACGGTTTTACAGAGAAAACTGCAGGAACTTCATACCGGCCCTAGGAAACAGACTGAGAAACCAGAGAAATTGTTTCCCTGGAATCCCGTTCCCTTTGTGCTCTATGAACGTTCATCTCTCAACATGCTTTGTGCTGAGAGTTAAGTGTGAGGGAAAGCCTTCCTTCACTTAGCTTGTTGGGAACACAGGTTCTTTTCAGTTCGAATCTTCACTGCATACATATACATGGGTAGTTACATAATCCAACTCAGTGCTACAGTGAAAACTGCAGGAATATCATACCAGACCTAGGAAACAGACTGAGAAATCTGAGTATGTTTTTCTCCTGCAACACTTTCTTTTGTGCTAAATGAAAAATCTTCTCTCCACATGTTCAGATCTCAGATAAATCTGTGTGTGAAAGCAGTCCTTTACCTAGATTTTTGGGAACACATCTTCATTTAAGTTTCAAAACCCACTACATATATATATATATATATAGAAAGGTAAAACTCCAAAATGGTTTCACAGTGAAAACTGCAGGAACTTCATACCGGCCCTAGGAAACAGACTGAGAAACCAGAGAAATTGTTTCCATTGAATCCCATTCTGTTTGTGCTCTATGAATGAAAGTCTCTCCTCATGATCAGTGCTGAGAATTAAGTTTGTGTGAAAGCCGTCCTTCACCTAGCTTGTTGGGGACACAAGTTTATTTTCAGTTTGGAACTTCACTACATACATATATATGGGGATTTACTGACTCCAACTCTGTATTAAAGTGAAAACTGCAGGAACTTCTTACCGGCACTAGGAAACAGTCTGAGAAACCAGAGAAATTTTTTCCCCGGTATCCCATTCCCTTTTGCTCTATGAAAGTTCGTCTCTCCATATACTCATTTCTGAGAGTTAAGTGTGAGTGAAATCCGTCCTTCAATTAGCTTGTTGGGAACACAAGGTTCTTTTCAGTTGGAAACTTCACTACAGACATATATATGGGTAGTTACTTACTCCAAATCAGTATTATAGTGAAAACTGCAAGAACATCATATGGGACCTAGGAAACATACTGAGAAACACGACTATATATAACTCCTGCAAAACTTTCTTTTGTGCTAAATGAGAAACTTCTCTCCACATGCTCAGATCTGATATATATCTGTGTGTGAAAGCCGTCTTTACCTAGATTGTTGGGAAGACACTTTCTTTTAAGTTTCAACATCCACTACATATATATATATATGGAAAGGAAAAACTTCAAAATTTTTTTACAAGGAAAACAGCAGGAATCTCATACCGGCACAAGGAAACAGACTGAGAAACCAGAGATATTGTTTCCCTTGAATCCCGTTCCCTTTGTTCCCTATGAACAAACGTTTCTACTAAGGTCATTGCTGAGAGTTAAGTGTGTGTGAAAGCACTCCTTCACCTAGCTTGTTGGGAACACTATGTTCTTTTCAGTTGGAAACTTCCCTACATACATATATAAAGGGAGTTACAGACTGCAACTCTTTATTACAGTGATAACTGCAGGAAACTCATACCGACACTAGGAATCTGACTGAGAAACCAGAATATGTGTTTCTCCTGCAACACTTTCTTTTGTGCCAAATGAACAAACTTCTCTCCACATGCTCAGTTCTGAGATATATCTGTGTGAAAGCTGTCCTTTACCTAGCTTATTGGGAACACAAAGATTCTTTTAACTTTCAAAATCCACTTCATATATATATATATATATATATATATAGATTGAAAGGTAATAACTCCAAAATGGTTTTGCAGTGAAAACTGCAGGAAATTCATACCACCAATAGGAAACAGGCTGAGAAACCAGAGAAATTGTTTCCATTGAATCCTGTTCTGTTTGGGCTCTATGAACGAAAGTCTCTCCTCATGATCAGTGCTGAGAATTAAGTCTGTGTGAAAGCCGTCCTTCACCTGCCTTGTTGAGAACACATGGTTCTTTTCAGTTGGAAACTTCACTACTTTCATATATATGGGGTGTTACTGACTCCAGCTCAATATTACAGTGAAAACTGCTGGAATTCTTACCAGCACAAGGAAACAGACTGAGAAACCAGAGTATGTGTTTCTCTTGGATCACTTTCTTTTGTGCTAAATGAAAAAACTTCTCTCCACATGCTCAGTTCTGAGATATATCTGTGTGTGAAAGCCGTCATTTACCATGCTTGTTGGGAACACAAAGTTTCTTTTAATTTCCAAAATCCATTAAATATATATATTGAAATGTAATAACTCCAACATGGTTTTACTGGGAAAACTGAAGTTACTTCATACCGGCATTAGAAAGCAGACTGAGAAAACTTAAAATTTGTTTCCCTGGAATCCTGTTCCCTTTGTGCTCTATGAACTGGCGTCTCTACACATGATTTGTTCTGAGAGTTATGTGTGTGTAAAAGCCGTCCTTCAACTTACTTTTTGGGAACACAATGTTCTTTTCAGTTGGAAACTTCACTACTTACATATATATGGGAAGTTACAGTATCCAACACTGTATTAAAGTGAAAACTGCAGAAGCCTCATACTGGTACTAGGAAACAGTCTGAGAAACCAGAGTATGTGTTTCTCCTACAACACTTTCTTTTGTGCTAAATGAACAAACTTCTCTCCACATGCTCAGTTCATAGATATATCTGTGTGTGAAAATCTTAATTTCCCTATCTTGTTGGGAACACAAAGTTTCTGTTAAGTTTCAAAATCCACTTCATATATATATATGGACAGGTAATAACTCCAACATGGTTTTCCATTGAAAAGTACCGGAATTTCATACTGGCACTAGGAAACAGTTTGAGAAACCAGAGAAATGTTTCTCTGGAATTCCGTTCATTTTGTGCACTATCAACGAATGTCTGTCCACATGTTCAGTGCTGAGAACTATATGTGTGAAAGCCGTCCTTCACCTAGCTTGTTGGGGACACAAGTTTCTTTTCAGTTGGAAACTTCACTACATACATATATATGGGGATTTACTGACTCCAACTCTTTATTAAAGTGAAAACTGCAGGAAGAGCATTCTGGAACTAGGAAAAAGTTTGAGAAACCAGAGAAATGTTTCTCCTGCAACACTTTCTTTTGTGCTAAATGAACAAACTTCTCTCCACATTATCATTTCTGTGGTATTTCTGTGTGTGAAAGCCTTCATTTACCTAGCTTGCTGGGACCACAAAGTTTCTTTTAAGTTTCAAAATCCACTATATATATATATATATATATATATATACATATATATAGAAAGGGAATAACTCCAACTCAATTTTACAGTGAAACCTGCAGGAACTTCATACCAGCACTGGGAAACAATCTAAGAAACCAGAGCAATATTTTCCCTGGAATTCCATTTACTGTGTGCTCTATGAACCAACGTCTCTCCACATGCTCAGTGCTGAGAGTTAAGTGTGTGTGAAAGCCGTCCTTCACCTTGATTGTTGGGAACACAAGATTCTTTTCAGTTGGAATTGTCACTACATAGATATATATGGGGAGTTACTGATTCCAACACTATATTTCAGTGTAAACTGCAGGAACTTCATACCGGCACTATGAAACAAACTGAGGAACCAGAGTATGTGATTGTCCTGCAACACTTATTTTTGTGCTAATTTAACAAACTTCTCTTCACATGTTCATTTCTAAGATATTTCTGTGTGTGAAAGCCATCCTTTACCTCACTTGTTAGGAACACAAAGTTTTTTTTAAGTTTCAAATTCCATAACATATATATATATGGAAAGGTAAAAACTCCAACATGGTTTAACATTGAAAACTGCAGAAACTTCATACCAGCACAAGGAAACAGACTGAGAAACCAGAGAAATTTTTTCCTGTAATCCCTTTCCATTTGTGCTCTATGGACTAACCTATCTCGACATGATCAGTGCTGAGATTTATGTGTGTGTGAAATCCGTCCTTCACCAAGCTTGTAGGGATCACTAGGATCTTTCCAGTTGGAAACTTCACTACATACATATATATTGGGATATACTGACTCCAATTCTGTGTTACAGTGTAAACTGGAGGAAATTCATACCGGCACTAGGAAATAGAATGAGATACCAGAGTATGTGTTTCTCCACCAACACTTTCTTTTGTGCTAAATGAACAAAATTATCTCCAATGCTCAGTTCTGAGATACATCTGTGTGTGAAAGCAGTCCTTTACCAAGCTTGTTGGGAACACAGTTTCTTTTAAGTTTCAAAATCCACTACATATATATATATATATATGGAAAGGTAAATACTCCAACACAGATTAACAGTGAAACATGCAGGAACATCATACCAGCTCTAGGAAACAGACTGAGAAGCCAGAGAAATTGCTTCCCTGGAATTCCCATCCCCTTTTTGCCCTATGAACTTATGTCTCTCCACAAGTTCAGTGCTGAGAATTAAGTGTGTGTGAATGCCATCCTTCAACTAGCTGTTTGGAAACACAAGGTTCTTTTTAGTTGGAAACTTCAGTACATACATATATATGGGGAGTACTGACTCCAACTCTGTATTACACTGTAAACTGCAGGAATTTCATACCGGCACTTGGAAATATACTAAGAAATAAGAGTATGTGTTTATCGAGCAATACTTTCTTTTGTGCTAAATTAACAAAATTTTCTCCACATTCTAAGTTCTGAGGTATATGTGTGAAAGCTGTCCTTTACCTAACTTGTTGGGAATACAATGTTTCTTTTAAGTTTCAAAATTCACTAGAAATATTTAATTGGAAATGTAATAACTCCAACATGGTTTTACAGTGAAAACTGCAGGAGCATCATGTTAGCACTAGGAAACAGACTGAGAAACCTGAGAAATTGTATCCCAGGTATCACGTTCCCTTTGTGCTCTATGAACAAACGTCTCTCCACATGGTAAGTGATAAGATTTAAGTGTGTGTGAAAGACGTCCTTCACCGAGCTTGTTGGGAACACATGGTTGTTTTCAGTTGGAAACTTCACCACATACATATACATGGGGAGTAACTGATTCCAACTCTGTTTTACAGTGAAAACTGCAGGAACTTCAAACAGCATTAGGAAACAGACTGAGAATACAGTGTATGTGTTTCTCCTGCAACACTTTCCTTTGTGCTAAATGAACAAACTTCTCTCTACGTACTCAGTTCTCAGATATATCTGTGTGTGAAAGCCTTTATTTACTTAGCTTGTGGGAACACAAAGTTCCTTTTAAGTTTCAAAATCCACTGTATATATATATAATATATATATAGAAATTTAATAACTCCAAAACTTTTTTCCTGAGGGTTAAGTGTGTGTGAAAGCCGTCCTTCACCTAGCTTGTTGGGAACACAAGGTTTTTTCAGTTGCAAAATCACTACATACATAAATATGGGGAGGTACTGACTCCAACTCTGTATTAGAGTGAAAACTGCAGGAACTTCAAACAGCATTAGGAAACAGACTGAGAATACAGTGTATGTGTTTCTCCTGCAACACTTTCCTTTGTTCTAAATGAACAAACTACCCTCCACATGCTCAGTTCTGAAAGATAAGTTTGTCTGAAAGCCGTACTACACATATCTTGTTGGGAACACAAAGTTTCTTTTCAGTTTCCAACCTCAGTACTTAAGATTACATGTGGAGGTACAAGCTTGAGCTCGGTTTTACAGTGAAAATTGCACATACTTCAAACTGGCACTAGGAAACAGACTGAGAAATGAGAGTTGTTTTTCTCCTGCAACACTTTCCTTTGTGCAAAATGAACGAACACCTCTCCACATGATAAGTTCTGAAAGATAATTGTGTCTGAAAGCCGTACTTCAACTATATTGCTGGGAACACAAAGTTTCTTTTTCAGTTGGAGACTCATCTACATAAATATATATGGGGTAGTACTAACCCCATCTCAGTTTTACAGTGAAAACTGCAGGAACTTCAAACCTACACTATGAAACAGCCTGAGGAAGGAGAATAAGTGTTTCTCCTGGAACCTGTTCCCTTGTGCTAGATGAAAGAAGGTCTCTCCACATGCTCAGTTCTGAGAGATAATTGTGTGTGAAAGCCGTCCTTCAACTAGCTTGTTGAGAACACAAAATTTCTTTTCATTTGGAAACCCCACTACATACATATATACGGGGAGGTACAGGCTCCGACTCGGATTTACACTGAAAGCTGCTTGAACATCAAATCAGCACTAAGAAACAGACTGAGAAACCAGAGTATGTGTTTCTCCTGCAACCCGTTCCCTTTGCACTAGATGAAAGAAGGTCTCTCCACATGCTCAGTTCTGAAAGTTATGTGTGTGTGAAAGCCGTCCTTAAAACAGCTTGTTGGGAACACAAAATTTCTTTTTATTTGGAAACTCCACTGAATAATATATATGGGGAGTTACTGGCTCCAAATCAGCTTTACAGTGAAAAGTGCAGGAACTTCAATCCGGCACTAGGAAACAGAGTGAGAAACCAGAGTAAGTGATTCTCCAGCAACCCTTTCCCTTTGTGCTAGATGAAAGAACGTCTCTCCACAAGCTCACTTCTAAGAGATAATTGTGTGTGAAAGCCGTCCTTCAAATAGTTTGTTGGGAAAACAAAGTTTCTTTTCAGTTTTAAACTTCACTAAAAACATATGTTTGGGATGTATAGGCTTTAACCCAGTTTTACATTTAAAACTGCAGGAACTTCATACTGGAAGAAGGAAAAAGACTGAGAAACGAGAGTTGTTTTCCTCCTGCAACACTTTCCTGTGCTAAAGGAACGGATTTCTATCCACATGCTCAGATATAAAAGATAAGGGTGACGGAGGGCCATCCTTCAACTATATTGTTGGGAACACAAAGTTTCTTTTCTTTTGGATACACCAATTCATACATATATATGGGGAGGTTCTGACTCCAGCTCTATTACAGTGATATTTGCAGGAACTTCAACCAGCACTAGGAAACTGAGAAACCAGAGTATGTGTTTGTATTTCAACACTTTCCGTTTGTGCTAGATGAACGAACGTCTCTCCACATAC
The DNA here is from genome assembly GCF_048564905.1 of Vicugna pacos. NCBI lineage: Eukaryota > Metazoa > Chordata > Mammalia > Artiodactyla > Camelidae > Vicugna > Vicugna pacos. The sequence goes on along the minus strand of NC_132995.1, from coordinate 21,044,176 downwards.
TAAGTTCTGAAACTTAAGTGTGTTTGAAAACCTTCCTTCACTTTGCTTGTTGGGAACACACAATTCCTATTACGTTGGAATCTACATTACATATATATATATTGGGAGGTACTTTCTCTGACTCGGATTAACACTGAAATTGCTGAAACCTCAAACCAGCTCTAGAAAACAGACTGAGAAGACAGAGTAACTCTTTCTCCTGCAACACGTTCCTTTTTGCTAGATGAACGAAAGTCTCTCCACATACTCAGTTCTGAGATATATGTGTGTGTGAAAGACGTCCTTCAACTAGCTTGTTGGGATCACCAAATATCTTATTATTTGGAAACTCCACTACAAACATATATATGGGGAGTTACTGACTCCAAGATCAGTTTTACAGTGAAAACTGGAGGAATTTCAAACGGCACTAGGAAACAGACTGAGAAACCAGAGTAATTATTTCTCCTGCAACCCGTTACATTTGTGCTAGATGAACGAAATCTCTCCAAATACCCAGTTCTGAGAGATAAGAGTGTGTGAAAGCAGTCCTTCACCTAGCTTGTGGGGATCACAAAGATACTTTTCAGTAGGAAATTCCACTACATATATATATAAGGGGACGTAATGTTTCCAATTCGTTTTAGAGTGAAAACTGTAAGAACTTAAAAACAGCACTGGGAAAGAGACTGAGAACCCAGAGTAAGTGTTTATCCTGCAACCCTTTCCTTTTTTGTTTTATGAACGAATGTCTCTCCACATGCTCAGTTCAGAGATAAGTGTGTGTGAAAGCCGACCTTCAACTAGCTTGTTGGGAACACAAAATTAATTGTCAGTTGGAAACTCCACTACATATATATATATATGGGAGGTACTGTCTGCACTCGGTTTCACAGTGAAAACTGCAGGAAATTCAAACATGCACAAGGAAACATACTGAGAAACACGAGTAAGTTTTTTCTCCTGCAACCCGTTCCCTTTGTGCTAGATGAACGAATGTCTCTCCACATGCTCATTTCAGAGATAAATGTGTGTGAAAGCCGTCCTTCACCTAGCTTGATGGGAACAGAAAGTTTATTTCCTTCTCCAAACACCACTGCATTCATATATATGGGAATGAACTAGCTGAAACTTGGTTTTACACAGAAAACTGCAGGAAACTCAAACCGGGACAAGGAAACAAACAGAGAACAAGTGTAACTGTTTCTACTGTAAACCGTTCCATTTGTGCTAGATGAACGGATGTCTCTCCACATGTTCCCTTCTGAGGGATACGTGTGTGTTAATTTTGTCCTTCACCTCGTATGATGGGAACAGTAAGATACTATTTATTTTCAAACTCCACTGCATACATATATATGGGGAGGTACAGGCTGAGATTCAGATATACAATGAAAACTGCATGAACTTCAAAGCAGCACTAGGAAACACACTGAGAATCAAGAGTAAGCGTATCCCTTGCAACACGTTCCCTATGTGCTAAATGAAAGATCGTCTCTCCACATGCTCAGTTCTGAGAGATAATTTAGTGTGAAAGCCGTCCTTCACCTAGATTGTTGGGAAAACATAGTTTATTTTCAATTGGTAATTCCACTCCATACATATATATGGGGATGTACTGGCTCCAACCCAGTATTACAGTAAAAAATGTAGGAACTTCAAACTGAGAATAGGAAACAGACAGAGAACAAGAATAGCTGTTTATCGTACAACATATTCTCTTTTTGCTAGATGAAAGACTGTCTCTCCACCTGCTCAGTTCTGAGAGATAATTGTGTGTGAAAGCCATACTTCACCTAGCTTGATGGGAACACAAAGTTTATTTCCAGTTTCAGATTCCTCTACATACAGATATATGGGGATGTACAAGCTGAAACTCGGTTTTAGAGTGAAAATTGCAGGAAATTGAAACTGGCACTAGGAAACAGACAGAGAAACCAGAGAAACTGTTTCTACTGTGAACCATTCCCTTTGGGCTAGATGAACGAATGTCTCCCCACATGCTCAGTACTGAGGGATAAGTGTGTGTCAAAGCCGTTCTTCACCTCATTTGTTGGAAATGCAAAGTTTCTTTTCAATTGGAAACACTGCTACATACATTTTTATGAGGAGGTACTGGCTCCAAATCGGTTTTATAGGGAAAACAGCAGGAACTTCAAACCGTCATAGGAAATAGTCTGAGAAATCAGAGGAAGTTTTTCTCCTGCAACCCGTTCCCTTTGTGCTTGATGAATGAAGGTCTCTCCACATGCTCAGTTCTGAAATATATCTGTGTGTGAAAGCCGCCATTCAGTTAGCTTTTTGGGAATGCATAGTTTCTTTTCAGTTGGTAACTCCACTACATACATATATATGGGAAGTACTGGCTCCAACCTGATTTTACAGTGAAAACTGAAGGAAGTTCAAAACGGCACTAGGAAATAGACTGAGAACCAGAGTATGTGTTTCTAATGTAAAACTTTCCCTTTGTGCTAGATGAACGAAATTCTCTCCACATGCTGAGTTCTGAAAGGTAAGTGTGTCTGAAAGCCGTCCTACACCAATGTTGTTAGGGACACAGAGTTTATTTTCAGTTTCAAATTCCAGTACACACGTATTCATGTGGAGGTACAAATTTCAACTCGGTTTTACATTGATAAATTCAGGAAACTCAAACCAGCACTAGTAAACAGACAAAGAAACCAGAGAAAGTGTTTCATCTGCAACCATTTCCCGTTGTGCTTGATGAATGAATGTCTCTCCACATGCTCCGTTCTAAGATATTATTCTGTGTGAAAGCCGTCCTTCACCTAGCTTGTTGGGAACACAAAGTTTCCTTTCAGTTGGAAACTCCAATACATATATATATGTGGGGATGTACTGGCTCCAAGTCGATTTTACAGTGAAACCTGCAGGAACTTCCAACTTGCACAAGGAAACAGACAGAAAAAGAGAAAGTGTTTCTCCTGCAACCCGTTGATTTTGTGCTAGATGAATGAATGTCTCTCCACATGCTCAGTTCTGAGATATAAGTGTGTGTGAAAGCTGTCCTTCAACTAACTTGATAGGAACACAGAGTTTATTTCCAGCTTCAAACACCACTACATTCACATATATGGGGAATACTAGCTGAAAGTCGGTTTTACAGTGTAAATTGCAGGAACTTCAAAACGGCACTAGGAAACATACTAAGAATCTATAGTAAGTGTATGTCTTGCAACACGTTCCTTTTGTGCTAGATGAAGGAACGTCTCTCCACATTCTCAATTCTGATATAAGTGTGTGTTAAAGCCGTCCTTCACCTAGCTTGTTGGGAACACATAATTTCTTTTCAGTTGGAATCTCCTCTACATATATATATTTGGGAGGTACTGGCTCCAACTCGGTTTCACAGTGGAAACTGCAGGAACTTCAAACCTGCGCAAGGAAAGAGACTTAGAATCCAGAGTACGTGTTTCTCCTGCAACCACTTCCCTTTGTGATAGATGAATGAACGTCTCTCCACACACTCAGTTCTGAGAGGTAAGTATGTGTGAAAGCCATACTTCACCTAGCTTGATGGGAACGCAAACTTCATTTCCTGCTTGAAACACCACTTCTTCATATATATGGGGATGTACCTGCTGAAACTTGGTTTAACAATGAAAACTGCAGGAAATTTAACACAGCACTAGGAAACATACAGAGAACCAGTGTAACTGTTTCTCCTGTAAACAGATCCGTTTTCCTGTATGAACGAACGTCTCTCCACATGCTCAGTTCTGAGATATAACTGTGTGTGAAAGCCACACTTCACCTAGCTTGTTGGGAAAACAAAGTTACTTTTAAGCTTCAAACTCCACTACATATATATATATGGGGAGGTATAAGCTCCAACAAGGTTTTACACTGAAAACTGCAGGAATTTCATAACGGCACTAGGAAACAGATTGAGAAACCAGACAATTTGTTTCCCTGGAATCCCGTTCCATTTGTGCTGTATGAATGAACGTCTCTCCACATGCTCATTTCTGACAGATAAGTTTGTGTGAAAGCCGTCCTTCACGTAGCTTACTGGAACACAAAGTTTCTTTTCAGATTGAAACTCCACTACATACATATATATGGGGAGGTATAGGCTCTGACTCAGTTTAACAGTGGAAACTGCAGGAACTTCAAACCTGCATAAGAAAAAGTCTGAGAAAACAGAGGAAGTGCTTCTGCGGCAATGCTTTCCCTTTGTGCAAGATGAACGAATATCTCTCCACATGCTCACTTCTGAGAGATACGTGAGTGTGAAAGCCGTCCTTCAACTTGCTTGTTGGGAACACAAAATTCCTTTTCAGTTGGAAACACCACTATATACATATATATTGGTAGGAACTGTCTAAAACTCCGTTTTACACTGAAACCTGCAAGAATCTCAAATTGGCTCTAGGAAACAAATAGAGAACCAGAGTAACTGTTTCTGCTGCCACCCGTTCCATTTGTGCTAGATAAACAAACATCTCTCCACATTCTCTGTTCTTAGGTATAAGTGTGTGTTAATGTGGTCCACCATGTTTTATGGGAACAGAAATTTATTTTAAATTTTAAACTCCACTACATACATATATATGGGGAGGTACAGTCTCCGACTCAGTTATATAATGAAAACTGCAGGAACTTCAAAGCAGCACTGGGAAACTCACTGAGAATCTAGAGTAAGTGTATCTCTTGCAACACATTCCATATGTGCTAAAGGAAAGAACGTCTCTCTACATGGTCAGTTCTAAAAGAAAAGTTTGTGTGAAAGCCATCCTTCACCTAGCTTGTTGGGAAACAAAGTTTATTTTCATTTGGTAATTCCTCTACATACATATATAATGAGAGGCACTGGCTCCGACCTAGTTTTACAGCAAAAAAATGCAGGAACTTCTAACCGGGACTAGGAAATAGACAGAGAAAGCAGAGTAACTCTTTATCCTGCAACACGTTCCCTTTTTGCTAGATGAATGTTGTCTCTCCACATGCTCAGTTCTCAGAGATAAGTGTGTGTGAAAGCCATCCTTCAAATAACTTGAAAACACAAAATTTCTTTTCAGTTGGAAACTCCATTAGATACATATATATTGGGAGGGACTGTCTCCAACTCGGATTTACAGTGAAAAGTGCAAGAACTTCAAACCGGCACTATGAAAACCACTGAGAATCCAGTGTAAGTGTTTTTCCCACGTACCATCCTTCACCTAGCTTGATGGGAACACAAAGATTGTTTCCAGTTTCAGACTCCTCTACATATATATATATATGGGGAAGTACAAGCTGAAACTCGGTTTTATAGTGAAAATTGCAGGAAATTGAAACTGGCAATAGGAAACAGACAGAGAAACCAGAGAAACTGTTTCTCCTGTGAACCGTTCCCTTTGGGCTAGATGAATGAAGGTCTCCCCATATGCTCAGTACTGAGGGATAAGTGTGTGTCTAAGCCGTCCATCACCTCTCTTGTTGGGAACACAAAGATTCTTTTCAGATTGAAATTCCACTACATACATATATACGGGTAGGTACAGGCTCCAACTCTGTGTAAAAGTGAAAACTGCAGGAACTTCAAACTGGCATAGGAAAAAGTCTGAGAAATCAGATGTAGTGTTTCTCCTGCAACACGTTCCCTTTGTGCTCGATGAGTGAACGTCTCTCCACATGCTCAGTTCTGAGATATATCTGTGTGTGAAAGCCGTCCTTCACCTTGCTTTTTGGGAACACTTAGTTTCTTTTAAGTTTGCAGTTCTGCTACATACATATATAAGGGGAGGTACTAGCTCCAACTCAGTTATACAGTGAAAACTGCAGGAAAATTAAACCGGCCCTAGGATACAGGCTGAGAAACCAGAATAAGTGTTTCCTCTGCAACCGGTTCTTTGTGCTATATGAACGAACGTTTCTCCACATACTCATTTCTGAGTGATAAGTGTGTGTAAATGCCGTCCTTCACCTAGCTTGTTGGGAACACAAAGTTTCTTTCAAATATCAAACACCACTACATATATATATATATGGGAAGGTAATAGCCCCAACTCGGTTTTACAGTGAAAACTGCAGAACCATCAAAGCGGCACTGGAAACCGTCAGAGAAAAAGAGTAACAGTTTCTCCAGCAAAAATTGCCTTTGTGTGAGACGAATGGACGTCTCTCAACATGCTGAGTTCTGAGGGATAGGTGTGTGTGTAAGTCGTCCTTCATTTCGCTTGTAGGGAACACAAAGTTTCTTTTCTGTTGGAAACTCTACAACATACATATTTATGGGGAGGTATAATCTTCAACTCGGTTTTACACTGGAAACTGCAGGAACTTAAAACAGCACAAGGAATCAGACTGTGAAACTAGAGTATGTGTTTCTCCTGCAACACATTCCCTTTGTGCTAGATGAACAAACGTCTCTCAACATGCTCAGTTCTGAGAGATGTGAGTGTGTGAAATCCAGCTTTGAACTTACTTATTGGTAACAGAAAATTTCTTTTTATTTGAAATCTCCACTACATAAATATATATGGGGATTTACTGGCACCAAAATCAGATTTACATTGAAAACTGCAGGAACTTCAAACTGACACTGGGACACAGACTGAGAAACCAGAGAAATTATTTCCCTGGAATCCCTTTCCCTTTATGCTCTATGAACGAGCGTCTCTCCACATGCTCAGTGCTGAGAGTTAAATGTGTGTAAAAGTCATCCTTCACCTAGCTTGATGGGAACACAATATTTATTTCCCCTTTCAAAGTCCGCTACATTCATATATAAAGGGATGTACAAGTTGAAACAATATTTTTATAGTGAAAACTGCAGGAATTTCAAACCGGCACTAGAGAACAAACAGGGAATCATAGTAACTATTTCTCCTGCAACCCGTTCCTTTTGTGCTAGATGAACGAACATCTCTCCACATCCTCATTTCTGACAGATAATTGTGTGTGAAAGCCGTCCTTCAACTAGTATGTTGGGAACACAAAGTTTCTTTTCAGCCTGAAACTCCATTACATACATATATATTGGGAGGTATTGGCTCCAAGTTGGTTTTACATTGAAAAGCACAGGCATGGATGCTCCTAGAGAATGTCATTCTAAGTGAAGTACGCCAGAACGAAAAAGAACAATACCATATGAGATCGCTGATATGTGGAATCTTAAAAAACAAACAAACAAACAAAAACAATGCATTAATACAGGACAGAAATAGACACATGGACAGAGAATACAGACTTGTGGATACCGGGGGGTTAGAGGGTGGGAAGGGATAGACTGGGATTTCAAAATTGTAGAATATATAAACAAGATTACACTGTATAGCACAGGGAAATATACACAAAATGTTATGATAAATCACAAGAAAATAATGTGAAAATGAGTGTGTATATGTCCATGAATGACTGAAAAACTGTGCTGATCACTGGAATTTGACACAACACGGTAAAATGATTATGAATCAATAAAAAAGTAAAAAAAAAAAAGAAAAAGTGCAGGAACTTCATACCAGTACAAGGAAACAGACTGAGAAACCAGAGTTAGTGTTTCTCTGGCAACCCATTCTCTTTGTGTTAGATGAAAGAACGTCTCTCAACATGCTCAGTTCTAAGAGATAACTGTGTGTGAAACCATCCTTCAACTAATTTGTAGGGGAAACAAAGTTACTTTCAGTTGGAAACTCCTCTACATATATATATTGGGAGGTACTGGCTCCAACTCGGTTTTACTGTGAAAACTAAAGGAAATTAAATCCAGCAATAGGAAACTGACAGAGAAACCAGAATAAGTTTTTCTTCTGCAACACATTCCTTTGTGCTTGATGAAGGAACTTTTCTCCATATACTAAGTTCTGAGGGATAAGTGTGTGTGAAAGCCTTCCGTCACCTAGCTTTTTGGGAACACAAAGTTTCTTTTAAGTTTCAAACTTCACTACATGTATATATATATGGGAAGGTACTAGCTCAAACATGGTTTAACAGTGAAAACTATAGGAAATTCATACCGTCACTAAGACACAGAGAAACCAGACAAAGTGTTTCACCAGTATACAATTCCCTTTGTGCTATATGAACGAATGTCTCTCCACATGCTCAGTTCTGAGATAAAAGTGACTTAAGGCCTTCCTTCAAATATCTTGTTGGGAAAAAAAAAAAGATTCTTATCAGTTTCAAAATCCAGTATATATGTATACATGCTGAGGTGCAACCTTGAACTCGGTTTTACAGTGAAAACTGCAGGAAATTAAAACTGGCACTAGTAAACAGACTGAGAAACCACAATTCGTGTTTATCCTGCAACCCATTCCCATTTTGCAAGATGAACAAACGTCTCTCAACATCCTGAGTTCTGAGAGACAAGTTTGTATGAAAGCCGTCCTTCAGCTAGCTTGTTGGGAACACAAAGTTTCTTGTCAGTTTAAAAATCCACTAAATACATATAATTTGGGAGATACTAGTTCCAATGTGGTTTTACAGTGAAAAGTTCAGGAAATTCATAACAGCCCTAGGAAATAGACTGAGAATAAAGACTAACTGTTTCACCTGCAAACCATTCAATTTGTGCTAGATGAATGAACGTCTCTTCACATGATCAGTTGTGAGAGATAATTGTGTGTGAAAGCCATCCTTCACATTGCTTGTTGGGAACACAAAGTTTCTTTTCATTTGGAAGCTCTGCTACCAACAAATGTATTTCTATGTACTGGATCCAACTCCGGTTTACACTGAAATCTGCAGGAACTTCAAACTGGCACAAGGAAACAGACAGAGCAATCAGAGGAAGTGTTTCTCCTGCAACCCTTTCCATTTGTGCTAGATTAACGAAAGCTTCTCCACATGTTCAGTTCTCAGAGTTAAGTGTGTGTGAAAGCTGTCCTTCACCTAGCTTGTTGGGAACACAAAGATTCTTCTCAGTGTCAAACCTCACTACATACGTATATGCAGAATGTAAAATGTCCAAAATGTTTTACAGTGAAAACTGCAGGAACATCAAACCGGAACTCAGACACAGACAGGCAAACCAGAGTAACTCTTTATCCAGCAACCCATTCCCTTGTCCTAGATGAAAGAACGTCTCTACAGATGCTCAGTTTTGAGAGATAATTGCGCATGACAGCCGTCCTTCAACTTTTATATTGGGAGCACAAAGTTTCTTTTCAGCTTGAAACTCCACTACATACATATATATTGGGAGGTATTGGCTCCAACTCGGTTTTACATTGAAAAGTGCGGGAACTTCATACCAGTACAAGGAAACAGACTGAGAAACCAGAGTAAATGTTTCTCTGGCAACCCGTTCTCATTGTGCTAGATGAAAGAACGTCTCTCAGCATGCTTAGTTCTAAGAGATAACTGTGTGTGAAACCATCCTTCAACTAATTTGTAGGGAAAACAAAGTTACTTTCAGTTGGAAACTCCTCTACATATATATATTGGGAGGTACTGGCTACAACTCGGTTTTACCGTGAAAATTACAGGAATTTCAAACTGGCACTAGGGAGCAGACTGAAAACATAGAGTAAGTGTTTCTCAAGCAACCAGTTCACTTTGTGCTAGATGAACAAACGTCTCATCGAATCCTCAGTTCTGAGATATAAGTGTATGTGAAAGCATCCTTCCACTTACGTGTAGGGATCACAAAGATCCTTTTCAGTTGGAAACTCCACTACATACATATATATATGGAAGTACTGGCACCATAACGGTTTTACAGTGAAAACTGCAGGAACTTCAAACCTGCACTAGGAAACAGACTGAGAAACCAGAGTAATTGTTTCAACTACAACCAGTTCCATTTGTGCTAGATGAACGAAAGTCTCTCCACATATTCAGTTTTCAGAGATAATTCTGTGTGAAAGCCATCCTTCACCTAGCTTGTTGGGAACACAAAGTTTCTTTTCAGTTGGAAACTCCACTACATACATATATTGGGGGAGGTACTAGCTCCAACCCATTTTTCAGGGAAAATTGTAGGAACTTCACAACAGCACTAGGAAACAGACTGAGAAACCAGAGTAAGTGTTTCTCCTGCAAACATTTCCCTTTGTGGTAGATGAACGAACGTCTCTCAACATGCACAGGTCTGAGAGAATATTGAGTGTGAAAGCAGTACTTCCACTAGCGTATTGGGAACAAAAATTCTCTTTCAGTTTCTAATCCCTCTACATACATATATATGGGGAGGTACAATCTAAAACCAGTATTACATTGAACACTGCAGGAATTTCAACCAGGCACTAGGACACAGACTGAGAAAACAGAAATTCTCTTTCTCGTGCAACCCATTCCCTTTATGCTAGTTGAACGTATGTCTCTCCACATGCTCACTTCTGAGAGATAATTGTGTGAGAAAGCCACCCTTCACCTACCTTGTTGGGAACACAAAGTTTCTTTTCAGTTGGAAATTCCAAAATATAAATATATATGGGTAGGTACTGGCTCCGACTAATTTTTACAGTGAAAACTGCAGTAAATTCAAACCGGCATTAGGAAACAGACTGAGAAACCAGGGTAAGTGTTTCACCTGTAGCCCGTTCCTTTGTGCTATATGAACAAACGTCTCTCCACATGCTCAGTTCTGAGATTTAAGTGTGTGTGAAAGATGTCCTTCAACTAGCTTGTTGGCAATACAGTTTCTTGTCAGTTTCAAACTTCACTACATACACAGAAATGGGGAGGTACTAGCTGCAACAAGGTTTTACAGTGAAAACTGCAGGAACTTCAAACCGGCACTAGGAAACAGACTGAGAAACCAGAGTAAGTGTTTCCTCTGCAAACATTTCCCTTTGTGGTAGATGAACGAACGTCTTTCAACATGTTCAAGTCTGAGAGAAAATTGTTTGTGAAAGCAGTACTTCCACTAGCGTATTGGGAACAAAAATTCTCCTTTCATTTTCTAATTCCTCTACATACATATATATGGGGAGGTACTATCTCTAACCGGTATTACATTGAACACTGCAGGAATTTCATCCAGGCACTAAGAAACAGACTTAGAAAACAGAAATACTGTTTCTCTTGCAACCCATTCCCTTTATGCTAGATGAAAGAACGTCTCTCCACATAATCAGTTCTGAAATAAATGTGTCTAAAAGCCTTCCTTCACCTATCTTGTTGGGAAAAGAAAGATTCTTATCAGTTTCAAAATCCAGTACATACGTATACATGCTGAGGTGCAACCTTGAACTCGGTTTTACAGTGAAAACTGCAGGAAATTAAAACCGGCGCTAGTAAACAGACTGAGAAATCAGAGTTAGTGTTTAACCTGCAACCCATTCCCTTTTTGCTAGATGAACTGTTGTCTCTCCACATGCTGAGTTCTGAGAGATAATTGTGTATCAAAGCCGTACTTCAACTAGCTTGTTGGGAACACAAAGTTTCTTAGCAGTTTGAAACTTTACTACATACATATATGTTGGCAGGTACTGTATCCATCTCGGTTTTATAGTGAAAAGTGCAGAAACTTCAAACCGGCATTAGGAAAATGACTGAGAACCCAGAGTATGTGTTCTCTTACAAACCGTTCCAAAGGGCTACATGAACGAACGTCTCTCCACATGCTCAAATCTGAAAGAAAAGTGTATCTGAAAGCCGTCTTTCACCTATGTTGTTTGGGACACAAATTTCTTTTAAATTTCAAATTCCAGTACAGAATTATTCATGTGGAAGTACAAGCTTCAACTCGGATTCACATTGAAAAATTCAGGAAAATCAAACAGGCACTAGTAAACAGACAAAGAAACCAGAGAAAGTGTTTCATCTTCAACCCGTTCCCGTTGTGCTTGATGAACGAACTTCTCTCCACATGCTATGTTCTAAGACATAATTGTGTGTGAATGCCGTCCTTGACCTAGCTTGTTGGGAAATCAGAGTTTCCTTCCTGTTGGAATCTCCAATACATATATATATATGGGGATGTACTGGCTCCAAGTCGATTTTACAGTGAAACCTGCAGGAACTTCAAGCTTACACAAGGAAACAGACTGGGAAATAAAAGTAAGTCGTTTTCCTGCAACCCGTTCATTTTGTGCTAGATGAACGAACTTCTCTCCAAATGCTCAGTTCTGAGAAATAATTGTGTGTGACAGCCGAACTTCACCTAGCTTGATAGGAACACAGAGTTTATTTCCCACTTCAAACACCACTACATTCATATATATGAGGAAGTACTAGCTGAAACTTGGTTTTAAAGTGAAAACGGCAGGAAATTCAAACCAGCACTAGAAAACAGACAGAGTACCAGCGTAACTGTTTTTCCTGCAACCCGTTCCCATTGTGCTACATGAACGAACGTCTCTCCTAATGTTCTGTTGTGAGGGATAAGTGTGTGTGAAAGTCGTCCTAAACCTCGCTTGTTGGAAATAAAGAGTTTCTTTTCAATTGGAACGACCACAATGTACATATATATGGGGATGTACTGGCTTCAACACTTTTTCACAGTGAAAATTGCAGGAACTTCAAACCGGCACTAGGAAACTGAGAATCTAGAGTAAATGTATCTCATGCAACACATTCCCTTCATGCTAGATGAACGAACGTCTCCTCTTGCTTAATTCTGAGAGATAAGTTTGTCTGAAAGCCATCCTTCACCTATCTTGTTGGGAACACAAAGTTTCTTTTCAGTTGGAAAATCCACTACATACATATATACGGGAGGTACTGGATCCAAATCTGTTTTACAGTGAAAACTGCAGGAACTTCAAACTGGCACTAGGAAACAGACTGAGAAACGAGAGTTGTTTTTTTCCTGCAACACTTTCCTTTGTGCAAAATGAATGAAGACAACTTCACATGCTCAGTTCTGAAAGATAAATGTGTCTGAATGCCATACTTCAACTATCTTGCAGGGAACACAAAGTTTCTTTTTCAGTTGGAGACTCAGCTACATAAATACATATGGGGTGGTACTGACCCCATCTCTTTCTTACAGCGAAAACAGCAGGAACTTCAAACCTGCACTATGAAACAGCGTGAAAATGGAGAGAAAGTTTTTCTTCTGGAACCTGTTCCTATTTCCTAGATGAACGATGGTCTCTCCACATGCTCAGTTCTGAGAGATAAGTGTGTGTGAAAGCTGCCCTTCAACTAGCTTGTTGGTAACACAAAATTTCTCTTCATTTGGAAACTCCACTACATACGTATATATGGGGAGGTACAGGATCCGACACCGTTTAACACTGAAAACTGCTGGAACATCAAATCGGCACTAGGAAACAGTCTGAGAAACCAGAGTAAGTGTTTCTCCTGCAACCTGTTCACTTTGTGCTAGATGAATGAACGTCTCTCCACATGCTCAGTTCCGAGAGATAAGTGTGTGTGAAAGCCGTCCTTCACCTAGCTTGAAGGGAACACAAAGTTTCTTTTCAGTTGCAAACTCCACTCCATACATATATATGGGGAGGTACAAGCTCCAACTCGGTTTTACAGTGAAAACGGCAGGCACTTCAAACCGGCACTAGGAAACAGACTGAGAAACCAGAGTAAGGGTTTCTCCTGCAACCCGTTCCCTTTGTGCTGGATGAACGAACGTCTCTCCACATGCTCAGTTCTTAGAGATAAGTGTGTGTCAAAGCCGTCCTTCACCTCGCTTGTTGGGAACACAAAGTTTCTTATCACTTGGAAAGTCCACAACTTCCATATATATGGGGAGGAACATGTTTCAACACAGTTTTACAGTGAAAAATGCAGGAATTTCAACCCGGCACTAGGAAACACACTGAGAATCTAGAATAAGTGTATCACTTGCAACACATTCCCTTTGTGCTTGATGAATGAAATTCTCTCCACATGCACACTTCTGAGAGATAAGTTTCTGTGAAAGCCTTCTTTCACCTAGCTTGTTGGGAAGTCAAAGTTTCTTTTCAGTTGGAAACTCCACTACATACATATATATGGGGAGGTATTGGCTCCGAATCCGTATGAAATTGAAAACTGCAAGAACTTCAAACCATCATAATGAAACAGCCTGAGAAAGCAGAGTTGTTTTCTCTAGCTACACTTCCCTTTTTGCAAAATGAACGAACTTCTCTCCACATACACATTTCTGAAAGATAAGTGTGACTGAAAGCAGTCCTTCACCTAGCTTTTTGGGAACACAAAATGTCTTTTCATTTTCAAACTCCAGTACATACGTATACATGCGGAGGTACAAGTTTAAACTCGGTTTTACAGTCAAAATTGCAGGAAATTCAAACTGGCACAAGTAAACAGACTGAAAACAGAGGAAGTGTTAACCTGCAACCCGTTCCCATTGTGCCAGATAAATGGAAGTCTCCCACATGCTCAGTTCTGAGAGATAAGTGTGTGTGAAAGCCGTCCTTCACTTAGCTTGTTGGGAACACAAAGTTTCTTTTCATTTGGATACTCCAATACACACATATGTATTTCTATGTAATGTCTCCAACTCCGTTTATCACTGAAAACTGCAAGAACTACAAACTGACACTAGGAAACTGACTGAGAAACTAGAGTACATGTTTCTCCTGCAACCCGTTCCTTTCTGCTTGATGAAAGAACGTCTCTCCACATGCTCAGTTCTGAGAGTTATGTGTGTGTGAAAGATGTTCTTCACCTAGCTTGTTGGGAACACAAAGTTTCTTTTCAGTTGGAAACCACTCTACATACATATATATGGGGAGGTACTGGCACTGACACTATTTTACAGTGAAAACTGCAGGAACATCATACCGGCACTTGGAAACAGACTGAGATACCAGAGAAAGTGTTTCTCCTGCAACCCGTTTCCTTTGTGCCAGATTAACTGATGTCTCTCCACATGCTCAGTTCTGAGAGATAACTATGTGTGTGAAAGCCTTCCTTCAACAAGTTTGTGAGAAAACAAAGTTTCTTTTCAGGTGGAAAATCTACTACTTATATATATATATATGGGAGGTACTTGCTTCATCTCAGTTTACAGGGAAAACTGTAGTAATTTCAAACCGGCACCAGGAAACAGAGAGACAATCCAGAGTAAGAGTTTCTCCTGCAACCAGTTCCATTTGTGCTAGACAAATGAACGTCTCTCCACATACTCAGGTCTAAGGGATATTTGCTTTTGAAACCATTACTTCACCTAGTTTGTTCGGAACACAAAGTTTCATTTCAGTTGGAAAATCCACTACCTACATATATATCGGGAGATACTGTCTCCAACATGCTTTTACAGTGAAAACTACAGGAACTACAACCAGCTCTAGGAAACAGACTGAGAAACCATGGTATGTATTTCTCCTGCAAGAAGTTCCTTTTTGCTAGATTAATGAACGTCTCTCCACATGCTCAGTTCTGAAATATTAGTGAGTGTGAAAGCTGTGCTTCACCTTGCTTGTTGGGAACACAAAATTTCTTTTCTGTTGGAAACAATTCTACATACATATATATGGGGAGGTACTGCCTCTTACTCAATTTTACACTGAAAACTGCTGGAACTTCAAACGGGCAACAGGAAAAAGACTGAGAAAACAGAGGAAGTGTTCACCTGCAACCGGTTCCAGTTGTGCCAGATAAACGGAAGACTCTCCACATGCTAAGTTCTGAGAGATAAGTGAGTGTGAAAGTCGTCCTTCACTTTGCTTGTTGGGAACACAAAGATTCTTTTCATTTTGAAACTCCACTACATACAGATATTGGGGAGGTACTGGCTCCAACTCTGTTTTATGGTGAAAAGTGCAGGATCATCAAACCGGCACTAGGAAAACAACTGCAAATCCAGAGGAAGTGTTTCTCCTGCAACCCGTTCCCATTATGCTAGATGAACGAACGTCTCTCCACATACTCAGTTCTGAGAGATATGTGTGTGTAAGTGCCAGCCTTCACCTAGCTTGTTGGAAACACAAAGTTTCTTTTCAGTAGGAAACTATTCTACATGCATTTATATGGGAGGTACTGGCTCCAACTCGATTTTACAGTGAAAGCTGCAGGAATTTCAAGCCGACACTAGGAAACAGACTGAGAAACCAGAGTATGTGTTTATCCTGCAAACATTTCTGCTTGTGCTAAATGAATGAAAGTCTCTCCACATGCTCTGTTTCAGAGATAAATGTGTTTGAAAGCCATACTACAACAAGCTTGTTGGGAACACAGTCCCTTGTCTGTTGGAAACTCCACAGCATACATATATATGGAGAAGTTCTGCATCGAAATCGCTTTTACAGTGAAACTGCAGGAACTTCAAACCAGGACTAGGAAACAGAATGAGAAGCCAGAGTAATTGTTTCACTTGCAACTCATTCCTTTTGTGCTAGATGAATGAACGTCTCACCACATGCTAAGTTCTGAGAGAAAAATGCGTGTGAAAGCCATCCTTCAACTAGTTTGTTGGGAAATCAAACTACTTTTTAGTTGGAGACTCCACTACATATATATATATATATATATATATGGAGGTACTGGTTCCAACTAGGTTATACAGTGAAAACTTCAGGAACTACTAACTTGCACTTGGAAACAGACTGAAAAATGAGATTTGTTTTATCCTGCAAAACTTTCCTTTGTGCTAAATAAACGAACTTCTCTCCACATGCTCAGTTCTAAAAGATAAATGTGTCTGAAGTCATCCTTCACATATCTTGTTGGGAACAAAACGTTTCCCTTAAGTATGTAATTCCACTACATACATATATGTGGGGAGGTACTGGCTATAAATCTGTTTTACCATGAAAACTGCAGGAAGTTCAAACCGGCATGAGGAAACAGACTGAGAAACCAGAATAAGTGTTTCTCCTGAAACCCATTCCCTTTTTGCTAGATGAATGAACGTCTCTCCACATGCTCAGTACTGAGAGAAATATGTGTGTGAAAGGCGTCCTTCAACTAGCTTGTTGGGAACACAAAGTACCTTTTAAGATGGAAACTCTGCAACATACATATATATGGGTAGGTACTGGCTTCAACATGGTTTTACAGTGAAAGCTTCAGAAACTTGAAACCGGCACTAGGAAACACACTGAGAATCTTGAGTAAGTGTATCAATTGCAGCATGATCCCTTTGTAATAGTTGAACGAACGTCTCTCCACATGCTCAGTTCTAAGAGATAAGTATGTTTCAAAGCCTTCCTTCAACTTGCTTGTTGGGATCACAAAGTTCTTTTCAGTAGGAAACTTCACTACATACATAAATATGGGGCAGTACTGACTCCAACTAGGTATTACAGTGAAAACTGCAGGAACTTCAACCAGCACTAGGAAAAAGACTGAGAAACCACAGTAAGTGTTTCTCCTGCATACCCTTCCTTTTCTGCTAGATGAACGAATGTCTCTCCACATGCTCACTTCTGAGAGATAAGTTTGTGTGAATGCCGTCCTTCATCTAGCTTGTTGGGAAGGCAAAGTTCCTTTTCAGTTGAAAACTCCACTACATAAATATATATGGGGAGGTACTGACTGTGACTCAGTATTAAAGTGAAAACTGCAAGAACTTCAAAGCATTATAAGGAAACAGCCTGAGAAACCAGAGTTGTTTTCTCCTGCTACACTTTCCTTTTTGCAAAATGAACGAACTTCTCTCCACATGCTCATTTCTGAAAGATAAATGAGAGTGAAAACAGTCCTTAAACTACCTTGTTGGCAACACAAAATTTCTTTACGTTTCACACTCCAGTACATACGTATACATGCGGAGGTACAAGCTTAAACTCGGTTTCACTGTCAAAATTGCAGGAAATTCAAACCGGCACTAGTAAACAGACTGAGAAAACAGAGGAAGTGTTCACCTGCAAACCGTTCCCATTGTGCCAGGTAAACGTAAGTCTCTACGCATGCTCAGTTCTGAGAAATAATTGTGTGTGAAAGCCGTCCTTCACTTAGCCTGTTGGGAACACAAAGATTCTTTTCAGTTGGTTATTCCACTACATACATATTTATAGCGATAAACTGGCTCCAAGTCGGTTTTACACAGAAACCTGAAGGAACTTTGAACATGCACAATGAAACAAACTGAGAAACCAGAGTAAGTGTTTCCCCTGCAACCCATACCCTTTGTGCTAGATGAACGATCGTCTATCCACTTGCTCAGTTCTGAGAGATATTTGAGTGTGAAAGCCGTACTACACCTAGCTTGATGAGAACACAAAATTTATTTCCAGATTCAAATTCCACTACGTTCATATACACGGGGAATTACAAGATGAATCTCAGTATTACAGTGAAAACTGCAGGAAATACAAACTGGCACTTGGAAACAGACAGATAACAAGAGTAACTGTTTCTCCTGCAACCCGTTCTCTTTGTGCTAGATGAACGAATGTCTCTCCACAAACTCCGTTCTGTGGATTAAGTGTTTGTAAATGTCATCCTTCACCTCGCTTATTGGGAACACACTGTTTCTTTTAAGTTGTAAACTCCACAAGATACATATATGTGTAGGTACTGGCTCCAACTCGGTTTACAGTCAAAAGTGCAGGAACTTCAAACCGGAACTACGAAAACGACTGAGAATCCAGAGTAAGTGTTTCTCCTACAACCCGTTCCCTTTGTGCTAGATGAACGAACGTCTCTCCACATGCTCAGTTCGGAGAGAGAAGTGTGTGTGAAAGACGTCCTTCAACTAGTTTTTTGGGAAAACAAAATTTCTTTACAGGTGGAAACTCCAATACATATATATATATGGGAGGTACTGGCTCCAACTCAGTTTTACAGTGAAAACTGCAGGAACTTCAAACCAGCACTAGGAAACAGACATAGAAATCAGAATAAGTGTTTCTCCTGCAAACTGTTCTTTGTGCTAGATGAACACAAGTCTCTCCACATGTTCAGTTCTGAGATAATTGTGTGTGAAAGCCGTACTTCACTAAGCTTGTTGGGAACACAGAGTTTCTTTTCAGTTCGATACTACACTACATACATATATATAGCAATTTACTGGCTCCAAGTCAGTTTTACACTGAAACCTGCAGGAACTTTGAAGATGCACAAGGAAACAAAATGTGGAAGAAGAGTAATTGTTTCTCCTGCAACCCGTTCCCTTTGTGGTAGATGAACGAACGTCTCTCCACATACTCAGTTCTGAGAGATATGTGTGTGTGAAAGCTGTTCTTCACCTAACTTGATGGGAACACATAGTTTATTTCCAGATTCTAAGTCCAATATGTTCATATACATGGGGAAGTACTAGATGAATCTTCGTATTACAGTGAAAACTGCAGGAAATACAAACTGGCACTAGGAAACAGAGAACAAGAGTAACTGTTCTCCTTCAACCCATTCCCTTTGTGCTAGATGAACGAATGTCTCTCCACATACTCCGTTCTGAGGATTAATTGTGTGTAAATGTCGTCCTTGAACTCTCTTGTTGGGCACACACAGTTTCTTTTAAGTTGGAAACTCGACTACATATATAAATATGGAAGGTACTGGCTCCAACTATGTTATACAGTGAAAACTTCAGCAACTTCAAACTTGCACTAGGAACCAGAATGGGAAACGAGAGTTGTTTTTCTACTGCATCACTTCCCTTGTTGCTAAATGAACGAACTTCTCTCCACATGCTCAGTTCTGAAAGATAAGTGTGTCTGAAAGACGTCCTTCACCTAACTTGTTGGGAACAAAATGTTTCTCTTCAGTATGAAATTCCACTACATACATATATATGGGAGGTACTGGCTCAAACTCGGTTTTACAGTGAAAAATGCAGGAATTCAACACCTGCACAAGGAAACAGACTGAGAAACCAGAGTAAGTGATTCTCCTGCAATCCATTCTATTTGTGCTAGATGAACAAACGTCTGTCCAAATGCTCACTTCTGAGAGATAAGTGTGTGTTAAAGCCATCCTTCACCTAGCTTGTTGGGAACACAAAGATTATTTCAGTTGGAAAAACTTCCACATACATTTATATGGGGCATTAAAGGCTCCAACTCGTTTTTATGGGGAAACTACCCAAATATCATAGCGGCACTAGGAAACAGACAGAGAGACCAGAGTTGTATTCTCCTGCAACCATTTCCTTTGTGCTAAATGAATGAACTTCTCTCCAAATGCTCACATCTAAAGAAAAGTGTGTCTAACAGCCGTCCTTCAACTATATTGTTGGGAACACAAAGTATCATTTAATTTGGAACCTCTACTACATACATAAATATGGAGAAGTAATGGCTAAAAGTCGTTTTTACAGTGAAAACTTCAGGATTTTCAAACCGGCACTAGGAAACAGACTGAGAAACCAGATTAAGTGTTTCTACTGCAACCCATTCCCTGTGTGCTAGATGAACAAATGTCTCTCCACTTGCTGATTTCGGAGAGATTAGTGTGTGTGAAAGCCATCCTTCAACTAGTTTGTTGGGATCAGAAAGTTCTTTTCAGTTAGAGACTTCACTACATTCATAAATATGGGGAGGTACAGACTCCAACTTGGTATTACAGTGAAAACTGCAGGAACTTCAAACAGCACTAGGAAATAGGCTGAGAAAACGCAGTAAGTGTTTCTTCTGCATACCATTCCTTTTTGCGAGATGAACGAATGTCTCTCCACATGCTCAGTTCTAAGAGATAATTGTGTGTAAAACCCGTCCTTCAACAATGTTGTTGGGAACACAAAATTTCTTTTCATTTGGAAACACCGCTACAAACATATATTTGGGGAGGTACTGGCTCCAACTAACTTTACAGGGAAAACTGCAGAAACTTCAAAATGGCAATAGGATACAGAGAGAGAAACCAGAGTTGTTTTCTCCTACAACAGTTTCCTTTGTGCTAAATGAAGTAACATCTCTCCACATGCTCAGTTCTGAAACATAAGTGTGTCTGAAAGCCGTCCTTCAACTATCTTGTTGGGAACACAGTTTCTTTTAATTTGGAAACTCCACTACATATATATTATGGGGAGGTTCTGGATCCAAATCTGTTTTACAGTGAAAATTACAGGAACTTCAAACCGGAACTAGGAAACAAAGTGAGAAACCAAGGAAAGTGTCTCAATTGGAAATTTTCCTCTCATGCAAGATGAATGAACGTCTCTCCACATGCTCAGTTCTGAGAGATGAGTTTTTGTGAGAGCCTGGTTTCACCTAGCTTGTTGGGAACACAGTTTCTTTTCAGTTGGAAACAGACCTACATAAATATATATGGGAGGTACAGCCTCAAACTCGGTATTACAGTGAAACCTGCAGGAACTTCAAACTGGCACTTGGAAACAGACTGTGAAACCAGAGTAAGTGTTTCTCCTGTAACCCGTTTCCTTTGTGCCATATGAACGAATGTCTCTCCACAGTTCTGAGATATATCTGTGTGTGAAAGCCGTTCTTCACTTAACTTTTTGGGAACACATAGATTCTTTTCAGTTGGTAACACCAATACATACATATATATGGAGAGGTACTGGCTCCAACTCCGTTTTACAAGGAAAAGTGCAGGAATTTTAAACCGGGCCTAGGAAACAGACTGAGAAACCAGAATAAGTGTTTCTTCAGCAACCCGTTCCTTTGTGACAGATGAACGAACGTTTCTCCTCATACTCAGTTATGAGAGATATGTGTGTGTGAAAGCAGTCCTTCAACTAGCTTCACGGGAACATAAAGTATATTTCCAGGTTCAAAATCCACTACATTCATATATACAGGGAAGTACTAGGTGAAACTCGGCTTTACAGTGAATACTGCAAGAAATTCAAACAGGCACTAGGAAACAGACAGAGAACCAGTGTAACTGTTTCTCCTGAAACACGTTCCCTTTGTGCTAGATGAACAAACGTCTCCACATATGCTCAGTTCCATGAGAAAAGTTTGTTTGAAAGCCATCCTTCACCTAGCATATTGGGATCACAAAATTCTTTTCATTTGAATACTTCACTACATACATAAATATGGGGAGGTACTGACTCCAACTCGGTATTACAGTGAAAACTGCAGGATCTTCAACCAGCACTAGGAAAAAGACTGAGAAACCACAGAAACTGTTTCTCCTGCATACCGTTCCCTTTGTGCTAGATGAACAAACGTCTCTCCATATGCAAAGTTTAGGGAGAAAAGTGTCTGTGAATGCCGCCTTTCACATAGCTTGTTGGGAAGACAAAGTTTATTTTCAGTTGGTAACCCACCTACATAAATATATATGAGAGGTATAGGATCCAACTCGGTTTTACAGTGAAACCTGCAGGAATTTCAAACCGGCACTTGGAAAAAGACTGTGAAACCAGAGTAAGTGTTTCTCCTGTAACTTGTTTCCTTTGTGCTATATGAACGAACGTCTCTCCACATGCTCACTTCAGAGAGATCAATTTGTGTGAAAGCAGTCCTTCAACTATCTTGTTGAGAATAGAAACTTTCTTTTCATTTGGAAATTCCACTTCATACATATATATGGGGAGGTATTGGCTCTGACTCGGTTTTACAGGGAAAAGTGCAGGAACTTCAAATCGGCACTAGGAAAAACACTGAAAAACAAGAGTAACTGTTTAACCTGCAACCCGTTCATTTTTCGCTAGATGTACGAACGTCTCTATAAATGTTCAGTTCTCAAAGATAAGTGTGTGTGAAAGCACTCCTTCAAATAACTTTCTGGGAACACAAAATTTCTTTTTAGTTGGAAACTCCAAAATATACATATATATGGGTAAGTACGGGCTCCAAATAAGATATACTGTGAAAACTGCAGAAAATGAAACTGCCACTAGGAAACAGAATGAGATACCAGAGTTGTATTCTCCTGAAAAACTTTCCTTTGTGCTAAATGGACGAACATCTCTCCACGTCTTCAATTTTGAGAGATAAGTGTGTGTGAATCCATCTTTCACCTAGCTTGTTGGAAACACAAATTTTCTTTTCCGTTGGAAATTCCACTATATAATTATATATGGGGAGGTACAGGCTCTGATAATGTATTACAATGAAAAATTCTGGAACATAAAATCGGTGCTAGGAAACATACTGAGAAACCATAGTAAGTGTTTATCCTGCAACCCTTTCCCAATTTGCTAGATGAATGAACGTCTCTCCACATACTCAGTTCTGAGAGAAAAGTGTGTGTGTGAAAGCCATCCTTCAACTTGCCTGTTGGGAACACAATGTTTCTTTTCAGTTGGAAACTTCACTACATACATATGTATTTCTGTGTACTGGCTCCAACACGGATTTACAGTGAAAACTGCAGGAACTTCCAACCGGCACTAGGAAACAGACAGACAAATCAGAGTAAATGTTTCTCCGGCCACCCATTCCATTTGTTCTAGACAAAGAACATCTCTCCAGATACTCAGTTCTAAGAGATAATTGCGTGTGAAAGCAGTACATCACCTAGCTTGATGGGAACACAAAGTTTCTTTTCAGTGTCAAACTCCATTAGTTACATGTATATCGGCAGGTATTGGCTCCAACACACTTTTACAGTGAAAATTTTTGGAAATTCAAAACAACACTTTGAAACAACATAGAAGCCAGTGTAAGTGTTTCTCCTACAACTCGTTCTTTTTGCTTGATGAACGAATGTCTCTCCATATGCTCACTTCTGAGAAATAAGTGTGTGTGAACGTGATCCTTCAACTAGTTTGTTAGGATCACAATGTTACTTTTCAGTTGCAAACTCCACTATATATATGGGGAGGTACAGGCTCTGATATATATATATATATATATATATATATATATATATATATATATATATATATATATATACGGGTGGTACTGGCTCCAACTCAGTTTTACAGTGAAAACTGCAGGAACTCCAAACAAGCACTAGGAAACAATCTCTGAAACCAGAGTAATTGTTTCTCCGGCAACCCGTTCCTTTAGTGCTACATGAATGAACGTCTCTCCTCATGCTCAAGAGTGAGAGATAAGTGTGTGCGAACGGCGTCCTTCAAGTAGCTTGTTGGGAACACAAAGTTTCTTTTCAGTTGCAAACTCCACTCCATACATATATATGGGGAGGTACAAGCTCCAAGTCGGTTTTACAGTGAAAACCGCAGGAACTTCAAACCGGCACTAGGAAACAGACTGAGAACCCAGAGTAAGGGTTTCTCCTGCAACCCATTCCCTTTGTGCTAGATGAACGAACGTCTCTCCTCATGCTTAGTTCTGAGAGATATGTGTGAGTGAAAACTGTGCTTTAACTAGCTTGATGGGAACACAATGTTTATTTCCCTTTTCAAACTCCAAAACATTCATATATATAGGGAAGTACTAGATGAAAGTGGGTTTACAGTGAAGTCTGTAGTAAATTCAAACCGGCACTAGGAAACAGACAGAGAACAAGAGTAACTGTTTCCACTGCAACCCATTTCCTTTGTGCTAGATGAATGAACGTCCCTCCACATGCTCCGTTCTGAGGAATAAGTGTGTGTGAATGTCGTCCTTCACCTCGCTTTTGGGAACAAAATGTTTCTTTTCAGATGGAAACTCCAAAACATACATATATATGGGGAGGTACAGGCTTAAACTCGGCTTTAAAGTGAAAAATGCAGGAACTTCAAACCGGCACTAGGAAACCGACATAGAAAACAAAGTAAATGTTTCTCCTGCAACCCATTATAAGTGCTAAATGAACAAACGTCCCTCCACATGCTTACTTCTGAAATAAGTGTGTGTGAATGCTAATCTTCAACTAATTTGTTGTCAACACAAAGTTTCTTTTCAGTTGGGAACTCCACTACAAAATTATATAGGGGAGGCACTGGCTCCAAGTCACTTTTACACTAAAAATGCAGGAAATTCAAACCAGCACAAGGAAACAGAATGAGAAACCAGTGTAAGTGTTTACCCTGAAACCCGTTCCTTTGTGCTAGATTAACGATCATCTCACCACATGCTCTTTTCTGAGAAATAAGTGTGTGAGAAAGCCATCCTTCAACTAGCTAGTTGGGGACACAAAATTTCTTTTAAGTTTCAAACTCCATAACACATACATATATGGGAAGGTAACAGCTCCAACATTATTTTACAGTGAAAACTGCAGGAACATCAAACCGGCACTAGAAAACAGACTGAGAACCCAGAGTAAGGGTATCTCCTGCAAACCGTTCCCTTGGTGCTGGATGAACGAACGTCTCTCCACATGCTCAGTTCTGAGAGATAAGTGTGTGTGAAAGCCGTCCTTCACCTAGCTTGAAGGGAACACAAAGTTTCTTTTCAGTTGCAAACTCCACTCCATACATATATATGGGGAGGTACAAGCTCCAACTCGGTTTTACAGTGAAAACCGCAGGAACATCAAACCGGCACTAGGAAGCAGACTGAGAAACCACAGTAAGTGTTCCTCCTGCAACCCGATTCCTGTGTGCTAGATGCACGAATGTCTCTCAACATGCTCATTTTGGAGACATAATTGTGTGTGAAAGCCGTCCTTCAACTAGTTTTTTGGGAAAAAGAGGTTTCTTTTCAGTTGGAAACTCCACTGCTTATATATATATGGGAGGTACTGGCTTAAGTTTGCTTTTACAGTTAAAAGTACCTGAACTTCAAACTGGTTCTAGGAAACACACTGAGTAACGAGAGTTGTTTTTCTCCTGCAACACTTTCCTTCGTGCAAAATGAAGGAACTTCTCTCCACATGCTCAGTTCTGAAACATAAGTGTGTCTGAAAGCCCTCCTTCACCTATCATGATGGGAACACAAAGTTTTTTTAAGTTGGAAACTCCAGCACATACATATAATGGGGAGGTTCTGGCTCCAACTCGGTCTTACAGTGAAAACTACAGGAACTTCAAACTGGAACTAGGAAACAGAGTGAGAAATCAGGGAAAGTGTTTCAATTGGAAACTGTTCCTCTTGTGCAAGATGAACGAACGTCGCTCCACATGCTCAGTTCTGAGAAATGAGTGTTTGTGAAAGCCTTCCTTCACCCAGCTTGTTGGGAACACAAAGTTTGTTTTCAGTTTCAAAATCCACTCCATACATATATACGGGGAGGTACTGGCTCCAGCTCGCTTTTACAGTGAAAACTGCAGGAACTTCAAACTTGCAGTAAGAAACAGACTGAGAATTGAGAGTTGTTTTTCTCCTGCAACATTTTCCTTTGTTCTAAATGAATGAACTTCTCCCCACGTGTTTTTTTCTGGAAGATATGTATTTCTCAAGGCTGTCCTTCACCTGTCTTATTGGGAACAAAAAGGTTCTCTTCAGTTGGAAACACCACTACATACATATATAAGGGTAGGTTCTGTCTCCAAATTGGTTTTACCATGGAAACTGAAGGAAGTTCAAACCGGCACAAGGAAACACACTGAGGAACCAGAGTAATTGTTTCTCCTGCAAGCTTTTCCATTTGTGCTAGATGAATGAACGTCTCTCCGCATGCTAATTTCTGAGAGATTAGTTTGAGTGAAAGCCGAAATTCACCAACTTTTTGGGAACACAAATTTTCTTTCCACTTGGAAATTCCAGAACATACATATATATGGGAAGGTAGTGCCTATGACTCTGTTTTAGAGTGAAAACTGCAGGAACTTCAAACCGGCATAGGAAACAGACTGAGAAATCAGAGTAAATGATTCTCCTGCAACCCGTTCCCTTTGTGCAAGATGAACGAACGTTTCTCCACATGCAATGTTCGGGGAGATAAGTGTCTGTGAAAGCCGTCTTTCACCTAGCTTGTTGGGAACACAAAGTTTCTATTCATATGGGAACTCCCACTACATAAATATATAGGGGAGGTACTGGCTCCAACTCGGTTTCACAGTTAAACCTGCAGGAACTTCATACTTGCACAAGGAAACAGACTGAGAAACCAGATTAATTGTTTGTCCTGCAACCAGTTCCCTTTGTGCTAGATGAACGAACGTCTTTCTTCATGCTCAGTTCTGAGAGATAAGTTTGTGTGAAAGCCGCCCTTCAACTATCTTGTTGGGAAGACAAAATTTCTTTTAAGTTTGAACCTCCACTACATACACATATATGGGGAGGTTCTGGGTCCAACTCGGTTTTACAGTGAAACTGCAGGAACTTCAAAATGGCACAAGGAAACAAACTGAGAAATGAGAGAATTTGTTTCTCCTGCAAACCTTTCCCTTTGTGATAGGTGAACGAAAGTTTCTCCAAATGATCATTTCTGAGAGATAAGTGTCTGTGAAATCTGTCCTTCACCTAGCTTGTTGGGAACACAAAATTTCTTTTAAGTTCCAAACTCCATTACACATACATATATGGGAATTTACTAGCTCCAACATGATTTTACAGCGTAAACTGCAGGAACTTCATACAGGGACTAGGAAACAGACTGAGAAACCAGAGAAATTGCTTCCCTGGAATCCCGTTCCCTTTGTGCTATATGAACGAACGTTTCTCCACATGCTAATTTCTGAGAGATAAGTTTGTTTGAAAGCAGTAATTCACCTATATTGTAGGGAACAAAAAGTTTCTTTTCAGTTGGAAATTCCAGAACATACATATGTATGGGAAGGTACTGCTTACGACACTGTTTTACAGTGAAAACTGCAGGAAGTTTAAACTGGCATAGGAAACAGGCTGAGAAATCAGATTAAGTGATTCTCCTGCAATCCGTTCCCTTTGTGCTAGATAAACGAACGTCTCTCCACATGCAAATTTCGGGGAGATAAGTGTCTGTGAAAACTGTCTTTCAATTAACTTGCTGGGAACAGAAAGTTTCTTTTCAATTGGAAACCCACCTACATAAATATATATGGGAGGTACGGGCTCCAACTCGGTTTTACAGTGAAACCTGCAGGAACTTCAAACTGGCAGTTGGAAACAGACTGTGAAATCTGAGTAAGTGTTCCTCCTGTAACCCATTTCCTTTGTGCTATATGAACGAACGTCTCTCCACATGCTCGTTTCTGAGAGATAAATTTGTGTGAAAGCAGTCCTTCACCTATCTTGTTGGGGACACAAAGTTTATTTTCATTTGAAAATTCCACTACATACATATATATGGGGAGGTATTGGCTCAGACTAAGTTTTAGAGTGAAAACTGCAGGAAATTCAAAACGGCATTGGAAACAGACGGAAAAATCTGAGGAATTGTTTCCCATGCAACCTGTTCCCTTTGTGCTAGATGGACGAACGTCACACCACTTGCTCAGTTCTGAGAGATAAGTGCGAGTGAAAGTCGTCCTTCACCTAGAATGCTGGGAACACAAATTTACTTTTCAGTTGGAAACAACACTATATACATATATATGGGGAGTTACTGGCTACAACAAGGTTTTACAGTGAA